>NW_012104599.1:2142759-2147214 GCF_000951045.1 Mandrillus leucophaeus
GCTCACAAAACAGTGCAGGTGACCCTTCTGTCTCCTAGCACCTAAAACTGAAGTCATTAGAAAACTCAGTCACCTGCCAGGTAAGGAGGGCTGCCCATCACGGAAGCTCAGAGCACACTGATTCACTATTTAACCTGTGAAAAACAAACCATTTTAGCTCCCAAAACAAACAATTTTAGCTCCAAAAGCTAAAATTCACATTATGCTCTCTACTCTTTTTTATTTTTATGCAGGACTGTTTTACAAGAAACAATCTCGCAATGTGATAGTGTTGGGCTCTCCCGGCGAAGAGACACGGAGTCTAGTCCCTGCTCTGCCCTTTACTCAACTGGGCAACTTACCCTCTGCGCATCTATTTCTCCATGTGTACAAGGACAGTTCAGACTGCCATCCTGCTTCTCTCACACGGTTATCGTCAGGATAAAATGAGACAGCAAAAGCCAATATTTTTAAAGCTGCACTGCAAACGAAAGGTATTGTTCTTTTCATTCCTTTAACCAACTGGGAAGCCAGGCCTGAGGACATCGAGAACTCAGATGCAAGGCTGATGCACCTCGACAGAAGAACACTGGCTTCCTATCACCCCCATCCTAAAGAAGTCCTGGCAGGGGACCCCTGAGCCACTAAGCCCAAGGTCCTCCAAAGATTTGAAAACCATCAAAGTTCAGGGGGCGACCCCCCAAAATGGAGCTCCTGCCGCTACAATAAGTCTCTCAAAAGGATTCTGGAAAAACCTAGATTCAAGGCTCCTGCTTTCATTTCTCTGTGTTTCCACGGATATTACAAGCACTTAAACACAGGCAGCTGACCTGACTCCTGGCCTGCTTTCTCATGGTGGAGACAGGACAGTGGTGGCCAGAGGGTTTGGGTGGGCAGATGTGGGCTTAGAGTTGTCTCAATTGCCCTCTCATCTTTCCCTTGGAATATTCTTTTCATTATGAGGGCACCCTGTGGTTCAAGTCAAATGCCTGGGGGGGAAAAAAAAAAGGCTGTTTTTGTTTTGTTTTCTTCTAGTAGTTTGTGTTACCCTTTTGTTAATGTTAATGTATTAAGTGTCTAAGGTCTGGGATATTATATCCTTAAGTCAGACTACAGCAGGTTAGACCAGACTAAATCAAGTTATTATTATTTTTTTGGCTACTCAGGCCAAGAAGAGTCGAACAGTCCAAAGCAGTTTGCTGCAAAATTGCTCCATTATCCCAATGTAGATAATCTAATCGAAAGCTGCTCGAAAATCATCTGAAGGCCAGGACAGAGAATATAAATAAAGGAGTCAGATGCCTGAAACACACACACCCCTCCAGAGATTATTTATAAACCAGAAAACCTTGATTTTTTGAGAGCCTTTGGCTATTATAGAAAAATTAACAAACCTGACTCAGTGGCAAATCATCCTGAATTGTTTCCCAGAGCTAGCATGTTTGGGCACCGGCCCACTTCATCTCCCGCTTTTCAGATGATGTTATGTGTCTCCCGTTCTTAGCACACTATTACGTAATGCAACAACAGCAACAGAACGAAAAGGCCTCGTTAACTTGAGTCTTTGCGTTGTACATTAGGTCTCTAGACATGCTTATCCTCTGCACCTGCCATTTTGTGTCCTTTGACCCACATCTCCCCATTTCCGCCTGCATTAGCCACTGTTTCATTCTCTGTCTCTGTGTATTTGAGCTTTTAAAATAAGCATTTCAAATATAAGTGAGATCATACAATATGTTTCTTTATCTGGCTTATGTCACTTATAATGTCCTCTAGGTCTATCCATGTTGTGGCAAATGGCAAGATCTCCTTTTTTTAAGGCTTAATAAAACAATATTCTATAGGAATTTTTGTTAAATATGTAGATTTTAGTTGTTCTTATCACACACACACAGGTAAACTCCTCTGACAATGGTTGCCTACCTCAGTATAGCAACCCATTCTATTAGCTATATGTATACCATAATATGTTGTAAATCTCAAATATAAACAATAAAATTTATTTTTTAAAAGAAAGGGCTTGAAGGCTGGCATGGTGGCTCACACCTGTAATCCCAGCATGCTGAGAGGCCAAGATGAGTGGAACACTTGAGGTTGGGAGTTCAAGACTAGCCTGGCCAACATGGTGAAACCCCATCTCTACTAAAAATACAAAAATTAGCCAGTTGTGGTGGCATGCACCTGTAATCCCAGCTGCTCAGGAGGCTGAGGCAGGAGAATCACTTAAACCTGGGAGGCAGAGGTTTCAGTGAGCCGAGATCATGCCACTGCACTCCAGCCTGGGCAACAGAGTGAGGCTCTGTCAAGGAAAGAAAAAAAGGCCTTGTAAACTCACTCCTCTTCCCCTTCTTCCGCTATCCCCTCCACTTCCTTCTTCTCCTTCTCTCTGGTATTTGCAGCACTCTTCTCTCCATGGTCCACCTTCACTCACTGATTCATGCAGCCAGCATGTCTTGAGTACCTACCATGTGTCAACACTGGGCTTGATGGCAGAAACACGGTAAAGAACTAAAAAGACACAGTCTGTTTGCATGGTGCTTACATTACAGCGGTGAGACAGACGAAATAATGAGTAAACAGACAAAATACACGCAAGTTGTAATAATTTCAATGAAAGACATAAGTCTAAAATAAAAACTAGAGGGATGACCTGAAAATTCATCGTCTCCACTACATAACTTGTCTTTCCTCCTTTCTTCCTTTTTCTTCTATTTTCAAAATATTAGAAATATATATTTATTCTAGGTGTTGATTCTTACATTCAAAGGGCGGTCAAGTACTGATCTCTTTCTAAAGTTGGTCAGTCAATTACTTATCTCTTTCTAAAGTTGCCCTCAAATCTTAAAATTGAAAGGAATTACATAATTAAGATCATTTGGTTCAAACTCCCATCCAGGAAGCTCCCCGACTCAGTCCCCTCCATCCCCAAGAAGGAAAATCCACATCTCCTAATGGGTAGTTAGTTATCAGGGACTCTGGTGGGCTCTATTGATCATTCAGAATAGCCTCCACAACTTAACATGCATTTGCTTTTACTTAGTGCTCTTGGGAAATAAAAAATAACTGAGAAGTTAACTGCACAATGGAAACGCGGCCACTAGGTGAAAGCCCCATAAGGGCAGAGTGTGTGTTATAAACTTCTTGGTATCACGTCATTGGCTTGCTCGTAAATATCTTTCTGATTTTTTAAATACTGAAGATGATAGAGTCAGTCCATTTTAGTCCCCAAATTTCTCTAACCTTTCCTTCGAAAACCCATGTTCCATATCTTAAAATTATTTTTATCACACTTCTCTTGATCTTCTATATTTATACACATTGTCTTAAAGGAGTGACTAAAACAAAAAAATAAGGACTGACTAATGCAAAGGTTAACAAAGATGATTTTCTTTGAAACTCATTATTTTTAGTATATTTTAGCACTTTTTCCTCAGTCTGCTTTCAGTCGAATAATGACTCGTGAGTATTTTCTTTCAGTACTTGTAGCACGTAGTACTTTCACTTGCCATATTTCTATGTTTGGGACCCTCCTATAAATGTCACTTCTTTGTTTTCTTCCAGAGGAGGTCTCACTTTGTCACCCAGGCTGGGGTGCAGTGCCACGATCTTGACTCACTGCAGCCTCAACCTCTCCGGACTCAGGTCATCCTCCCACCTCAGCCTCTCAGGCAGCCGGGACTACAGGCATGTGCCACCACTCCCAGCTAATTTTTGTATTTTTTGTATCGACAGGGTTTTGCCATGTTGCCCAGGCTGATCTTGAACTCCTGGGCTCAAGCGATCTACCTGGCGCAGCCTCCAAAATTGCTGGGATTACAGGCATTTGATCAATGTAACCTTTTAAGGATCCTGATTAAATTCACATTTTTCTAATTTTCCAAAGTAATTTCTGATATTTTACAGTTCAGAATAGAAACTGCATTATGAGCAACGACGATGTCTTCCTGGTAAGCTTATTATCAAAGCCCTTCACGAAGAGCCAAGGTTCTATGGACCATTAGGTAGGTTCTGATGACTCCAAGTATGTTTATACCCTTGCGTGAAAATTTTGTTTGAGTTCTTTTGTTACCGAGAGATTACAGGCAGTGGGGGAGGGTCATGGGGGCAGGGTTTGGGGGAATATTTCTCCTGTAGCTTGGCTAACCTGTTTTAATTACAGTTAGACTCCAGCTATTGTATATTACATACAATCACTTAGCACATGAAGACTATGAAAAACTATCCTTCCAAGTGCACAACTGGGTAGAAAGCCTGAAGGCAGGAACCTGTCCAGCTATCTTGTACAAATCAATTCGTTCTTGCCACTATGGATATAATAAGATTTGAGAAATGTTCTAAAAACAGACCTCTAAACTGGAATTGAAATCATAAAAACTTCAGAACATAAAAAGCAATAGGTGGGAGCAGTCCAACGAACTCTGCTGTCAACAGGCCCAATGCACCTGACCATGAGCAAACTCTTTTTTTTTTTTTTTT
>NW_012104599.1:2147914-2161847 GCF_000951045.1 Mandrillus leucophaeus
CAACCCTTTCTTCTCTGCCTTGAACAGCTTCAAGGTCTGTTTGAAATATGACCTCTCCTTTGAACTCTTCTTATCTCTCCCTCACGGTCCTCAGCAGATCACGCAGGGCCCTCTGTTCCTCCTTTGGCACCTAGCACACGGTACCACAGTCAGCTGAGTACCCGGTTTTCTCTTCTACGAGACCCTGTACTCTCTGGTCACAGGCAGAACCCCTGATACACAGTAGCTGCTCAGTTGTTAAGCGAACATTAATAGCCTCAGTTTTGCTACTCAGCTCCCTCAAAGAATACCACTCAGGAAGACAGGATGTGCCTTTGGAAGTTTCGCTTTAGGAAATGCCCAAGCACAGAGCTGGAAGAAAAATCTACCTCTGGCTACAAAGACTAAAAACACTGCAACTCTTGAGTCTTAAGACAACGGCTGCCAAAACGGAATGAAATTCTGACACATGCTACAACATGGATAAACCTTTTAACATCATGCTAAGTGAAATAAGCCAGTCATAAAAGGTCAAATGAGATTCCACTTACGGAGAGACTTGGAGTAGTCAAAACTCACAAACAGGAAGAAGACCCCTGATTACCAGGGGCTGGGGGAGCGGAGAAGGGCATGCCAGCGTTTGTTGGGGACAGAGTTTCAGCTGGGAAAGATATAAAAGTTCTGGAGAGTGCTGACAGTTACACAACAATGTGAATGTACCTAACGCCACTGAACTGTATCCTTAAAATGGTTAAAATGGCAAATTTTATATTATGTATATTTTACCACAATTTTTAAAGTGCAAAAGAAAAAAGAAATGGCAAAAAATTAATAAAAAACAAAAACAAAAACAAAACATAGGGTCATAAAGGATGGTGATACAGTGGCTCTGAATTTGTTTACCAACTCCCTGATTACTGGAATGAGAGGATCCTCCTCAAGGCCTTAAAATAGAAGTTTTAGAACTAAAGCCTGGAAGCTTTAGTTTTAGTGTTTCCTACTGTCTTCCACAGCAGGAAACAGATGAAATACAGCGGACCCTCGAACAGCATGTTTGAGCTGCGTGTGTCCACTTATATGTGACTTCTTTTCAATCAATTTACATTGAGCGGCCTGCCTTTCCTCCCACCTCCTCCGCATCTTCCACTTCCACCATCCTAAGACAGCAAGACCAAGCCCTCCTCAGCCTACTCAACATGAAGACGATGAAGATGAAGACCTTTATGATGCTCTGCTTCCACTTAATGAACAGGAAATATATTTTCTCCTCTCTATGATTTTCTTAATAACATGTTCTTTTCTTTAGCTTACTGTACTGTAAGAATATAGCATATAATACATACACAAAATATGTGTTAACCATTTACGTTATCAGTAAAGCTTCTAGTCAACAGTAGGCTATTAGTAGTTATGTTTTTGGGGACTCAGAAATCCCCAAAACAGAAAGTAAGATACTGCATGTTCTAACTTATAAGTAGGAGCTACAGAATGGGTATACAGGAACACACAGAGGGGAATAACATATATTGGAGACTCCAAAAGGTAGGAGGCAGGTTAGGGTTGAAAAACTACCTATTGGGTACAACGTTCACTATTAGGGTGATGGTTACACTAAAAGCCCAGACTTCACCACTACACAGTATACCCATGTAACAAAACTGCACTTGTACCCCCAAATTAATTTTCTAAAAAGTTATACACAGATATTTTTCCTGCATGAGGGGTCGGCAACCTAACCTCCATGTAGCTCAAGGATCAACTGTATATTCAAGTACCTTTCACTCAGTCCAGTCAATACACAGTGTGCACCTCCAACGTTCCAGGCCTCATGCAAGGCACTAAAAGGGGATCAAAGTTGATTAAAAATGGCCCAGGGCATCCTAGGGAGAATGACACAGATACACAAATAACTATAGCATTGGGCTGACTTGGACTAAGGTTTATAAAAAGAAATACAAACGCAGTAGGAGAAATGACAACAGTAACTTCAAGACGGTTTTCCAACAGGAGCTCAGGGAAGGCAAATTCATCACAGTTTAGTGAAGGAAGTCAAACGCATGACCTTGGCCCATCTGCACCTTTGCATCCTCCCTAGTGAATGAGGAGGGGGAATGCAGTATACTCGAAGGTCCTCCCAGCTGGAGGACTCTGCTAGCCTACATTTTACATAACACAGAGGGTGGCCACAACATTTTGGGATTTGGGGCTGGGTCTGACCCAGAAGAGCATTTTCCTATCCTCTTTACCTCCACCCTACAGCTGCTCCATTCTATCGCCCATGAAAAAAGCTCAATAATCAACAAACCTTCTCCACACTTTCTTTCTCCTCTGTATTTATATATATTTTCAAGTATCCTGCAGGATAGCTCTCTGGGTTTCCACAAATATAGAAGAAACACACACACCCCTGCATTTTTTTACTCTAAAATTTCAGTTTCTAATTAAATCTTGTACATCCCTCATCAAGATCCATCTACATACAGTTTTATAGGCTGGAAAAATAGACCTATGCTGCCTTTTCCAGATCATTCGTGTTTTATGGAATAATAAAATGGGTAATGCTTAATTAAAATGAACATTTTAAATGAATTAAAATGAGCAAGCTGTATTCCACCAACTTTGAAGAGTTTGCATGTTTTAGTTCTTAGATGTGTATGCAGCAAAACTGTTATCAATACATGCAAACCCCACTAAATTCTGGTTTCCTTCCATTTATCCTAGATGTCTTTAGAAAAATGAGAAAGCCTGGCTCAAGTAGAAAAGAAAGAATGTTGTCCCTTCATTTTATTAAAGCACTTTGAAAGGGGCAACCTATTACAATTATTCCTTTGCAATATTGCAGGAACTTAAGTATTTAACAAAAGATAGGAAGAATCCTGAACATGGCAGCATCGTGCTCTAAAGGAGAGATCTTCAGAGTGCGATGCTAGTGGGTTCTGGAATCTGCCTGTGTTCAAATCTGGGCTGTGCACTTTCTGTCTGTGAACCTTAGGCAGGTTACATAACCTCTCTAATCCCCAACTTCCCTGCCTGTTAAATAGTTTTGTAGTAGTAATACCTAACTTAGAGGGCTCTGTTAAGAACTAAACAAGAATGTACTGACGTGAAGCTCTTAGCACAGTGTCTGGCACATAGGAGGTGTTCATTTTGTTATTAATCAATTTATATTGTTCAATGCAACCACCAGCTGCTTTGCAATCTTAGGCATTTCACTCAGCCTTTTTGGATCTATTTTGGTTCTCCCTAATTCTATCTTACAAAGGTATTAGGGGAAAAATTGAGGTCACATCTATAAAGAAATACGAGCTACAGGAAAACATTAAACTCCTTTGCTAGTGTTGAAGGAGCAGGCTGCCGTGTTGTGGGTGTCTAGGTTGGGAGGCCCACATAGTAAGGAACAGAGGAAGCCTCCAACCAACAGCTAATAAGAAACTGAAATCCTTTGTCTTACAACCACAAGGTACTAAATTCTGCTAACAAAAGTGGGTTCTTCCTCAGTCAAGCCTCAGATCAGACCACAGCCCTGGCTAACACATTAATTACAGCCTTCTGAGACCCTATGCAGACGACCCAGATAAACTGTGTCCAGATTCTTGACCCAAAGAAATTGAGATAAGAAATGGATGTTGTTTTAAATCGCTAAATTTGTGGCAGTTTGTTATGCGGCAATAGAAAACTAATACTAATGTAGACATTATGAATGCCAGCAGACCCACGTGGTGCAAAATACACAGTACTTCTATGATTCAATACCATGCTGTAGTGATTTAGCCTTCTTGGAACACTGTGGCAGGCAAGGACAGGAAACTAAGGACAGATACTTAGAAGAGTCAATGGTAAAAACATATTCTCCATAGTAATGGGGTATGGAAAAAGATTAATAGTTTTCTATGGCATTTCATCAAACAAGGAACAACCAGAGGTTTTGTTTTTAATTTTTTTGTTTTCAATTTATTTTCGAATTAGGCAAGTCAGCCTTTTCTGGATGCCAAATAGGGCAAGAGATTTCGTCAAGTCCAAATCCTCTTGCCAAATTGCATTACCTTACGGGCATGATTGGAAATCTCTCGGGGCTTAGTTATGGGAAAGGTTCACAAGTCAGATGCCCAGATTGGACAGCCCACATGCAACTTAGTTCACATTAAATATACTCATCCAAACCAGGAGATGGGAAACTTTTGTGAAGATGTGGATTCTGCCTTTATTTTCTAATTAATTACTATAATTTTTCGGCTCTTTTCACAAACGGACATTCTATGCTCTTCAGACCCTTTTGCATTGCTCTTACAGTAACACCCCCTGCCCTTTTATCAGTATCCCCACTTAAACTTATACCCCTAAATTCTTAATCAGTCTGAGGCCTTCTTAAGCATTTTTCACAGAATTAGGAAATTTAAAAAGTAAGACAGGTCCTTGGAGATAATCTTGGTCATATTCTCTAATTTTACCAGAGAAATTGCAAGCCCCACAGAAGTCAAATGAGTGACTCAAGCTTAAAAGCAGAATCCTTTTACAATATGTTTCTTGAGAACGGAGATGAGGAGTATGTTTCTCCCTTAACCCTCCTTTTCATCTTTTCCGGCATCTGTCTGTTCAGATGCCTGCAGCCTCTGCTAAGTACCTCCTCTGACAGGGAAGCTTTTCTGTGAAGTTATAACCACGAATGGAGGAGTTTGCAGGTGGCTCCTGTGTAGCTTACAGGCTATGGTGACGTTCATGACCCATCAAGTTTCTGCCATTGCTGTCAATCCCCAAGAAATTTCAGCCAAGTCATGGCAACAAAATACATTATCGGCTCCACTGCCTAAGTGATGAGTTAAGGCACAGTGTAATCGTAATCTACATAATCCTTGTAGATTCACTGATTGCAGCTTAGGGAAAAAGACAGGAAGGAAATCTATTCACTTAAATTTAACAATTATTTACAGAGGTTGTCAACTACAATTTTTCTATAATTTATCTATCTGTTCAACAAACACTGAATATCAATCATGTGTCAGTCAAATTGCTACCAGAAATAAAATGATGATGTAAGAAATAGTCTCTGCCCTCAAGGAGTTTGCACTCTAGTGAGGAAGTAAAATATTTAATAATTATAATAATAGGGAACTTATTTATTTTTATTATTATTATTTTTTTGAGATACAGTCTCACTCTATTGCCCAGGCTAAAGTGTAGTGGCATGATCTCAGCTCACTGTATCCTCCATCTCCTAGGTTCAAAAAATTCTTCTGCTTCAGCGGGTAGGCGCCCGCTACCATACCCAGCTAATTTCTGTATTTTTAGTTGAGATGGGGTTTCACCATGTTGCCCAAGGTGGTATTGAACTCCTGACCTCAAGTGATCCTCTTGCCTCGGCTTCTTAAATGCTGGGATTACAGGTGTGAGCCACTGCACCTGGCTGGGAACCTGTTTATTGAGCATTTACTATGGGCCAGGTGGGTTATAGGTACTTTCGATGGATTAACTCCCTTAGTCTTTATTACAACTCCATGAAGTAGGCACTATTTTTATCCCTATTTTACTCACAAGAAAACTGAAGTACAGAATGGTTATTTGCCCAAAGTTCATGTATTCATTGTTTTAACAATTATCTGCCTACCACTCTAGGCACAGCTCTATGTGCTGGGAATAAAGCAGTGACAAAGACATGAAAATCACTGTTCCCATGGAGTGTACGTACTAGTGGAAGGAGACAAATATTAAGAAGCAAGTAAAAATCAGTATCAGAGACTGACAAATGCTATACAGAAAAAAGAAAGAAAAGCCCTTGAATCTTTGAGTCACTCATCACTGAGGTTTTTCCTCTGTGATGTGTGCTGCATGTGTTAATAAATTCTCTATTTTTCTCCTGTTAATTTATCGTTTTGCTAATCTTATTTAGAGGAAAAAGTTTCTTTTTTTTCCCTACACCTATCATCTCCCCTCCCCAGGCCTTAGGGGTCCTCATCTCTAAAATGAAGGAATTAGACCCCAGGAACTGCAGGGGTCTTGGTAATTCTAATATTCCATGAGTTGATGATTAAGAAGAAGAAAGATGTCACTGGAGATACGGAAAAAGCCAACTGAACATGCTAAGGGCTGCTGACCGCATGAGACTCCAAAGCTCCCTGAGCCCACCGCCCAGTCAGAGGACGAGGGGAGCAGCTGAGGTTCCTCACAATCCTCCAGGATGCACATCACTGGGTCTCCAGCACTGGAGAAAGAGTGATGAGAAGGAGGCGCCTGGAGAACACAAACACAAACACAAGGGCAGCCATGAAGGCGAGGGCTGGAAACTCCACAAAATCTGACTCTGCATGTTGTGGAACTAGCAGACGAAACCCGGTTGAGAAAAAGACAGCCTTGCCAGGTGTTGAGTCACATTAAAGAAACTAGTCCTTCTCCCTCCAGCCTGCGCCATTAGGATTTGCTCCATTTCGCTTCCCTGAAGTGCGAAACTGGAAGGGACTGTAATACAGCTCACTTCAACTGGAGGACCCAGGATCCAGTAAAAGCAGAAAGAAGCTAGGGCAAACCCCAGTGCCTGGCAGGAGAATTCCAGCGTCTGATGAAAGAATTCTCTTCCTAACAGCGATGGCCCTTGCTGCTGTCACTCCCTTCCTCTCCTCAGTATTCTCTTCTTCAACTTTCTCCATGCCATTCTATCCCGACCCTATCCCTGACTTTCTTATGTAACTCTCAAATCCTAAGTACGGGAGGGAGAGAAATCTCTATTTCAATTCATTAGAATCTGTTCCTATCACAGTAATTTTCTAAGGGGTCATATGAATTTGGACCAGATTTGATATCATTAAAAGGAAGGATAACATCCCTTCAGTTCACATCAGATGAGTCTCACATGCACAAAAATGCCAGAAATTAAGTATTTCACACGGGCCTGTCTTCGGTATCCTTTGACAGGTCACAGCAAAATTCAGTATACAAAAGGTACAAAGATGACCTACACTAAGTGACATACACCACCTTTACATGACGGGTTCCAAATTTTGTTTTTTTAAATCACATGTCAATCTAAGGGAAGAAAAGCACAGTGCTAAACTGATACATAAGACATGTTGAACCAAATTCTCTCCTAGCTCCTTAAAGAGAGGAAAACTAGCATCCCCACGGGGAGGGAAAAGAACATCTTATTCCAAGCACCAGCAGGAACACGTCTTCTAAGACGAGAAATGGGATGAACACACACAAAAGCACATGTGGATAAATGATGACGACTTTGCAGAGTTGAGTATCTGAAAGCAGAGAGAAGGCTGTAACAAACACAGAGACAATAACCAGGTGGAAAAAAGAGTCTTCACTGGAAAAGTTTAATGGGGGAGGAGATATTTTAAAGCACTGTTTTGAAAGGGAGAGCCATGTTTAGGCAGAGTGGTGCCCATTCTGTCTGTATGTGATCATCTTCCCACCGACTCTCTGCACTCAACGACATGGAAAAGATACTGAGCATTACAGAAGACAGTGCATTTGGGTTAAATGTGGCCATCGGACTGGCTTGTCGTAAGGGGTGAACTTTTTATAAAAGCAACAGATGGGTCCCCAATTCAGATAATTCCATAAGAAGCATTTATAAAATATGGCATGTGCATTACATCTTACATAGCCCTCATACTAAGTTAGTGGCCCATTTTTCAACCGAGGACACTGGGCCTCAGGGGTTAAATAATATGCAGAGTCACGGAGCTCAGAAGCAGCAGGGGTAGAGTTCAAACCAAGGTTTACCAAACGTTGCTCTGTGTTCTCACCACTGTGCTAGGTAGCTACAAGAATACAAATAAATTAGATCTCTAATAAGGTTGGCCTAAAATGATTTCCAAAAAGCCATCCAAACTATAATACCCTGTTATGCCACGTCACGATACAGTGTTTCTCTACCACCATCCCTTTCAATAAACTTTTTATTTGGTACAACTCCATCCTACCTTCGCAAGCGTGTGTGTTTGTGTATGCAGTGGCTGTATAATCCCTCTAGTTCGAGGGAGAACTGGTCACAGAGGACCAGCTCTTTTCTCCAAGAGAGACTCCTGCTATCCACTGGCCCTCTCTGGTACTCTTCCCTGAAATCATCACTCCCTCTGCTAGCCATAGAGTCTCTGAGAACAGATGGGCAGGAATGGATGTGGGTGCAGCAGCCATCCCTTCAGCTTCCCCCAGTGCTTCATCACTAGAAAGCAAATGGATGGAAGCAGCTGGGGACAGAGATAGTGCAGGGAAAGCACTGAAGGACACCAGAAGTGGGTAGCGGAATTGCCCCAGCACATACTGTTGCTACCCTTGTGATGGGGTTATCTTGGTCCAGACCCTGGACAGAAAAACACTACTCCATGACCACAGGTCGCTCCTGAGTCCTAACCTGGGTGAACTCTACCATCCAAGCAAACAGCCTGACAAGGACCAGAGGTGATCGGGATCTTCTCCCTACTCCAGGCACAAGGTCAGGCCTGTCCTGTTAGCCAACTGGATATGCCACCAAGGGAAAGAGTGAGAGGATGACACTAAGTAGCACCGACCCAGATGACTATGGTGGGAGAGAGGTTAGGAGTAAGTGAACATGACCTGTCTACAAACCCCAAAACTGAAGAGACTCACAAAAACACAAGCACAGCATGATTTGCCTCATCTGCCTCCATGAACTGCATATGCTGCATGTTACAGTCAAAGCCAACCACCCGCCATGGCCGGAGCAGAAAATGTTCTCCCGTGCCTCTAACTTCTCTGAAATCGTCCAGCCCATGTGCCTTCCCTAATTTATCTGTCAGATGCAACACTATCTCCCACCGCCATAGGTCTTCTCTCCCAAGGAGAGGTAAGCACTCTTTCTCTAAGACCTAAGTTCTAGGAGGTACATATAATAATGCATTCTATTTTATTTTTAAATTTATTATTACTACTATTACTGAAACAGGGTCTCATCCTGTCGCCCACGCTAGAGTACAGTGGTACAATCACAGCTCACTGCAGTCTCAACCTCCTGGGCTCAGGTGATTCTCCCACCTTAGCCTCCCGGGTAGCTAGGACCACAGGCATTGCCACCACACCTGGCTAATTTTTTGTAGAGATAGTTTCGTCACGTTGCCCAGGCTGGTCTTGAACTCCTGGACTCAGGCAATCCACCCACCTCAGCCTCCCAGTGCTGGGATTACAGGCGTGAACCACTGCACCTGGCCTCATAATGCATTCTAAATCTTAGTTTGCATACTGCCGCTCCCAACTAGATAGCAAGTTCTTCAACAGCAAGAACCAGGCTTTATTAAGATAGTGCCTGCCTAGTTCCTGGTAGATGCTAAATAAAATAATGCAAAGAATTGACCTGATTAGACACACAGAGGAACAACAACAACAAAAAAGACTGATCTTCCTGCAAAGAATTTAACATAAGATGAAGTCAACAGGCATTAACTATACTGAAGTCATGACTGAAGAAACAGTTGCTCCAAGCACTGCGGGGCTGGGAAGTTAGTGGGGGAAACAGAATTAAAATAAGATATGTAGTCTGTCTGCTGTTGCTTAGAACCAAATTCCTAAAACGAGGTAATTTACAAAGAAATGAAATTTATTTCTTACAGTTATGGAGGCTGGGGAGTCCAAGGTCAAGGGGCCCCATCTGGGGAGGGCTTTCATGCTAGAGGGACTCAGCGGAGTTCCAGGACAGTGCAGGGTAACACAAGGTAAGGGGCAGAGCATGCTAGCTCAGGTCTCTCTTCCTCTTCTTATAAAGCCACCGGTCCCATTCCCGTAATAACTCATTAATCCATTAGCCCATGAATGGAGTAATCTATTCATAAGGGCAGAACCCTCAGGACCCAAACCACCTCTTAAAGGCCTCATGTCTCAATATTGCCATACTGGGGATTAAGTGATTAAGTTTCAACAGGAATTTTGGAGGAGACAAATACTCAAACCATAGAAGTGTCTTGTCTCCTATGAAGTTTACATGCTACTTCTTCACACCGAACTGAAATACGAAGTACTGAGGACTTACCTTTATTGTACTTTCCACAAACATTCTACCAGTGTGCAGTACTACTGCTGGTTTCAAAATAATAGAGTCAAGAGCACAAAGGCCTCTTTTGCATGTGGACAACTGATTATATATACATGAATATATTTATGGCAAACCTGTTTGCAACTGCCAAAATCCTAGCACCAACTTCAACGCCCATCAATGAGAGAGTGAATGAATAAACTGTGTATAATCGGGTCATGATGGAACATCATACAGCAGACAAGGCCAATTAACTACCATGATGAGTAGCAATACAGATGAATGCTGGCAGTCAAGACGTTAAGTAAAAAAAGCAAGCCCCAGAAGATTATATATGGTCTGATATCCTTTTTACAAAGTTGAAAGGTGATAAAAATTAAATACATATCTATATAGCTACATACTTTTTATGTGTATATGTCTTATGTTTTTATGTGCTCTATTTTAGAACTATATGTAAGTGAAATAAAGTGTAGAAAAGGAAAGATAGATGCATACAGGATTCAGACAACAGTTACTTTGGGTAGAGAAAAGAAGGGAGAGGAGGTGTGGGAAGGACAGCAATCTGCTCAGATGTAAGTTATACTCCAGGTCCTAGCTTTTGTTGGGGGGATGGGTTGATGGTCACTGCTATAGACAAGGTTCGTGTCACCCCAGAATTCATATGTTGAAATCCTAACCCTCAATGTGATGGTATTTAGAGATGGGGCCTCTAGAAGGTGATTAAGCCATGAGGGTAGAACCCTCATGGATGGGATTTAGGTCCTTATAAAAGAGGCCGTAGAGAGCTCCCTCGCCCTTCTACCGTGTGAGGACACAGTGAGGAGTCAGCAGCCTGAAACCCAGGAGAAGGCCCTCACCAGAATTTGACCATTTGGGCACCTTGACCTCAGACTACCAGCCCCCAGACGGAAAGAAACAAATCTGTTGTTTATAAGCCACGCAGTTTATGTGTTTTGTTATAGCAGCCTGAAGTGACTACATAGTTGCTTATTACACTATTTTATTTCATTTTATTTATTTATTTAAAAACAGAGTCTCACTCTGTTGCCCAGGCTGGAGTGCATGGTACAATCTTGGCTCACTGCAACCTCTGCCTTCCAGGTTCAAGCGAGTCTCCTGGCTCAGTCTCCCAAGTAGCTGGGACTACCAGCGCCCACCACCACACCTTGCTAATTTTCATATTTTTAGTAGAGATGGGGTTTCACCATGTTGGCCAGCCTGGTCTCAAACTGGACCTCAAGTGGTCTGCCTGCCTCGGCCTCCCAAAGAGCTGGGATTACAGGCATGGAGCCACCGTGCCCAGCCCATTTTATCTTTTTTAGAGACAGAGTCTTGCTCTGTTGCCCTGGCGAGGGTGTAGTGGTACAATCATAGCTCACTGCAGCCTCAAACTCCTGAGCTCAAGTGATTCTCCCGCCTCAGTCTCCAGAGTAGCTCAGACTACAGGTGTGTGCCATCACAATCAGCTTAAACATATGAAGATAATGTGATATGAAGATTACGACTAATCCCATTCTTTGCATATGAAGTCCAATATCAGAAGAGAAACAACGAAAACATGAAACTACAAGAATATCATAACACAGTGCCGGAATCTATACAAAGCAGACAGGTGTCTTGTAAGGATGCGAGGAAGGGGCAGGAAGGACAGCTCACACTGTATCTGCCACAAACGGATTTACACCTGCCATCCTCTATCTAAATTATCAAGTGGAAGGAGGCAAGCACTGTGCATCCCTATGCCCCTTCCCAGTCTGCAGAGCCACCTCTTTCTTCCTGGCATCTGCAGGGGGCACTTGAGCTCTGGACACCGCCAGATGCACTTCCGTTACCTCAGCACCACAAAGCACTCATGGGCTGGCATGAATCTCATCTCTGAATATTCTGACCCTTTTCAAACTGCATCATAAATTCATGCTTGTGACACCGAGTACGTGGAGCTTTTGGCAAGAACACCCTTGTGAACCTGTATTTGTGCACGAAAATCCATCAGTTCTATCTTCTGTTAGAAGTTATACTAAGCAGATGAAGCTCCCCCAGGAGGGTCTGGACCGTATGCCCTGGAGACAGTGTGCGGCAGATGTCAGAGAAAAAGACAAAGGGGGGTGGGGGGGAGGGGAAAAGACTCCCAGTAGGAGACAAATGATTCTGAAGAATCTGCCCCAGGGGGAAGTGTGGCCAACCAGAACACGGAAACACATCCAATGTCCACAAAAGACACGGCAGACAGCTCTCGCTTCTCCAAACATCCTCAAACCAAGCCCCTAACCTGAAATTTCAGTTGATGCCAGCTTATTTTTTCTTTTAAAAAAAGCTAGGGAGTTGAATGTTAGAACCAGACCAGCAAATTTGATCTGCTCACGGAAGCTTGCCTGATAGCCTAACTGTGGACATTTTTGTGCCAGGATGACAATCAAGTTTTTCTCCTGGAGAAGACTGGAGAAGAGTTAGCCATGGTTTAAAATAAAACAAAACAAAACAAACAAAATAAAATGGCAAATGTATTGTGCTGTGTCTTTAAATATTCAAACCATGCCTAGAGAAGCAGAGGTCAGGTCTGAGCCCCACTCCTCCCCACCTCCATCTGGACCCTGACCCTACTATTCCTAATTTCAAGCAGACTCCTTCCTCTACTTACTCTGGGTTTTGCAGAGATCCCCTAACAACATAAAATTGTATTACAGCACTCCCTGTCCCCGGCCCCAGCACAGGGGTTCAGTCTCCTTCCATACTTTAAAATGTTCTTCTTCCATACTCCCAGCAAACACGCCCCATGTTCCCCGCCTGGCTGAGTCCTGGCCCTCCTTTGCAGTAAATAATCTCGGTGAGACCTTGCCAAAACATTTCCTAATCACATATTTTCTTTGTCTAAAGAGAGTTATAGATGCAGTAAGCAGCCTTTGTTCCTAGTCCTTCCCACATTTTCAGAAGCCCATGTCATTTAATGTGAAGCTTGGTTTCCTTCTTCAAAGTAAGAGCTACCACCACTTACACTTTATTTTGGAGCCTGTATTTAAATCCTAGATTAATCAGCATGTAGAAGAAAACTGTGGTAACTCCTCTAACCTTGCCCTCTAAACATATGAGATCTTGACCAGGGGATCACTAAGGATCCTTCTAAGCAGCCCCTGGGACCCAGAGCCAGACCTCAAGGAGCAGTTAAGGCTATAGTTATCTTAGTAGGGTCTCCACATGCCACCACATCCCTCCTGGGGTTTCTAGGGTTGCCCTAAACTGTGGATTCTTTGGCCCCAAATCCAGAGAAGCATAAAGAGGCCCCTGAGGGGAAGGGACAACTAACTCTGCCCTCTGCAGTCTTGAGGCAGGTTACACAGCAGGACACAGGCCTCGTACGAGCTGCTGGGAAGCCCAGCTCATCACCAGTGGGACAGTGAGGTTTTGCCCCATAGGTGAGATTTTGTAGATATTCATCCCTCAAGGCCAAGGGAGAAAGGGCTAATGGAAAATCAAACCACTAGACAGCCATGAGACGGAAGCAGAAAGCATCAGAAAACCCCAACTTGAGCCATAGTGACTGCCCTGCAATGCACCCCACGTTCCTCTTGCTAAGTCCATTCGCTGGTTCTCCCACTGCTTTCTGGATCAGGTTGAAGTGCCTTTAGCAGGGACCAAAGGCCCTTTAATCATGGCCCAATATCGTACCTTTCACTCTTTTCCTGTATACACCAGACTCTTTCGTGAGGTAGTCAGCTTCCTTTGCCCGTAAGGTACCTACTTTGATCCAGTTCTCCCAGACCACCTTGATGTGGCTAAGATTGGGGTTCTGGAGTCAGGCAGCTGAGACTCTAACAGGCAGCCCAGACCCCACATTTCCTTGGTGTGGGACCCTGAGCCTGTTAACTAACCTCGCTCAGTTTTCTGAGCTGTAAAGCAGGAATACTAATAGGAACATCTTTCTCATACGGCTGACATAAAGATTAAATGAGCGAATACCTGTAAGAGACT
>NW_012104599.1:2161897-2167897 GCF_000951045.1 Mandrillus leucophaeus
ACCCCTTTCTGACAATCAAGGTGTGCAAAATGGTCTCTAAAGGGCATGAAAGCTCATAAAAGACAGAACAGTGAATTCCTGACAGATATAAACAAGACTCTAACAGGCAGCCCAGACCCCACATTTCCTTGGTGTGGGACCCTGGGCCTGTTAACTAACCTCGCTCAGTTTTCTGAGCTGTAAAGCAGGAATACTAATAGGAACATCTTTCTCATACGGCTGACATAAAGATTAAATGAGCGAATACCTGTAAGAGACTTGATCAGTACGTAGTACGTGGGAAGCACTCAGTAAATGCTGGCTACTGTCACTGCCATTGTTATCATTATTCCAGTTCACAACAAACTTTCTCTGTGCTTTAAACCCCTTTAGTACATATTTGCATTTGGCACTGATCACATACTGCTTTGGGCTATTACTCGTCATCTTACACATATGGCTTCTCTCAACTAGGCTACAAGTCGGTTAAAGCTAAAGACCACAGTTTATGTGGTTTTTCTTCCCTACAATGCTTAAAAGTGTTTTAAATGGAGGAACACAATCAATGTATGCTATTTAGCAATAATTGCACAATACTGTACTTATTAAGCATTACTTTGGCTAGAACGGTGTTAAGTTCTTCATATTAACTTAATTTACTGATTTCTCATACTCAGCAATCTTGACTACATGAGTGATGGGCACTCATTTTCTTATTAAGAAAAAAAAGGGGGCGCCGGGTACGGCTCACACCTGTAATGTCAGCACTTTGGGAGGCCGAGGAGGGTGGATCATCTGAAGTCAGGAGTTTGAGACCAGCCTGGCCAACATGGTGAAACCCCATCTCTACTAAAAATACAAAAATTAGCCAGGTGTGGTGGTGGGTGCCTATAATCCCAGCTACTCGGGAGGCTGAGGCAGAAGAATCGTTTGAACCTGGTGGGGGGGTGCAGGGAATGGGGAGCCAGAGGTTGCAGTAAGCTGGGGGGAAAAAAAAAAAGAAAGAAAAAAGGTTGGGCGGGGGGGGGGGGGCGGGGCGCAGTATGATGGCTCATGCCTTTAAATCCCACCACTTTGGGAAGCCAAAGCAGGCAGATCATTTGAGGTCAGGAGTTTTGAGACCAGCCTGGCCAACATGGTGAAACCCTGTCTCTACCAAAAATACAAAAATCAGCTGGGTGCAGTGGCGTGCGCCTGTAGTCCCAGATACTCGGGAAGCAGAGGCAGGAGAATCGCTTGAACCTGGAAGGCAGAGACTGCAGTAAGCTGAGATTGTGCCACTGCATTCCAGCCTGAGTGAAAGTTAGATTCTGTCTAAAATAAAAAAGAAAGAAAGAAAAAAAGGGTATTGCCAAGCAAACTTAAATTTTAAGAAAAAACTACAACACAGCATTGAAAGTCATAGCACGGCCAGGCATGGTGGCTCACGCCTGTTAATACCAGCACTGTGGGAGGCCGAGGCAGGCAGACCACTTGAGGTCAGCAGTTCGAGACCAGTCTGGCCAACATGGTGAAACCCCATCTCTACCAAAAATACAAAAATTAGCCAGGTATGGTGGCACATGCCTGTAGTCCCATACATTCGAGAAGCTGAGGCAGGAGAATGACTTGAACCTGGGAGGCAGAGGTTGCAGTGAGCCAAAATCACGCCACTGCACTCCAGCCTAGGCAACAGAGCAAGACGGCATCTCAAAAAAACGTCATGACAGTCTAAGTTGCTGTATGCATCTCTGTACCACTCCAAAAATATCCCAGACCCCTTTCTGACAATCAAGGTGTGCAAAATGGTCTCTAAAGGGCATGAAAGCTCATAAAAGACAGAACAGTGAATTCCTGACAGATATAAACAATAATTTCCTACTTCACCTTTGACAGCTCCAGGCCCTGGAAGAGTGCTTGAGTAAATAAAGACAAACTGAATCTATCATAAACTCTCTATCCCACCTACTGGTATCCTATCCCACCCACTGGGAAGAAAAATAAAATTACGAGTCCCTGGTAAACACGAGAGCATTGATGCTGGGCAAATCAAGAAGACAAATGAGGAAGAGTAATTATTTCATAAATTGCAAAACTATCAACAGCTTTTAATGTAGCTGACTGGTAGGCCTAAAATACCAGCACCTTTTACAGGAGTTAGAGTGATAGAATTGTCTGGATTAAATCAAAGATAACATTTTAAGCTGTCTTATAACACAATGGAATTTTACTTTGTGTTCAATTCAGGGGTGAATACTAACCCTGAAGATTTTCTTGTAAAAAGAAAATATGTGAATCAACAAATACTTCCACTGTGGACTAAATTTAATGTCTTCGAATGTTTAGTCTGACTGTGGCTGGCTGTGTTTGAAGAAAGGCTGACGAACTCTGTATATATATGCAAAGACTGTTTCAAATTCTTCTTTTAATGGCTAAGAAGAAAAAGGTTGAAATCATCCACTTTTGTTCAATCATAAGAACATAATGCCCCATTTTATCTTTATTACAGAAAAGATTAAGACAAGAATGTACTCTAATTTGCTATTACATTTACATCAAATTTGATCGAGACATCTTCTCCATGCATCCTCTTTTCTTCCTATCATCCACATACATTCATATATACATGAACATACACATATACGTGTGTGTATTGCTGGTTTTTATACATTTGCTTCCCACTTCCTGGTTTTTACTCAGAGAAGAAGTAGTATTAAAAAGTCACAAGAAAAAAAAAGTTGTCACTTTTATTTTACCCAGAAAAAATTAGGAAGTGTCCCAAATCTCAAGAGGGCACCTTCCGTGCAGAAAATAGAGCTCTGTTATTACACACGAAGGGTCTGTGCCCCTCGGTGCTTCTAGATTTCAAAGGCGTGATTTAAGTAGCCTGAATTTTCCATTTCTTTTTTTTTTTTTTTCCTGAAATGTTCAGGGACAATTAAGCATAACTGATCAACAAATCGGCCAAAAGGTATCACAAAGCTCAATACTGGTGTACTCCGGATGGTCCTACTTACCCTGTTGAAAAGTTAGACACTGAAAAGCTACACATTACAAATGACTATAACTAGAGCCAGCATTAACAGGGAGAAAGGTGCGTGGTTAGACGACACTCCGCAGGCCCACCAAGCTCTTCATGCAGTGTCAAATCCCTCTGCTTGGGACATTGTCCCCTGCGCCAGCTCCCACCCTTCACCTGGTGCTCACACTCATGCCACCTCCTAGGCCTTCCCTGACCACCAACCTGGAAGAGGATCCCCCTGGGCCTGCATCACTCTCTCTGTTACCCACTGTGTTTCTTTCCCAGCACTGACTGTTAGCAGAAATTATCTTGTTCTTAGTTTACTTATATTTTGTCTGTTTCCTCACATTAGAATATTGGCTTTTGGGTATTACAACATCAAGGCCTTAGTTTTATGCATTGTATCCTCAGCCCCCAAAATACTAGGCATTTTATGTGAACTCTAGGTATTAATTAGAGAATATGAAAATATGACCGTTAGCTTTATGAGGTGTGATCATGGCATTTCGCTTGCTTGGTTTTTAAGTCTGTTAAAGACACAACCTGAAGTATTTATAGCTGAAATGATGAGTGACTTATACTTCAAAATAATAGGGGGAAGGGTGAGAAGGATAAAAGGATACAGATAGAACAAGATTAGTCACGTATTGATCACTGTTGAAGCCCAGTGATGAGTACATATAATTCATCAGACCGTTCTCATTACTTCTGAATATGTGTGGAAGTTTCGCTAATAAAATCTTAAGGCCTGAATGTAAAAATGAAACAGGTAATATTCCATCTACTTAACTGAATATTTATTGGATCTTAGCGAGGCTTTCTAAGCAAAATATTAAAGGAAAAAAACCACAAATAATATGTTTTAAACGCTAAATAACATGAGATGCTCATTTAGTCTGTGAAATTAGTGACATTTCAAAAAATGCCACAGGACAGAGGTGGATTTGTTAGAGGCACTGATTTATCTGCCACTAAGGAAAAAAACCCACTTTATAGTTTACAATTATTTTGTACTTATTGAAAGAACTAGATGTACACATGATGTTTACATTCATCTTAAGTAAAATTAATTGACCACATTGTTCCTGAAATTTCTTACACGCAGGGCCGACTCCCTGGAATCACCTTTTTCTCAGTTGTCAAAGTCAGTGACAAATGACCACCTTTACCCTCTATCCATGAGGCAATACACATCTGTGGAATTAATTGTCAATTCATTTTATAACACAGTGTTTAGAAAAGTCAAACTTTCATCTTTATGCACATTTCTACAGTGTAAAGAAATTCCTCCTGGGGAAAAAAAAAAAAAAGCTAAACAGAAAAGTTTGGGAGGCAACTATATGAAGTTCATATTATGAGACAGAATGCCACAGAAAAAAAGGTAACATAAGAAAAAAGTAAAGAGCCCTTTAGGGAATTGTTTGGGGTCATCTGTTTCTGAGTTTACGGCCTGGTGACATTTCTAGGAAAACAGACTTTACACTCAGGCTCAAAGTGTGCTCTCAGTTCCTTGAGGTATGGGAATCAAAGAAAGAAACAGACTTACACAGCAGTCTTGAGAAGTTCACGCCCCCTTTTCCATTCCTAGTACTGTGAAGCTATGTTAAATGAGAGAATAATACAGTTTAGTGGCAGATACATTCCTGGCTAAAAGCTGATCATAATTAGGGTCCATCAAAAAAGGATGAGCAAACGTATTTATTAAAGTTCTCCTGACATTTAAAAAATTTCATCTTAGTTGCATTACAGTTTCAATGTCTTATCTACCGTGGAGGCGCCAATATGAAAAATGTGGCTAGGTCTATGTGTTATGAAATGTGAAATTAAATTAGTCTTGTAAAAATTCAAACACGGCCTGGCTCGATGGCTCATGCCTGTAATCCCAGCACTTTGAACGGCCAAGGCTGGCGGATCACTTGAGGACAGGGGATCAAGACCAGCCTGGCCAACATGGTGCAACCCCGTCTCTACTAAAAATACAAAACTCAGCCAGGCAAAGTGGAGCATGCCTGTAATCCCCACTATGTGGGAGGCTGAGGCAAGAGAATTCCTTGAACCTGGGAGGTGGAGGCTGCAGTGAGCAGAGATCAAACCACTGCATTCCAGCCTGGGCAAGAGAGCGAGATTCTGTCTCAAAAAAAAATAATAATAAAAAATAAAAAAGTCACATGTTCATGTCCATTTTGAATTACTGAATCTAATCAAGGCAGAATCTTTAAGTAAAAACAATTAGCATTCACAATGAAAGTGCAAACAGAAATATGCTATACAAGCATGGTACTAGCACCAAAACAGATATATAGACCAACGAACAGAACAGAGGCTTCAGAAATAATGCCACACAACTACAACCATCTGATCTTTGACAAACCCGACAAAAACAAGCAATGGGGAAATGATTCCCTATTTAATAAGTTATGTTGGGAAAACTGGCTAGCCACATGCAGAAAACTGAAACCCCTTCCTTACACCTTATACAAAAATTAACTCAAGATGGATTAAAGACTTAAACATAAGACCTAAAACCATAAAAACCCTAGAAGAAAACCTAGGCAATACCATTCAGAACATCAGCATGGGGCAAAGACTTCATGTCTAAAACTCTAAAAGCATGGCAACAAAAGCCAAAATTGACAAATGGGATCTAATTAAATTGCTTCTGCTCAGCAAAGAAACTATCATTAGAGTGAGCAGGCAACCTACAAAGAGGGAGAAAATTTTTGCAATCTGTCCATCTGACAAAGGGCTAATATCCAGAATCTAGAAGGAACTTAAACAAATTTACAAGAAAAAAACCAACCCCATCTAAAAGTAGGCAAAGGACATGAACAGACACTTCTCAAAAGAAGACATTTATGCAGTCAACAAACATGAAAAAAAGCTCATCATCACTGGTCATTAGAGAAATGCAAATCAAAACCACAATGAGATACCATCTCATGTTAGTTAGAATGGTGATCATTAAAAAGTCAGGAAACAACAGATGCTGGAGAGGATGTGGAGAAATAGGAACGCTTTTA
>NW_012104599.1:2169697-2170254 GCF_000951045.1 Mandrillus leucophaeus
CAAAACCAAAGGAAGCAAAATACTCCACTATTCAACATAGTTTAGAAATGAGAAAAATGTTAACAATGAAAATACTAAATAGTATACATGGGTCCACTTTGCAATTTGGTTCTAGCATATTATCAGCAGATGTAAAATATACTGCCTGTCCCCCAACAACTGTAAGCTTTTTATTTCTAACAGCTTCTATCTGAAGGGGCCAGAGTAGTTCTGTTTGGTTCTCATGGGAATGCATCAGATGGCTGACCAAATTACTCTTGGAAAGTACAGAGCATGAAAGATTGCAACCCCTACCTGCATCCTTTCAGTATTCGGAGGTCAAAATGCCCTTATAGGCAGAGAACTATCAAGCTGGATGTCTCAACTGTTACAGAGAAAAACTACAATCCCAGAATGGTAAGCGTCTTATCCAAGGACACAGCTAGTCCTAATTCCCAGCCAAGTGTTAGTCTCACTAGACCGTGATGCCAAACTAAAATGAAATCAATGAGAAGAGATTTGTAAACTTGAGAAGAGTAATATAATGAGAAGGCGTGTGAACACAGAGGATACATACT
>NW_012104599.1:2170938-2189387 GCF_000951045.1 Mandrillus leucophaeus
ATTTGACCCAGCAATCCCATTACTAGGTATATACCCAAAGGATTAGAAATCATTCTACTATAAAGACACATGCACACGTATGTTTATTGCAACACTGTTCACAATAGCAAAGACTTGGAACCAACCCAAATACCCATCAATGATAGGCTGGATAAAGAAAATGTGGCACATATACACCATGGCATACCATGCAGCCATAAAAAAGGATGAGCTCATGTCCTTTACAGGAACATGGTTGAAGCTGGAAACCATCATTCTCAGCAAACTAACACAGGAACAGAAAACCAAACACTGCATGTTCTCACTCATAAATGGGAGTTGAACATGAGAACACATGGACACAGGGAGGGGAACATCACACACTGGGGCCTGTTGGTGGGTGGGGGCTAGGGGAGAAATAGCATAAGGAGAAATACCTAATGTAGATGACGGGCTGATGGGTGCAGCAAACTACCATGGCACGTGTATACCTATGTAACAAACCTGCACATTCTGCTCATGTATCCCAGAACTTAAAGTATAATAATAAATAATAATAATAATAAATAAAACGTGAGAATTTAAAACATTTACTGTATGGATTTATTCACTAAATTGTGGTCTGAAAGTCCTTAATCAGTGGTGAAAATGAGCATGACACATATAGTTAGGAATTTTCATTCTTAATTTCAGTCTTACTTCCTGATTTTCCACATCATTCCACGGAAGTCACTGAACCTCTGTGGTTTATGATACATGGAAACCAAAAATAGCAACCACGCAGCAGAAAGGGGCATGAAATTTGTTTAAAATCACAAATAGCTAACTTCATGTAAATGTTCACGTAAGACCACAGATCCCAAATCTGTAGTACACTATAAGGGAAAGAAAATTATCCTGAAAAACAAAGAAACCCGGTGGACTTGCTACTGCTCCAATTGCAATGGAACCCAGATGCAGATGGCTTACAGACGCCTTAGCATGATAAATGACCATGCTTATTCCTCCATCCATATTAGAAAGAAATTAGGTCTAGACTCAGTGGGATGCAGAACAGAGTCTGGCCTAGCAGGCTTCCACAGAAAATGGTTTCATCTGTGCCACAGAAAATGCTGACCAGGCTTTGAGCACCTTAACGTCTCCTACCTACCTATATATGATGGTGCAACATTTTCCTTGTCTACCCTGGGATCCAAAAGCAAAGAAGATTTTAAAGAACAGAAAGTAAGGAGCATCACAGAGGAGTCAATGCCCTTAAATGAATCGGAAATAAAAGGTCTGAGATTCATCTGAAGGAATGAGCCACTCTCAGCATTCTTCCATTAGAGGAAGACAGGCTAGGGAGAGGGCTGCCTTGTGGCCAGTTCCTGAACATGGTGCAACTACCGTCTAAGAGATCATAGGCATGTAGAAGTAGATCACTAACGCCATTGGGGAAATGCTCTAATTAGTTTCTAAGCAGATGATTTTGCTGCCTGAAGGTGAAATAGGGACAGTTCATCATTTTAGCAAACACTTTGCTATCTGTTCTTCCCTTCACATGAGTCTTTAATGGAGAGAGTTCATCCTTGGCTGTAAGAAAATCAATTAGGGCTGTGTCAAATAATATGAGATGCCTGCCCTGATGTGGTCCCTGTCCTAGCGGAACATGTAGTATGGACCTTTTGGGCTGAAGATAGCTACAGCACCATCACTAAGAGGAGAAGAGGTTCTCAAGCAAAACCAAAGGAAGCAAAATACTCCACTATTCAACATAGTTTAGAAATGAGAAAAATGTTAACAATGAAAATACTAAATAGTATACATGGGTCCACTTTGCAATTTGGTTCTAGCATATTATCAGCAGATGTAAAATATACTGCCTGTCCCCCAACAACTGTAAGCTTTTTATTTCTAACAGCTTCTATCTGAAGGGGCCAGAGTAGTTCTGTTTGGTTCTCATGGGAATGCATCAGATGGCTGACCAAATTACTCTTGGAAAGTACAGAGCATGAAAGATTGCAACCCCTACCTGCATCCTTTCAGTATTCGGAGGTCAAAATGCCCTTATAGGCAGAGAACTATCAAGCTGGATGTCTCAACTGTTACAGAGAAAAACTACAATCCCAGAATGGTAAGCGTCTTATCCAAGGACACAGCTAGTCCTAATTCCCAGCCAAGTGTTAGTCTCACTAGACCGTGATGCCAAACTAAAATGAAATCAATGAGAAGAGATTTGTAAACTTGAGAAGAGTAATATAATGAGAAGGCGTGTGAACACAGAGGATACATACTGATGGAGGCCTACAGAAATGGGGTAACTCTCCTAGATCACTCATGGGGTCAAGAACAAGCAAGTCTGAAAGTTAAGAAGCTGTTTCTCCAGCTCTGATACATGGTCTATGAAAGACACAAACCATCAAATGTTACAAATAATGGAAACTCTTCCTAAATGTGCCATTTCCCTGTGGGAGGAGAGAAGAGAGCGACAAGAATAAATAGAGTCGGATCCCATGATGGCTCCATTTAAAAAAGTATTTATTTATAGACCGGAGAAACATCAAGACCATTCAATGTGCTTTGTGGCAAACCCAGCAAGAAGGAAAGAAAAGATCAGTCTGTTCCTACCCTTCACCAGTCTGCAGAACCTATGGAAGGGATGAAAAGAGAATCTGTGAGAAGAAGAACTAGCAAGCTCTACCGAAGAAGAAATGGTCTTTCTAAAAAATGCAACCATTGATTCATTTATCGAGCGCTAAGAACTTACTCTACCTAGAACACTGTGCATAACTGCTAAGAGTGGCTGTTTCTTTCTAAACCACCATCTGGTCTTACTTTTTTCTTTTTTTCTTCTACTATATAGCTGCTCAGGGCCTTACTTTGATTTCAATGCTGAGAGTCAAAGGGGTAGGTAAAGAAAAAAAAAAATGATCCTTTGAGACATGATCTTTTCCCCTAAAGTGCTTATTCCTTATTTCCTGCATATTCAGATTGTGTTAGAAATTGTACTTACACAAACACACACTAAGGACAAGAACACACTCCTTTCAACCTCAATGACATTAATAGCCGTGATGGTTAATTTTATATGTCAATTTGACTCGGATTATGGGGTGCCCAGATTAAACATTGTCTCTGGGTGTGTCTAGGAGGGTGCTTCTGGAGAGATTAGCTCCTGAACAGTAAAGCAGTCTCCCTCCCCAATGTGGGCGGGCACCATCTAATCCATTATGGCCCTGAACAGAACAAGAACAAGAGGCAAAGGAAGGAAGAATTCACCAGTCACTCCCTTTTCTCCCCCTGCCTCACAGCTCACATTGGGACATCTCATCTCATCTTCTCCAACCCCCAAACTGGGATGTATTTATACCATCAATTCCCCTGGTTCTCAGGCCTTCGGACTCTGATTGAATGACACCAGTGGTTTTCCTGGGTCTCCAACTTGCAGATGGCAGATTATGGGACTTCACGGTCTCCACAATCACGTGAGCCAATTTCTCATAATAAATAAATACATTATCTCCTTGTGGTTCTGTTTCTCTGGAGAACCCTAATATAATAACTCATATTCTTGAAGTTGTATGAACAGTAGAAAAAAGAGAGATAATCAGAGCAGAAAAGAAGGAGATTCCAAGAAAAGGAGAAACACATTTCTTCCTGCGAAAGGAAAGGAAACCAGGAGGAAGAAGGTGCTGCCAGGTGAGTTGTAGAGTATATGGCATAAAACAATCAAAATGCGCCTCTGATTGCCAACCACCTAGGTCTGTTAGTTTTGGTAGCTAACCAAAATGTAGACTGACCTCCAGACTAAACATACAGACCTCCTTCCTGACCTCAAGAGGTTCCTTTACTCGGGTAGTTGATCAGCATCCATGCTCAAAAGCGGCACACAATTGCAGCCTTCAAATTGGAGTGCAATATTGCCGAGATTTGTTCTGATCTCCAGGGCCTCAAAGCACTCTCCCTTTTTGTTCTGCTTTCTGGGCCAAAGTTCTTGTAAAAATGATGTGATATGCATGGTACCTGGCCATCCATAATCCTTGTTCTTTAATTTATTCAGCAACAGCCATGTGTCAAGTGCTGGACCCCATGCTTGGCACTAGGAATCCAGAGACGGGCACAACGAGGCTCTTCATCCAAAGGGTTTGGCACAAGTGCAGGAACCGAAGCAAAGGGTGCTGACAGCATGGAGTGAAGTGTCCAAGCAGAGAACTGCACGAGGGGAAGTACCTACCTGTGCCAGAGGATGCTGGGAAGCACTCAGGTGACTGCACTGGGAGATGTCAAGGATGAGCAGGAGTATGTCAAGTGAATTTTACCAACATTATCATGGTAGACGCTCTTGGAAACACTATAAAGTAGGTGTTACCACCCTCATTTTATGGTTAAGCAATGGGATGTTTAAAGAGGTCCAGGATTTTGTCCACCAAAGTTACAGAATAAGTGACACTAGTGTAACCACACTACACAGCAAGCCACTTCAATCAGAGGCCTCATCTTCTTCACTTGGACAATTCCGATAATGTCCAGCACATAATAGATGCTCAATACGCATACATCCAATCAATCCAAGTTACTAGACTTCATACCCCATGTTCTTTTAGCTCCGTCCCAGTAAAACTAACCATGAAAGAAAAATCTAGCCGTCCATCTGCTTAAGAAACAAACAACGGGTCTTAGTGTAGTGCCGTCATTTCAGGCCAAAGACAGAGTGTATGTGTGTATGCATGTATATATGTCCGTATACAGCCAAAGAATCTAGATGCATATGCTATCTATGTTCTCTTAGTCAGAGCCAGGAAAGAACTTGGATTCTCAGTAGCAGTTCAGTTCAGCTTTGTAATTATTGGCAGAGAGAGAGGCAGGAGGAGGGAGGAGAGAGGAAAACGTTCCTCACAAAGCCAGACCCATCTATCTTGTTCTCCTTTCTCAGAGGCAGCAACTAGAATTGATCTGTGATCGTTTTTCCTGTCTTACAGGAATATCCAGAGAGCCACAGTGTCCTTGTAGAGAGAACAGACCTCCCTTTAGTTGATTCGGGTTGGGTTTAACAACAAGCAGAAACTCATTTTAAAAACCAAACCACTGCAGGTCATGTATAACTCAATATTCTGAATTTGCAACTAAAAATTAAAAACTCCATTTTGTTTTTCCTGCATAAGCAAACTTGTAACAACTGGCGATGTCTGACAGTATTGCAGATATGCATTATCCTCTGCTAACAGTCCTGCAAAGTCCTGTGGACTGATAAGAATGCTAGGGAGAGCATGAGACACTGAGCCGAACACAGAAAAAAAATCAAAGGCCAAATTCTATTTTCTACGAACTACTTCAATCAACAGACATTTATGGAGCACCAACCCTACTCCAAACACCACGTTCATAAGCTCAAAACCAAGATGGCTCTGATCTTGTGCGCCTATTGACAAATGACGTGCACAAACGAGATGATGTGATAGAAGTTTCAAAACGGATGTCATGAGGGCACATATGAGGGACATCCAGATCTGAGGAGCCCAAGAAAAGACCCCAGGGAGATAAGACCTAGGAAAGAGCCTTCAACTGGGAGAAGAGAGATAGAAGGAGTGTTTCAGGGAGTTGCACGGGCAAAGGCCAGGACAGAAGAGGATGGCACCTCCGTAGAATGCTAAGGAGTTGGTGTGGGCAAGGGCAGTCCAAGACAAAGAGCAAGGGACAGGGCCAGATCACGCAGGGCCGTGCAGCCTGGTCAGGGTTAGTTGGGCTTTAACCTGAGGGTAACAGAGACTTGTCAGGGCAAGGAATGGTCTAGGAAAACAGGATGATCTGGGACTGGGGGAGGGAGAGGCAGAGTGGATGATCCAGATCGGGGGAGGAAGAGGCTGACTGAGCTGTGTCACTATAACTCCTACATTTCCAAGCTGAGGGTAGACTAAGAAAAAGGCATAAAGCTTGTGTGCTCTGTCACGTCGCCTCGCTTGGCAGCTTCTAGTCTCTAATGACTGTCTGCTGTCCTCTCCAAAGCCATCAGCCAGGCAGGGCCCATTCCAAACTAACAAGGAAAGTGACATGAACAAGCAAGAAGTGGCCATAGGTGATGGCGAGAAATAAAAGGCAAGGAATGGGATGGGAATCTTAAGATTACTTTACAGGATAATTTCATTCAACCACTTCTAGGTACCCAGTTCCTCCTTCAATTTCTTTCCCTTTCTTTTCTTTTCTTTCTTTCTTCTTCCCTCATCAATTTCTCTCCCTTTTTCTTTTCCCTCCCTCTCCCTTTCCCTTCCCTTCCTTCTCTCTGTCTCTCTCTCACTCCCCTTCCTCCTTTCTTCCCTCTTTCCTTCCTTCCTTTTTGTTTAGAGACAGAGGTCTCACTCTGTTGCCCAGAGTGAAGTACAGTGGCATGATCATAGCTCACTGCAGCCTCAAACTCCTAGACTCAGGGGATCCTACTGCCCCAGCCTCCTGGGTAACTGGGACTACAGGCACGCATTACCACATCCAGCTAATTTATTTTATTTCTTATAGAGACAGGGTCTCACTTTGTTGCTCAGGCTGGTCTAGAACTCCTGGCCTCAAGTGATCCTCCTGCCTTGGCCTCCTAAAACGTTGAGAATATAAGCATGAGCCACCACACCTGGCCAAATTTCCTTTAGAGGAAAAACACCCATGCCTTGCTATAAATGAACATTTCTTCTGAATGTACAGTATGTGCTAACTAACTTGAGAGGGATACAACATGAAGTTTGAGAAAGCATATTTTCCAAAAGGATTGAAATGTATAGATGCCCCTGCTCAGTGATAGATAACACTTTAAAAATATGTATCGGGATAACTAAAGGATTTCCAGGAACTTTTTTGTTTATGTGTTTTATTTTTGCTCCTTGTAGCAGAAATACAAATGGCAGACTCTACAAGGTCTTCAAAGAATGTTTTCTGGGTAATTCTGAGATCAACGTCAAAACACCCGGGAGCCACAGGTGCTTGGGGGTTACAAAAGAACATCTGAAAAAAAAACACCCTGGTGTTCTCACTCTTTGTGGTAATAAACTGTCAGGGGCTGGAAGACTAGGCTTACCCCCATAGCTGCAGCTAGGTCTACAACTATTAACAGACATATGCATGCAAAAAGACAAGGCCCATCTCAGAGAGCTGACGGAGGGCACCTGGCTGTACCTTCATAGCCCGTGATGCATTCAATGCCTTCCATAAATGTTGACTGAGGGGGCTCCAGTTTTCCTCCAACATTAGGAGGGCTGTGGCTCTCACCAGATTACCCCTGTCATCCTTAGGGAAGTGGGGAATTGGTGGATCCAGACACAGCCAAAGGCCTCCTGAGCACCAGGGGCCTCCCCTCCTGGGGCAGTGAGAGAGTGGCAGCCGGAGAGGCCTCTCCCTGCCCCTTCCCACACCATCATCTCTCTAGGTGGTGGACACTCATGCTTTCCTGGAAAAGCAGAAAGCAGCTGGCTCACACAGGGTCACACAACCAGGGCTTGATGGGGAAAACACCAAACACACACACATACACACACACACACACACACACACAAATAACCCCTACATTAACCCCTATGGGCCTTGAGCTACAGTGCACATTTTAGCAGCGTCACAGAAGCTGCCAAAGTGTTTCTATCATTTCTGGCTGTTTTCTGCATATATTCATTATATTAAAACCACCGTCTCCTCTTTGGACAGTAAATCTCAAGGGCAGGAACTCGAGGACCACTTTCAGAATCCTCTGACTCGGAGTCTTGGTGCTCCTTAATGAAAACCGCACATAAAAGAAACACTGCTATTGTTTAAAAGCCTGAGCTTCCCTTCCTAGGTCACTGGCTGGCCACCTGCTCTCTGGCCCAGAATTCCTGCTTTCCCTCTTCCTCCACACGCCCATTTGAACATCCTCTGGCATTTTATATTGCTATGTCTCACGGCCTATGGAACTAATGAGGCAAGGACTTCCCAAAAATGAAGGCGAAAAAGGAAGGAAGCGAACAATCTGGCCACGCGAGCACACTGCTCTTCATTGTTTGCTAGATTCCGTGCATTGTATCTGTGGGGTGGTCTGCCGGTCCCCAAGGTAAAAGCCAACTCACGTGTCAAATATGCATCATCATTTGTACCTTTTAGAGAAAGGTGGGATGGAGGTCATTCTTTCTGAATAAAGAGAAATTCCCTGAGATAGATTTGCATTGGTAGAGGAAGAAAAACTATACCTGCTTCAACCAAATTCCAAAATATGGCCATTCCATTCCTGAGTTTTGTTAGCCAACTCCACTCACAACGGCCATGGAATCACTGCCAAATCTCAGTCTAGAAACCATGGACACAGTCTGACTACATCAGGGGAAAGGAAAAGGATCACTAACAACAGTCACAGACAATATCTGGCCAAGATCAAATACAGGACCATTACACAAGACGACACTTGAAAATGGACTACAGCAATAAAAATGAGACAAGCTCTCTTACGTAAGAGAGAAACTGATGTATTTGGGCAACTACAAAGATAACATTGGGAGGGCCTAGTAGGAAAAAATACTGATTTCTGAAGGAATGATTCACTCGTCCAACATACTTTCCCTCTAATCCCAGACACTTCCTATGTAAACTTTGTATTACTAAAAACTCCAAGTCTAGACCTGACTTTACTGCCTTTTCGGTTCATTCCATATAGAACTCTTCCATGGTCTCTCCTCAGATACTTGGGCAGTGGCTCATGATACTAAGATACCCTTTATTTTATTCTGGTTTGTAGTATGAGCCCTTCTCGCCAACATCAGCCCTCCCTCAATAGTCATCTAGACTTTCTTCTTCATGGACATCTCCAAATTATTTCCCAGCAGAGCAAACTCATATCACTTCCTGCTCCGCCAAATCCCCTCCTCCTTCACCACTCCCACCTGCTCAGAAAGCTGCCCCTTCCGCAGCCAGGATCAACACCCTCATTCACACACCCTCAGAACACCGTAGCTTGGCACCCTCAGAGCCACAAATGGCCCGCTGCGAGAGCCCTGCACAATTCCCCAGCTCCAGCAGCTGAAACCCTCTCCCTTTCCCTTCTGTCACTGCATGTTCAAGTTCAAGGTTACTGAGAAGTGCCAGATTTCGTCTGGAAAGTCCTCCAGTCAGTGAAAACACTGAGGGAACACAGAGGTTTTCTCCACCAGGCAGCCTTCCCAGAGCAGTAGGATGGTGATAACTTTTGCTCTTGGCTAATTCAGGGTTTCCCACAAAGCATCTGCTCTGGACTCTTCCACCGTTCTGATCGACCCTGTTCACCACCTTCCTTCCCTCACCCCGAGGGGATCTTACTTCCACTTTGAAGTTCAATACTGCCAAGTGGTCCCTTTCTTAAGAGTTGGCCACTCGGTAATAGCTAATATTTCATAGCAGTGACCCCGCTGTTAACATGTGTGGTGGGGGTCAGTGAGATTTCAATAAGGTGGCCGTCTGCTATGAGCAGCATGATTTACAGGCTATGTTGCTGATTATCTCTTAAAATCTCTTTTAGCTCTGCATTTTGGTGAAGAGCACTGTATATTATATGCGAGCTTTGTCTCACCCCATTAACAGAGGACAACTGTATTAGCCATCTGAGCCTGAGTTCCCATGTTACTTAATTGCTATGTCGTTGTGTTAACGAAGTTAGGAGGGGGGTTGGCAAGAGTGTAAATCACCTTCACATACAGATATTTGTGGTTTTATTTTTCCTTTTGCCAGCTTGTCTCTCTGTTTCAATTGCCTACCATCTGCCTTTGAACAATCTAAGTGCGAGCAGATAGATTTTATTTGGAGGATGAAATGCTTTGAGCTCATCCTAGCAAAGCATTTTCATATACTGGTGTTCAGGGCATTTTCTGTTTAATAGGATCTCAGAGGCGATTTGATTTGGGTTGGGAGTTGGTTCCTTCCAATACTCAGAGTACACTGTCAAATAAAAACCTCCTGATTACATTTTTCAACAGAAGGAACAGGGTAGTCAAGGGTCCAGAAGTCACCTGTCACCTTACAGTGAGCCCTAGGAACACCCCACCAGAATGCAGGTGACAAGGCAGAAGGGCAAGTACTGTTTTATGCATACAGCCTAGTTCCTACTCCACCATCCTTCATTCACTTTGAGCTTAAAAAAAAAAAATCAGATCCAAACATGAAGCACACAGGACCTTCTGATTTGTGTCTTTTTTTTTTTTTTCCACATGACCTAAAAACACCCAATTAAAAAGTAGGTTCATTCACTGAGTTCACCCGGTTGAGTTTTTCACACTAATAAGATTATTTTGACTTGAGCCAATCTGTTATTTTGAAAATACAGCCCAAAATAAAACTAACTGCTGGGTCAAAAGTCAACATACACTGGTGGGAGTCAGAAGACCTGACTTCTAGTTCTAACGTGGCAATAACAGCCTTGGGTCCTTCAGTAGGTCACTTGACTGAGCTTTGGGCATTGGTCTGAAATTCCTTAAAACTATAAATGTCTAAATTCTGTTATTCTAATGACTTTTTATGTATTTATTTTTATTGATACATATTAGATGTACATATTTTCAGGGTACACGTAATGATCTGATACATTCATAACCAAATCAAGTTAACTGGTATATCCATCACCTTAACCATTTTTCTTTCCCTTACACTAGAAACATTCAAATTATTCTCTTCAAGCAATTTTAAAATGTACAATCGATTAACATGAACTATAGTCACCCTACTGATCTACTGAACATCAAATCTCATTTCTTTCTATCTAAATCTAATGACTATCTCCTGAATCACAAGTGCCTCGCAGTCAGAACCGATTGGATAGATGTCAGGATGATACTTACCACAATCCTTTATTTTTGGGACACGAGACCCAAAAATGAAGGAGGCAAAAAAGACAAGGCTGCCACCTTGGGCCTCTCTCAAAAAGCTCCCAGAACTAGCCACTCTAGCAGCAGTTTTAAGCTAGAACCCTAATTTCCTTCTCTCTTCCTCCCCTCTCACCAATCCTACCCTTTTTCAGGAACAAGTCGGATGGCAACAGGAGAGACGAGGAGGTCCCTGTCTTGGGGGAAAAAAAAAGCCCCAGGAACCTGTAAGGTTTCGGTTATTCCTATCACTTTTTAGGGGCAAGACAGTTAAGGAAAAGCAAGAACAACCCACAATCCCTGCTCACTTAATATCCCTCTCCAAAAAATATGGGTTTTAATAACATGCTAGAGACTCTTCATTATAAATGATTAGAATCCAGAAAAGAATATTTTTAAAACCCTGCAAGGCAAGTTTCAAAGTGTAGTACTTATTGAGATGTCATGCTTTAGGTGGAATAATATTTCACCTACCCATCTATCCATAAGAAAGCTATTAAAGGTCACTTCTCATTGACAAAGAGAGAATTTGTGCGTATGTCTGACCTGGTCTTAAAACTGATCCTACAAGCCACCTCCCTAAATCTTCTCCCCAGTTATATTCAGAAGAGTGTGAGCTTCTCTGCTTTTGTTCCTAAAATGATGCTGCCCTGTGGTGGGGTAAGACTCCAACAGAATTCCCTCAATCCCTTCCACCTATTCCCAGGACAGGGTGTGTTATAAACACGATGGCACTATCCTTAGAGTGAAAAATGTTACAAATGAGTAACAATAGTTAAAGAATATAACTATTCAAGTACAACCTTGAATAGGAATGCATACTTAGTTATTGAAATTACAGCAATAATTAGTTTCTAAGACCACTATTTGAAAAATTGGTAGCCTCAAACTGGGTTTCTTACCCAAACCAATTAAGACTCATATCGATTACAAAGGAAAGGGTAATTTTTAAGCTTTTACTCTACAAGAATCACAAGAAGTACTTCTCAGTTATTAGAAATTTGAAATTATTGTAATCAAAAGCTGCCCAAAATCTACTGTTTTTCCCTTCTTCCTGAAAGGCATGCTTGATACCAAATACTCACTATTATGTTCACTTGGCAAATTTCAGCAATGAAAACTGATATAATCTCTAATTACCAGAATACAGTGTATCCCCGAAGAACAGGAAAATTTTAAAGAAAAAAAAGGAAACAATGAACTACAAAATGAACAAGCCCAGGTGAACAATTAAGTACTAACACAGTAATTTTGGGAAGGAACATGATTGGGGTAGAATCATCGAAAAGCAGAGAGAAGGGCAAGAAGATGGTGTGAAGATGAGTGAATGGCCGCTGAGGAAGAAGGGCCTGCAGGTCAGTGGATGAGGCGCACTTGCTTGTGAAGATCTCATTTCAGCACATCCTGCTTTAAAGGTTTACAGGCCAGACATTATGTGCTGGTGGCGACGGTTTCTATTTTGGGAATACAAATGATTGTATGATAAAATGAGGGAGGGCCAAGATTATTTTATATTAAAAAAGGAAAAGAGGGTTCCTGTATGAATAGAACATGAATGGTAGCTCCCCAAAATACCTTTACAGAGGTGAAGGGAAAGAGAGGCTGGAGGAAGACGGGGAGGGACCCGGGGGGAGGTGGAGAACTGAATGGTAAAGCTAAGTAAGCTAATAATAGAGGCAGAAGGAAGTACTGCGCCACAGGAGATAGAGATGTAAAGGCAGAAAAGCAGGCGAGCCTGGGATTCGCTGGTAATTATCCTATTGCACAAGAGGCAGCGCAGCTGGGTCCTCAAAAAGAAGAAAGAAAAGAAAAGAGAAGAAACGAAAAAGGCAAGGAAGGGAGGAAGGGAGGGAGGGAAAGACAAAGAAAAAGAAAGAAAGAAAAAGAGAGAGAGAAAGAAAAAGAAAGAGAAAGAAAAGAAAAGGAAGGAAGGAAGGAAGGAAGGAAGGAAGGAAGGAAGGAAGGAAGGAAGGAAGGAAGGAAGGAAGGAGGGAGGGAGGGAAGAAGGAAGGAAGGAGGAAGGAAGGAGGAAGGGAGCATGGGAGGAAAGGAGGAAAGGAGGAAGGAGGGAGGGAGGAAGAAGGGAGGAAGGAAAGGAGTCCATCCCTGTCCCTTCCGCCTCCTCCCACAGTCTTTTGGATCAGACTTCGAAGTTGCTTACAACCCAAGCTTGAGACTGGCAACTGCGGACCTCATGGTTAAAGAGTTCTACTATGATTTATGAACAGTATTTTGATGTTTTGGGAATGTATATGGGTTTGATGTGGTGTAAAGCCCGGGAAGGGGGAAGCAAAGCCCAGGAAAGGGGAAGCAAGTTTATGGAAAACTTTTTAAAAGATATGTGTGCATGTGCATGTGGGTGCATACAGAATTAGACCTAATTTTAATTCTCCCACAAAGTGAGAGTTGCAAAGAGTTGTAGGGATCTGAAGACGTGGCCCTGAGCTCAGTACAGCACACAGAGCCAAGTACAGGAGCAGACAGGCAGCTGCCTCCCATCTTTGAGCGCAGGGACGTGCCAAAGGAACCGGGCTGCTGGCCCACAACGTCCAACATCCTGCTCTGAAGATGGCCAGTAAGGAGGTGTGTGCTTGTGTGTGTCTTTGTTTAACAGAGGTAGCACACCTGGCTGGGCAATTGTGCAATAGGAAGCCACAGGGGAAAAATTTCTTCCTGATCTCAACTTGTGATCAGATTCCACCCTGAAGCATAAGGCTTAAGTGTCCTCGCAACTTTCATCCAGAAGGAAGAAAAACATACTAACTAGCTCTTCTCCGACCCTGCCGGGGATTGTAAAAATGGAAGAAGTTCAGAAAAGACCCTCAGCGTCTGTGCTGTCTTTGGAAACTGGGTGCCACCTTTGCCACATGGAAGACTAGTTAAAAGGCTGTTCCTCCACAGTCCTAATCTCACATGATACTCTTTTCGATGGAAGTAATTTGTGAGAATGTAACGGCATATCCCTTTGTAAGGCTTACCACATCAATTTTTTCAAAAAAAAAAAAACAGTGCGAAGTCCTTTACCAAGTCACACATCACAATTTAGAATTTGGAAAGTATGTTAGCTTTTGCTGGATGGAGGGCGGGGAGGGTGTCCCTCCCACACAGCTACACAGGGTACTTCTTATTGCATTCCCATTGACATTTCCATCATTCTTTAAGAAAAGGCTCATGAAATTTTCTCCAAGGCAGGTCAATTTTTAAGCAATTTCGAGTGAAAACAATGTCCAACAGACCTATAGTTGTGATAGTTCAAAAGTCTGTTCTCAGCTGGGTGTGGTGGTTCACACCTGTGATCCCAGCAATTTGGGAGGCTGAGGCCAGAGGATCACCTGAGTCCAGGAATTCAGGACCAGCCTGGCAACGTAGTGAAACCTTGTCTCCACAAAAAATTTAAAAACTGGCTGGGCGCAGTGGCTCACGCCTGTAATCCCAGCACGTTGCGAGGCCGAGGCGGGTGGATCACGAGGTCAGGAGTTCAAGACCAGCCTGGCCAAGATGGTGGAACCCCATCTTTACTAAAAATACAAAATTTAGCTGGGTGTGGTAGCATGCACCTGTAATCCCAGCTACACGGGAGGCTGAGGCAAGGAACTGCTTGAGCCTGGGAGGCGGAGGCTGCAGTAAACCAAGATCACACCACTGCACTCCAGCCTGGGTGACAGAGTGAGACTCCATTTCAAAAAAAAAAAAAAAAATTAGCCAAGTATCGTGGCACACACCTGTAGCCCCAGCTACTTGGGAAGCTGAGGTGGGAGGATCGCTGGAGCCCAGGAGGTCAAGGCAGTGAGCTATGATCATGGCACTGTACTCAAGCCTGGGAGACAAGGGAAGTTCCCATTTCAAAAAAAAAGAAAAAAAGCCACCAGGTTTGTTCTTCAGTAGGTTGCTAGAACCAAGACCGTAATCCGCCATAGAACTAAATGGGGGGAGTCTCCAGATGAGATTGTGACATACTAATTCTCAGGAACCCTAAGTTCATGAGCACCAAGCCCCAGGTCTCCGTGTCCTCTGAATACTGGGCCTGGTAAGGCTGTAAAGGGAGGGGAAGTAGAAGGGGAAGGAAATGGCTTCTCACTCAACAGCCTCAACAGTGAAGACACTGAGCAAGGGTTCTGGTAGCATTCACGGAGGAAACTTTAAGTCCATAATAGAAGCTTAATAAATACCTGATGATTAAAACAATTCTGTTCAACTACTAGCCATTGGCCTTCGTCTGTGCCAGGCACTGTGCTGGACACTGGAAATGTAAGCAGCACATTGTATGAGGATGAGGTGTGTACGCTGAGTGTTTAAGAGGGAGCACAACTTCCGTGGCTGCCCCTACCTGAGCAGCTTCTTAAATGTATATGTTCACATTCGTATACAGACCTATGCTTTCTGCTCCCTAAGTGGTCCAGATCAGCACCCCTGTAACAACTCTCAACCTCCTGCACAAGTCCTCTAGGAGCCCATCTGAGCAAAGCAAGAAGACCCTCAAATGCCCTGAGTGGACAGACAGGCCAAGAGAAGCTGCATGGAGACCGACCCACCTGTAGTCAAGATGAAGTCAAATCTGGCAGGGCTGGCAGGCAGCGGCCGCGTGGGTCTGCAACAGAGAGCCCCCCGCAGGTGGTCAGGAAAACTCGCGATGGTTTTGGGGAAACTGTAGCAAAGAACTCTTGCTGGGGTCTGGTTGGGTTCAGGAAGTTAGAAGTTTTCACACATCCTGATGCCCTGAATCCCAGCTGTACATCAATGGCAACAAAAATAGGGAGAAAACGAGCCATTCGGGCTTGTGTGGAAGGCCCAGTTTTGTCTGCTTATATCTGAAAGTAATTGATTTCTCCCAAGTGGTCCACTTCACACTTATCATATCACAGTTAATCAGATTCATAACCCTAACACACTCTCTTAAGACTGCCCTCTTTAAACAAATGCCACTGGGCTATCCACTGTAAACAGCAATGTTGAGGCTGTCCTACCATCCGTAAGGCATAACTTAAGAGTTGTTTTTCTAGTCCCATAGTATGCTCAGTCATTCTCACTGGTTTAGTCCCTCCAGGCAATCCATTAGGAGTAAAATGAGAGTCCAGAGAGATCTTCATCTCAGATAGGGTAGGAGAGAGCATGGGCTATACAAGAGAAGACTAGAAAGAGCTGACTCAAGTAAGACAGGGATTCTTCCCTCGACATGGAAAGGCCATTACAGACCTCAGAGAAGTTTCAGCAAGCCGTGCTGCTCTTTTGGACTATCTCTTCCAACTAGCTCTTAGACGAATAGGGTGAGGGAGCAACTGGCAGCCCTATATAGTGGTGACCTGCCACTGGGTCCCAGACACCACAGCCAGCTGTGGCAAGACCGCACATGGCTACAACCAACAGCCACTGGCTCTGTTTTTCTGACCCAAGAGGCAACCCGGGCCACATCAAAAAAGAGGATGATCAGTTAATACATTCATTTATCCTGGGCTGTCTGTGCTGTTTCTGGCACATCCAGCCTGAAAGTTCTCAAGCTTCTTCTCTAGCTATCTATATTCCCCTCCAGAAAGTAGGCAACTGAGAGGGCGAGCCTTTGTGAGTGCCCTGTGTGTACATGTCTGTTCAGTACTTAAGCCTCGCAGGAGCCCCTTAGGTATCGGAGGTGGCAGTACGTTCACCCTGACATGGAGTCCTGATATGCTTCAAAACACAGGTCTCTACCTTTCTTCTTTCCTCAATCCTCTCAGAGTATTTGCTCAGGATGTCAACTGTGTGAGGTCTTTATCTTATATATCAAAGAGCCTGGCACCAATTAAGTCCATAATAGAAGCTTAATAAATACCTACTGATTAAGAAATTCTATTCAATTAATAGCCATTGGCTATCCTCTATGCCAGACCTTGAGCTGAACACTGGAAATATAAAAATGAACCATCAGACTCCTGTCCTCAGCAGGCTTTCAGTCTAGTGTGGATGATAATTCAAGGATAACTGGATTGTTGCCAATAACAGAAGCAAGTTCAATGAGCTGTGGGAACACTGTGCCCAGCAGCAACAGGGAGGCTTGAGAAATGGACTTCCAATGACAAATTGGCTGCCAGGCAGAAAGAAGATCGAGGGAAGATTCCAGGCATAAGTGTTCATTACATGGGCTGGGCATAGGGGCTCATGCCTATAATCCCAGCACTTTGGGAGGCCGAGGTGGGTGGATCACTTGAGCCCAGGAGTTTGAGACCAGCCTGGACAACATGGTGAAACCCTGTCTCTACTAAAAATACAAAAATTGGCCTAGTGTGGTGGTACGTGCCTGTAGTGTCAGCTACGCGGGAGGCTGAGATGGGAGAATCACCTGAGCCCAGGAGGCAGAGGTTGCAGTGAGCTGAGATTACTCCAGCCTGGGCCACAGAGCGAGACCCTGTCCCCCCAAGAAAAAAGTTCATTATGTGGTTGGAACATAATGTGGAGATGATACTAGAAAGGTAGGCAGTAAAGGGCCTTGCAGGTGATAAGAAGCTGGGGTTCATGCTACACTGTGGTGTGAGACAGAGAGTGACAAGATCACATTGTTTTTATCTGCAAAAAATCATTCCAAGTTGTGTTGCGGGTGGGGACAAAATGGAGCTGGGAAGATCAGAGAGGAGACAACTGAAAGGTCCTGGGCCAGAAGGAAGGCAGTGACAGCCGGTGTGGAGGAGAAGCCAAGTGTGCACCAGACTGCCTGGCAGGCTGGGAAAGACAGCACACCTGCCCTCCCAAAGCTTCCATTCCAGTAGCAGTAAGAAGCAACAACTGGAAGAGTCTGTTGGCGTATTGTGGACCAAGCAAGGGTCACCGTTTGCTGACCTTAGCCCTGGATGGCTTTTGTGGCAGCGCTGGCTTTAAGTTGGCCTTAGAAGACTGACAGAGAGGTGACTTGGCAGAACCGTTCATTTACTACCCTTCTTTTGGCGATTCTCCCCTGTGATTCGTATCCTGGTTTTATTTAGCCCTATCTTCATAAGACTCTCAGACGGATTCTTGTAACAGAAACCTCCACCCAGAAAAGCTGCCATCTCCTCTCATATTAACGCCACTCATCAACATCTCTTGGCAGTTTCTGACTTATGTGGGACAAAAATAAATAAATAAAAACAATAATAATAAGACTCTGCCAGGCTAGCAAACTGATCCAGTCAGAGGATTATAAGAGACACCTGTTTCTCAATACAGCAGCTGCTAACACAGCAGAAGCATGGCATCATAGTAACAAGAAAGAGTTCTCTTCCATTAAAAACCCAGTAGTAGCAAAAACTGGCATGGACTGATGTTCAACTATGTCACCTGAATGTGAAAAGAAGTTCAAATAAGACTAGACACATAATAGGAGCCCTGCTTTGCCAATGTGGGAACTCAAATGCTAGTTTGTTGATGGGGAGGTGGTTTACCTATTCATCCAAGCACACTAAGGCACAAATCCTTAAAGCGGCTATTATATACTTAAGAGTGTTATCAAAAACATACTGAAGCTTTTTGAAGTTTGGTTGACTCATACCCTGTGGCTGACCAAACACCTCTTCACTTAAGCCAGCTTAAAAAAAAAAAAAAGTATTGCCCAGTTTGGAATGTAGACACTAACACAGGAGCAAATAAACAACACTTTGAATTATTTTTTCAGTTTACCACTGAAGACAGACAAGACACACACACACACACACACACACA
>NW_012104599.1:2189657-2203810 GCF_000951045.1 Mandrillus leucophaeus
ATACACAAAACCTACCAACATATAAACACCACAGGCAAACTGTCTCAAATGTACAATATGTACACATTACCTTTTCAGACCAGACCAGGGAGATGCTTTTAGAAACAGCTTGTTAACAGCCCCTCACATTGCTGTTTAACAATCCGTTTATAGCCCATCACAAAGCCAAGCCTCCAAGGAGATACATTTTACATCTATGTTAGGTTTCTTCGCCACAACAAGGCTGGATTCTGTGTCATCTTTTCCTCTATATGCCAGAAAACAGATGATGCCATAATTTCTGCAACTTATCATCCCATGAGCATGCAATACATGTGGCAAATATGCAAACAGATCACAAGCACAAACCCTGGAATAAATGCAGGACGGTGCCCAAGAAAGCACAAGCCACTCCAGATAGGCCCGACTAAAGCTAAAAATAGCCCATAAAGGCATTGTGTCAGCTACCCTCTCACTGTCCTCCCTAGAGCATGCTAATTCTAACCTCCAGTGTTGGTGCTTAAGTCTGAGCCTTTGGTAGCTGTACCTAGGAACCCTTCCCTAACCCAGGAAGCTACTTTCTAGGTGTTGGAGTATGGAGAAATCGTTCCATGTACTTCAATTATTAGTCCATTCATGCACACAAATGCAGATAAAAGATTGAACCTGAAATCGTGCATTTTCTCCCAAAGCCTGACATTTGTGCCCTGGGGCACTAGGACCAGCTGAGAGATGTCCCTTTTGGCAAATGGTGTCACAGAAACCTCTCAAGCGCTAAGCATGCTCAACTGCCCAAGAACCACCCGGCCATCAGGACTAACTCTTGCCTTACGCTGGCCAGTGTGCAGCAAGAAGTTTCCCAAAGAAGCACAATCTGGTCCCCACAGACCCCACTTGAGGTCCCAAAAGATTAAAGGGAGTGCACTCTCATAATATGAGACCCTAAGAAGAATCACAGACACCAATTTGGGGACCAGGGCTGTGAAGAAAATTCTTTCCAATGATCTATTTGGCATTTAGTCTGACAGAAATATGTGCATAAAGGAAGGGTAACTGGGTTTTCCCAAACCAACCTCTGCAAGTCATCCAAAAATGTACCCAAATAAGAACTAGGCTGTGTTGTGAACTCACATTCACCTATAACCTACATATAAGCCAACCAAGAGGCGGGAAGACTATATTCTCATCCATCCACACCTCCTCCATGGCGAACCTTCAAAGACCGCAGCTGAAATGAAAATGTACACGACCAACTTTCCCTTAAATCAGACTGTTGAACATGACGGCTAACAACAAACGCACACACAGACATTCCCCCTAGTTCAGAGAAGCTCCATTTGGCCATTTTACCAAGTTTTTCAAGACAGAGAAATTCTCAGAACTGGCTAATGTTAGTGACTTGTGTCACTGGGCCCACCTCTTCCCTCTTTGCTGGAATAACAAGGCCTTTCAGTGGGACCTGCTGGCTCCCCTACCTTTCTTCCTTCTTGCATTCTTAAGGTTTTTTTTCCACTCTGGGGCCTTATCCCACATCTCTCCCAGTGGGGCAAACTGTCTCGCATCCAAAAGGTAAGTAAACATACTGCTGTCCATGTCAGTGGCTGCTTGTTCATTTTCTAAGGGTAGGTGGCTTCAAAAAGATAAAGTGTTGGGAAGGGTGGGAACATGCAAGACAGGTGTACTACCAGGTGCCCTAGTTGAGATGTCACCTAACACCTAGGTCCCTTTGCTCATTGCCCTGCCCGTCTCGGCGAAACTTGAAGATACTCTTACAGCACGCCGCACAAGATTAGAGGATCATCACTCCAGCCTTCCTGCGCTCGCCAACATTCCCCCTGGATTCCATTGTGTTCCGAAGCCACATCTGACCTACAGCTGACTTTTGCCTGCAGAGAAGCACACCCTCACCTCCTCACTCACAGCCCTGCCAGACACAAGCAGCCTCGGAGATGCAAAGAGGCAGAACACAAAATTCAGAAAGGGAGTCTTTGTTTCTTCGGTTCTCTGAGGGAAAACACTCTTACCTCACCAACTGGTATGCTCTCTCCTTCCACCTCACCCTAAAGTATTAGCGTCAGCAGACGAAGGGAAGGACTAAATGGCACAAAGTCAAAGGAGCTGGCTGCTGTCCAGGGGACTGGAGGTGTAGTCAGCCAAATCAGGTCATTCAGGTCTCAAAGTCGGGGAGAACAGGAGACTTACTCAGCCTGAGGAATCTGTGTTACCCAGACTTTATCCCCAAAACAACAACTCTCCCACCGGCTTCACCCTGCTTTGAACAAAGACCAGATTAAAAGGTGCAAAGTGAGAGTGTCCTGCTGTCCCCAGCCATCGCTGGCCATGAGTGGCAGTCAAGACCTATTAGTCAGGAATGGGTCTCAAAACTGCAAAGCACCAGTCAAGTGAACTTATGACACGGATCTTCAAAATCTCCCAGATCTCAAGTCAAAACGAGGACAAAATGGCCGGGCACAGTGGTTCATGCCTATAATCCTAGCACTTTGGGAGGCTGAGGTGGGAGGATCGCTTGAGCCCAGGAGTTCAAGAGCAACCTGGGCAACAAAGCAAGACATTGTCTCCACAAAAATTTTTTTTAAAAAGTACCCAGGTCAGCCAGGCTTGGTGGCTCACGCCTGTAATCCCAGCACTTTGGGAGGCTGAAGCGGGCGGATCACAAGGTCAGGAGATCAAGATCATCCCGGCTAGCATGGTGAAACCCTGTCTCTACTAAAAATACAAAAAATTAGCCGGGTGTGGTGGCGGGCGCCTGTAGTCCCAGTTGCTGGGGAGGCTGAGGCAGGAGAATGGCTTGAACCCGGGAAGCGGAGCTTGCAGTGAGCCAAGATCGCATCACTGCACTCCAGCCTGGGCGACAGAGCAAGACTCCGTCTCAAAAAAAAAAAAAAAAAATGTAGCCAGGCGAGGTGGTGCACCTGCAGTCCTAGCTACTTCAGAGGCTGAGGCAGCACGATCACTTGAGCCCAGGAGTTTGCGATTACTGTGAGCTATGATCATGCCACTGTACTTCATTCAGCATGAGTGACAGAGCAAGACCTTAAAGAAAAGCGGATACAGCAATTACAAAATGCACCACGGATCCAATCCTTCAGATATGCCATTTTTCCAAAACCTGTGACAGGGACTTGGGTTACGAGTACCCAAACAGGCCCAAAGAAAAAGAACTCAGCTCTGTCCCTTTGGGTGCCTGGCCTGTGATCCCAGGTCAATACATGAAAATAATTAATTAGTGAAACCACAGAGGCGAGCCAAGAGACACTACAATGAGGCTTACTCTAGCAGGAGTCTGATTTGATGGCCAAGGGCAGTTTGGGAAAGACAAATGGTCTAGAAATAACAACCAATAATAAATTTGAGAGAAGTTCCCTAGTCCAAGTTCTTTAAAGCAGTTAACAAAAGAGCTTAGCAAATTCCCGCCATCTCCCCCATCTCCCTTTTTTTTATTTATTATTATTATTTTTTGAGACAGAGTCTCACTCTGTTGCCCAGGCTGGAGTGCAGTGGCACAGCCTCAGCTGACTGCAATCTCCACCTTCCAGGTTCAAGATATTCTCCCGCCTCAGCCTCCCGAATAGCTGGGATTACAGGTAGGCTAATTCTTTGTATTTTTAGTAAAGACAGGGTTTCACCATGTTGGCCAGGCTGGTCTTGAACTCCTGACCTCAGGTGATTCACTTGCCTCGGCCTCCCAAAGTGCTGGGATTACAGGTGTGAGCCACTGCACCCCATCTCATCTCCCTTTTTATGAAGTCTCCATAATAGTTTCTCCTGTATACCCTAGTGCAGATCTACCTGTCCACATATTAGTCACTAGGCTTGAGACCATACTCATTCTAAATTATCTCTTGACTTTGATTTTTTTGTTGATATATAATAGCTGTACATATTTTGGGGGTACACGTGACATTTTTATATCTGTGCAGATGTGTAATGATCAGATCAGGGTAGCTGGCATATCCACTGCCTCAAACATTTTTCTTTTGTGTTAGGAACATTACAATTCTTCTCTTCTAGATAGTTTGAAATACACAATAAATTATTGTTAACTCTAATTTCCCTACTGTACTAATGAATAAATACTATACCGTATTCCTTCTAGCTAGCTGTGTTTTTGTGCCCCTTCGCCAACTTCTCTTCATCCCTTGACCTTGATTCTTCAGCAGAGACCCCGGCATTCTTCCGGGCCACATCTGCAGTGAGGTGGGCAGATCTGGGCCCTCCCTCTTCCTTCCTCACCTCATAGCAGTGCCAGAACTTCCACTGCCACAACCTAGATTCACACTTTCACAACCTAGATTCACACTTTCACTAGGGAAACAAGAGAAAGTGCTGGGGGAATGGTTAACTTCAGAGACAGGCTGTTCTCTGGGGTTCGATTTTTTAAATTACGAGCCTTATTTCTATCTGTAGCTCACTTTTTCCAGGAAATGCTTTAGCATGTCACCTTCGGCTGTGGCATTCTCACGTATAGGGGACGTAAGTGAAGCAGGATTACTGACCTCATCAAAGAGATAAGTCCTGAGAAAGATAAAGTTACACGGCCTGTCATAACCCAAGGGAGAGGGGACAGGGCAGCTGAGAAGAAAATCACAAACTTCCACTTGTGGTGTCCAGGAGGACATCAGAGGAGCAGTTTCTCTCCAAACCTAAACTCTTGCTTCAAGAGTATGAAGTAGCCCACACTTATTTCGTGGGGGTAGGAGGGAGAGGTAGGTAACATTTTCTCCACGATTCCTCAAAAAAGGGTCATTTGCCAGTGTATAGTTCATCTTCTCATTTGCTATGTACATACAAAGAATGACTTAGGATCCAACTTAGGTCCACAGCAAGAAGAATACAACTGCTGAAAAGACACTTCGGTGCCCTCACATCTGCTAGAGAGGAAGGTTTCCCCATGCTCCAAAGTAACAAATTTGGCCTTTTCAAACTCTTCTGTATAATTTAACTTCCACGAAGGGCCATCTACTCCCCGCTCTTGAAAGTGAACATTCACCAGCCCACAGCAAACAGTGTCTGTTCTGTGGTCAGACAGACATGGAACTGCCTGTTAAACAAAAGCAGACTAGAGAATTGATGCTCTCTTTCAAGTCTCACCCCAGTCACAAATAATAAGCAACTGTATGAAGGAGCCGATCCCTGAATAGGTTCAAATACTTGAGCGCTGAGTAATAATGCTAGTTAGACTCACTGTACAGTACTTCCAGACTTAGGTTTTTTTCCTTTTCTTTCATCTCTGGAAACTTACTCAGAACCATATTAGCTATTCCTTCAAAATTCTGCTGTAAGATGCAAAAGGCATTTGCTATTATCATATAATTGCACTTGGCTCATCTCTCCTATTGTTGAGGCTTGTATTCAATTAAAGTTAAAAGAAGAGCTTTTTTGAGCACTGACTGAGTGACCCCAGCCCTGTGAACAACTCAATGGGATAGTGACAAGAGCACTGTGCAGGGAGTCAGCTGACTCGGGAGGCCTAGATTTTAGTTTAGATGGCACCACCAACCAGCCACAGGAGCATGAGCAAGGCCATTAACATCCCTGGCTGGGGGCTGGGGACGGCGGCTCACGCCTGTAATCCCAGCACTTTCGGAGGCTGAGGCGGGAGGATCAATTGAGGTCAGGAGCTTGAGTCCACCCTGGCCAACATGGTGAAACCTCATCTCAACTAAAAATACAACAATTAGCCAGGTGAGTGGTGCACACCTGTAATCCCAGCCACTTGGGAGGCTGAGGCACCAGAATCGCTTGAACCCGGGAGACAGAGGTTGCACTGAGTTGAGATCTCGGCATCGCACTCTAGCCTGGGTGACAGAGCGAGACTCTGTCTCAGAAACAAAAACAGAAACCATCCCCTGGCCTCTGTATTCTCAACTGTATAATGTGGGCACAGAACCAGAAAATCTCTAGCCTCTTCCAGATCCACGTGTTATGGAGGATGTACAAATGAGGAGGAGCACTAACTTTTTAGCAGTTTAAAGCACTACATTAGGTAATGTACCTATCCCAACAACCCTAAGAGACACACATTTTTATTACCACTTCAGATGAGCTAACAGGTTCATGATTAAGTAACTTGAACAAGTTCAAGTTCAGGAACCAGGAGTCATGGGTCTGTCTACTCCACTGTCTATGCTCTTCCCCTGGAGCATCCACAGCACGGCAGTGAGGTAGAGCCCTTTTCTGAGCACCTTACAACCCCCTTACGGGAAGTCAACTTGACAGGTAAGAACCAAAGAACATAAGACAGAACAAAATGCAAGTCAAAATCGAAAGACGTGGTGATTGGATCTACACTGTGGCAACACGAACACCACTGAGCACACTCACCAACGGCACCCAGCAGGGCAACACGTCCTTTCTGGGTCATTCAGGAAATGAAGTCGTTTTCCGTACATCTGACTCCCACATACAAAGGAAAAATACCCCCAGGAGGCCATCAGGCCTCAAGCCTGCAAGATGCATTGGCTACCTCTTTTGTGTCTTCATGAGGGAGTACTTTTCATAAATCAGTCATCCACATAACTGAAGCTTAGCCTTTTAAAACTTAACATTATTCTTATGCCAACCATTTTTGTTAGAAATCTTTCCAAAATACATTGCATTCTTTCTTCACTTCTCAAATCTCATAACATGAACTCCGGCTTTCACTTGGAAGTCACAATGATGAACACTAATATCAAGTCATGTGAATCTGCAAAAGCAAGCTATGCTTTCTGAATTCTTGCCTGCTTTTTCTCATTTTTCCTCTGCTATGGTCTTAGAGGAACATGGGCCTAGGACGGAACGCTGATTCTGACTCTGGCTTGATCAGTTAGGAATGTGATCTCAAGCAAGCTCTTTAAAGGCCCCAAGACTCAGTTTCCTCATTTGTTTCATGAGAAACGTGGATAATGCTGAGCCCCCTCATATTACCTCCACAACACATCTCTCTCTCTCTGTTTCTCTCCCTACATCTGCTCTGAAGACTCTCTTCCTTAGAGTTGTTCAAAATCAGAAATGTATAAAGTCAGATGGCAAAAATGCTCTCTTTGTTCCAGGAAATTAGAACAGGTGAGTCGGGTCAGGCCATCGAGACAGGAGTCAAAAAAAGATGATTCCTTTTGTTATAGGGGAAAAAATCAGGGAATATCTGAAATAGATTCCTGGAAATCACATAATATTAAAGATGTACATGAGAGATGGTTTAAGAAAAATAAAAAATTGTGATTATGGATTGTGTGAAAAGCTTTAAAAGGAAAAAAAAAAAAAAGTTGTGTAAGGAGAAGCAACTGACCAGGAAGTAAAAAGCAGGCAAAGAAGGTGTCTAGCCTAAGGCCAGGCAGGATGAGGACACAATCTCTCAGATTTCCACTTCATGAAGGAGTCATTAAGCACTGGAGGAAGTAAGAGAAAAACAGAGACGGAAAAGAAAGGCCTCTGAGAAAAACACAAAAGGCCCAAAATGAAACCCATCAAAAGACAAAATCTCACCAGAGGACATTAGAGACGGGTGTAAATATGGAAAAGCTAGACATTTATTCCACAGTGGGTGGTGGCTTGGTGTGACCATCTGGTTGTCCCCACTACTTGTGTAATGGCTAGGAAGATCCATCTTCAGAAGAGACCGGGAAGCAGAGGAAATTCAGAACCTCTGCAAGCACTTCTGCCAGCTCTATTCCTGCCTCTCATCTCAGCTTACGTAACGATCCACCAGCCACCCGTCACTTCAAGTTTCCTACTTTTCTTCGCAAAGATGGCTGCACTTTGGAATACCCTCACAGAAAATACTTTGGAATGAGAGTCCCACGATACAGATTCTGGCCTTAGCTTTGCCACTTACAGCCTGGGAGATCTTAGGCCAATACATCACTTAACCTCTCTGGGCTTCAGTTTCCTCATTTGTAGAATGGAGAGAAAACCTGCATCCCTGAGAGAGCTGCGAAGAGTAAACGAGATAATGTACACAAAACAGCACAAGGACCAGCATGCAGCAGTATTCAATAAATGATGCCAGTGATGATGATGGAGGAGGAAGAGGAAGAGGAGGAGGAAGAGGAAGAAGTAAAAGGGGAAGAAAGTGTTTTGTAATAAATCACTATATAGCTGTAAGCTACAACGGCCACTAAAACAGCAGACGAACACTTTTAATTACACAGAATTTATAAAATTTCAGAAATGCAAGCATTCTAGTTTCCTGTAAGGGAAATCCATAGGGCTAAGTGAGCAGTTATGCTCATCTGAGAGTCCACACTTACGGGGTAAAATGCCTTCCCTAATCAAGCCTCTCGCCCGCACTCTGGGAACTCCAGATCATTTAGACATCAACCAGGCTGAATTATATATTTTCACTATCTAAGAAGAGAAGGTTATCAAATTAACAGAGCAAATAAAATGTGTGGTAATATTTCGACACCAAAGGAACAGTTCCAAGCACATGGTAGCACTGGTTTCTACCCAATGAATAATGTGGAACACGAGTCACTTTTGCCTATTCATTGGAGCTTTCCCTGAGATGCCTCAGTAAGCAACACTTTATTAGTTTGGTTCCTGTATGTTCGGAAAATCAATAAAAATGTGTTTGTTTTTTAATAGGCTATAATTCTAACTTTTCACTAATTTAGTCTAGTCTTTCTGTCCCCAAATACTAGGTTTGGCAGTGAACAGTCTTTAAGCTGGGCCCCTTCTGGCGTGGGAACCCTGAGTAAATGCACACTCATTCTATTCAACAAATACACACGGAGACTGGTTCCCAACACACATCTAACAACAAATATGGCAGAGGTGGACTCTTGCCTGAAAACAAGCTCCAGAGTTGTCTCTAAAGTAGTATTCACATAGAAAAAAAAAAAAATGTCATTTCTATCTCGCACACGCTACGGGGCTTCATCCGACACTGAATCACTCAGCTGGGAGATCCACACCAAAGGGCAAGTTTTAATTGGTGAAAAAAATGAAACTGCTGTGTGAGTTACTCCCAGCAACCCTGTGCCCCCACCTTGCCCCCAGCTCTTTCCTGGTGTGCACAAATACAGCTGCACTTGGAGGAGCAGAATGCGACTTAGCTCTGCCTGCCTCTGGTGCTCACATTTGGGGTACTTTTTGCCCTTGACTTACTTATCCTGAGGAGGATACTTTCCACAGCCACTTCTTTAGGGCCAGCTGCCACGTTTTTAGCTTTGGCTATTTGAAACAGGGAGCTTACTACACAGAAATTAAAGTATAAATAGGATTGGCTGACCCTTGATAAAAGACACTACGGCCCACCCAAGGATTCCTCAAAGGAGTCCTAACAGCAGATAAGGGGCCTTCAGCTCAAAACAGAACTTGCAGGCCCTTGTGCACTGTAAATATATATATATACACACACACACACACACACACACATTGCTGCAAATAGTGGTGCCAATACAAGTCCGTCAGGCCCTTCTTCCCTCATCCCCTCCCTCCTACTACTTCCTCTTCTCACACCTGACCAGACCCCAGTGGCCCATTTCTCCCCCCACATACCATCTTCCTTGGCACATACCCCCGTGCCCTCAGACCAGCTGGCTTGTGATTAAAATGGACCAAGCTAGGAAGTGCCAGAGAGAGTGAAGCCTATTGTATCGAGTTTCCTTGGCCTTTTATAGGGACACACCAGGAGCCCAGAGAAGCAGTAGCCTGAGAACCTGTAGGCCTGTGTCCTCCAAACCTGGCTCACTCCCCCATGGGTTGAAGCAAACCCCTTAGGTCTCTGGATCCCCTCTCTATAAAAAATAGGAGGTTGGCTCAGGGGATCTCTCAGGTCTCTCAATTCTGAACGTTTGAAAGTTCCCTGATTCTATTGTCAGAACCACTGGGGGGCACTTAGAAGCCTGCTAATCTGAACCTGTTAAAGCAATTCCTCAAGCCCCTTGGTTGTACCTTTTCCTCAATTTCCTTCTTTGTTAGTTTTGACATAAAAGCAGTTTTTGAGAATTTTATCAAAATAATAAAACATTAGGCTGGGCGCAGCGGCTCATACCTGTAATCTCAGCACTCTGGGAGGCTGAGGCGGGCAGATCACTTGAGGTCAGGAGTTCGAGACCAGCCTGGCCAACATGGTGAAACCCCCATCTCTACTAAAAGCACAAAAATTAGCCGGGCGTGGTGGCGGGCACCTGTAATCCCAGCTACTTGGGAGGCTGAGGCAGGAGAATTGCTTGAACTCAGGAGGTTGCAGTGAGCCAAGATCGCACCACTGAACTCCAGTCTGGCAACACAGTGCCACTCTGTCTCCAAAGAAATAATAATTATAAAACATTTTTTGTATCAAAATTCTATTAATAAGAATTTGAGGACGGACCCCCCAGGAGTGCTCTAGCCCTCTCTAAGGCTGTAGTGGGCCCTATTGAGGGCTTTCTGCAAGCAAGCCAGTGGATGAAAGTGTTACGTCACCCTGAGGTTACACGCAGACAGAAAGAGCAAAGGGGGCTGGCCTCCTCCCACCTCTCACTTCACATCAGCAAACATTACTGAAAACTATTTCTATGTCACCTGCCAAGTTAGCTACTAGGACACCAAGGTAATCATCACTAAACCCAAGGAGCCCACAGTCCAGAAGGAGAAGTCGAAAGAGTCTCCCAGTTAGTAGCAAAATTTTAAAAAGCAGATTTCCTTTTGCTATGGAAGCTGACTGATAAGGACAGCAGGGAAGGAGGGGACTAGAGACACTGTGCGACTCGTTTTTGTGTTCTGGTTAGTCCTGGCCCACTAACACACTGTGCCAAGCCTGACAAGGGACTGTGTCTGCTAGGCCACAACCACCTTCTGCGGCAACCTGGGCAAACTTAGAACTGAACAGGTGACTTGAAGGTGAAGGCTGATGATGGAAAAGACAGCCTCTTCCTTCTTCCTGTGACCAGCACAGTCAGCCATGCAATCCTCTTTAAAATAATTTGACTTTTTAGAGAGTTGATCCTTTCCTTCCATTTAAACAACACTAAATGGTCAAGAATTGAAGCATCTGAGCTTCTATGACAACAGTACCACAACCTTCAAGGGTTGTAGGACAGACGTCCCAGGAGCGCTCGAGCACTCCTGCTTTCTGCAAGTTGCGTGTAGAGAAACAATAAGGCTCAGTGAGAGTTTCGGTGCCCTCGGAGTAGTCAACTTCTCTTCTACTGTAAAAAGTGTGTGTCTGATATTAACTTCCCCGGGTGATGGGAGCAAACTTATACAGTGCAAAAGAAATAGAAAAGCCCTTATCAGGCATTCACTGTGAGCTGCCACCACATGAGCCATCTTTACAAAGGCGTCACTGATTGACCAATTCAGAAACTTTCACCTTGGAAACTCCACCCAAATCGGACACTCCTCTTTTCTAACACAGCAGGCAATGCTCAGAAATAAACAAAGTACTTCCCTCTGTGGCTGTCTCTGGTCAGGCTACTCTGTGCTGCATCTCACCAGCCGCTGAGGAACTGTCTGCCTGCTGACCCACTACTTGTTAGGAATGAAAGCAAGTGAGGACGGTTTCAGGAGTGGAGAGAAGGAGTGGGAGAAATCTCTCCATAGTGAGAGCCTTTTGTGTCACATGAGTTCGGTATATCAGGTTCATCAGCTCATCCTTGAAAACCTCTAACATTTGTTCTTCACTACACAGAAAAGCGTATTGTTTACTGGACTCTAGAAGCAAGCAACTTGCTTGTGGGTTACCAGCAAACATTTTTTATTATGCAGTCACCGTACCACATCCCAAGGACTAAATGAAACGCAGCACACATCACCAGAACATTTCAGATGACCCGGAATAATCCCAGTCCTTGATCTCTAGTGCTTATTATTGGAACATTGTGAATTAAACAAACTCCATGGAAAGATACTCTTCACATACGTTCACCTAGACACATGCAGTCTACGCAAATATATACTGGTTCCATTAAGAACAATCCAAAATAAAAGTGATTCTTTCCTTTCTGGTAAAGAACATTAAATCTATTTTAATTACATAGAAGTACACAGTAATGAAAAGAGGCACCCTAAAAGAACTGAGTTGTAAGCAATAAGGAAAAAATGATATGCAAATTATAGACACAATTTTCACGTTGCATTTAAGAAAGCGTTTTGCTTGGAATTGGTTCTGTATGTGAGTAAGGCAAGGGACTGTTGTACTCTTTTTCCGACTGGAGCACAATGAAACAAACCACTCAGTAGCAGTCTGCAGCCAGCACACCACCATAAGCCCATCAGAACGGTGGGGATGCAGTTTAGAAGAGAATCAAGAAAGGTCACAGAAAGCATTGCTTTTTGTTGTTTCGTCCTAAAGTTACTGATCTGTAATGGGCCAGATTTTCCTGATGTTGGGTTTATTGCCACTGAGCTAAATACAATTTATTGATTGAATACCCTAGTCTTAAGTTACCTCTATGTTATGAAGCATCAAATAAATCAGATTACCTATACCGCAGGATTTTCCTGAACTGGGTGTAGAATCTAATTTATACCACAAAAGAAACTGGTTTTGAAGTATTAATATCAAAGTACCCCAAGTTCTTTAGTGTGGCACGCCCCATGCCCACAGACATACTGCTACCTCCAGATATGTACAAACACAAAAGCCTAAAAGTTCCATTGGGCATTTTTGTGAGGCAAAAACAAAGAAGCCCAACACACCTTTTGATTTCACATTAGCCTCTCCTCAAACCCATGAAAATGTTTTCTGGTAAGAAACACCAAAATGTGATTCTAATTATAAAAAACCTAGTAAGCCTGTATGATGAACTACTGCGTTTCCCCTACACAGATTCTAATTGAAAGGCAGTGTTAAAACAGGAAGGGTTTTTCTAACTCCCCACAGACGAAGAAAACAGGTTACTTGTCCATTGTTGCTGTAATGTCCATTCAATGAACATACATTAAATAGGCCAAACCAAAAACAAAACTTCAGCAGCTTCAGCCTCTCACAGGGGCGGAAGGCTTTCTACCTGGGTACTGGTGGAATAGTGAAATGAATAAAGTGTACAATAAATGCAGCGATGGGAAAAATAACTGGGGTAGACGGATAAATCATCCTGCCTCCCAATGGTGGCAAACTTTACAACAACTTTTCAGAAGCAACAAACCGCAGCACCACAGTCTTTACAGATATATAGACATGCATACACACAACTACTGGGTAGCCCAGCAGTGTGTTTACAAACATCCACCGCCCTGCATTTACAATACTGCAAAACCGGCCAGAAAGCTGGGAGGGTGCTGCTCTTAGATACCCTCTCTGCACTGTCAAACACAGAAGGTCATTTTGCCTGGTTTGCTTAGTTCTTCCTCTCCCTGCATCACAGGAGTTTTCTACTTTGGGATTGCTCAACTTTCATATGGATCAGAGTAAAATAACTATTCAGCAACTTTATTCACCTTGGTTAAAAAAAAAAAAAAATTCATTGTGCAATGCCTAGGAAAAGCTGACACCAGGACTGTCTCTCCGACAGCACTTGCAATTACAATCAGACGAGGGGGAAAAAATCATGTCTGATCAGACCCAGAGAGTCCTTTAAAAAAATAAAGAAAAAGATTCTATCGCAGCTGGGACTGAAGAACTTTTTTTCTAAGAAGACCACCCGTCGGGGACAAAAGTTACATTTCAGTCACATGTTGGGTGTAGGAATAGGGAGCAGGTTTTTGGGGGTTTTTTTAAGCGCACTAATTACGGGGGTGTTTTACAGTTCTGGAGACAATCCGGGTTGCTCCTGACCAATTGTGACCGGCATTTCATTGTCAAAAAGCAAGAGGGTGGGGGCCGAGGAGCCAGCAGGGGCTCGGCGGTGGGGAGCAGCAAGGTTACGCTAAAGGGTACAGCCGCCGCCGCGAGCTGCATCTCCTTCCCTCGCGCCCCAAATAATTTACTGCGAACAGAGCAACTGCAACAGCCCGCTCTGAGGAGCCCAGCACGACTGCCCTGGCCGGTGCAGCTCAGGGTTTCCACCACGGAGAGGGAGGGGAGAAGATTTTTACCTTAATGCTACACTGAGCAGGAGTCTCAGACATGTCTCACAGCGAGAGAGATCAGGAAGTTCTCAGGTTTTTTCCACTTTCCTTTCCTCTCCCCAACCCAGAAAGGCTCCACGGCCAGCCGGACGCGGTCATTTAAGAAGTTTCTTCCAGCATCTCTCCCGGCAGCCGCCCCGGGGGTCTGGAGCGCGCGGGGCGGGGCGGGGCGG
>NW_012104599.1:2204313-2213379 GCF_000951045.1 Mandrillus leucophaeus
CCCCCGGTGCGGGCGCCCGCCCTCCACGCCGCGAGACCTCCCGCTGGCGGAGCCAATTTCCGGGCTTAAGGAAGACACCTTTAAAAAACGTTACATCGTGGCCCCAGACACCACAAAACAGGTTTTATTAAACTCCTCCCACCTCCCCTGGCTCCATCTCTTGGATACATCGATATGCACAAGGGTTTTGAAACGTTTCCCTAAACGCAGATGCAACGAAAGTAATTATCTATGAAGGGCCATTCCGGTAAGGACGCGGAATCCGAAGGAGGAAATAAAACAATAGCCTTTGTTCTGCTTCTCGACCGCTGCCTCTTTAAGAGAATCCACCAGGAAATGGGAGATCGGGTTACAGCCTGCACACGGGGAAATGTGGGGAGAGCGAGCGCCCGAGCGCGACGCCGGAGACAAAGCCGGGGCGGCCGCGCCGCAGACGCTGGGGGACCGCCGGGCGGGGGGATTCCCGGGGAAGGTGGGCGCCCCGGAAAGAGGTGGCGCGGCGCGCCCGCTTGGGGATGCGGCGGCCGCGGGCGCTTCCCCATCCGAGCACGCGCTCCGAGACGGGAAGGTTGCAGGGCAGTTATCAAAGGCAGCTGAGTTCCTTTTCCTGACCTCCCCCTCCTGTTTCGAAATCTACTGCCCTTTTAAAGAAATAGCGGCCGCCACCAACCGAAATAGGTGACTCGACTACAAACTTGGCAGGACGTGTTCCTGCAGATAATACCCCTCCCCAGGACCGCTTCTATGAAACCGTCATTGGCCAGTTGATTGGATGGCCCTGGGATCCTGCAGGGGGAGGAATATTTGGTTGGAAAAGCAGTTGAGGGTGGTTGAGGCCGTTGGGACTGAGGGGTCTAGCCTTGAGCACAAGTGGTCTGATTACTTTATTATTTTTATTATTATTTACAGTCTCTTAAATTGCCCTGAAGTGTCCACCACAAAAAACTGAGAACATTATCATTATACTTAAATTCTAACCTTGTTAACACATATATGGGGGTTTAATATGTGGATGTGTAATGTAAAACGAAATTTGTTGTAATGTCTTTATTGAGTAATATATTAAATATGGTATAAATATGTATATACCCATATATGTTACCTGCACCGAACCAGGACACATTTCCCCGAGTCTCCCCACCCTACAGATTTTGCCTACCCACTTTTCTTCACCTCTCCATATTAAGAAATGTGTTCAGACTTGTATACACAATACTTTTGTTCACACATTGATCAGATCACTCCGAACGAGGCTAGGGTGGGAAAGAGTGCTGTTGCTGGGATGGTGGGAACTGGTTTTTGTGAGCCTCCAGGAACCTGAACAGTGTTTGTCAACTGGTAGTCCTACTCTCCAAGAGATCTCAGTCTTGTCCACACCGACTCCTCTGCCTTTGACCACCCCCTTCTTCCCTTTAACAAATCTGTATTCTTTTGCTTTTCATAATTGATGTTGCAGACATTGGTTCAGATGTCCCATTGCTGGGTTATGTCTTCTACATCACTTAGCAATGTGATCCCTGACAACTCAGTTACTAAGCTTCTGTAAAATGGGGAGAAATAGTACCTAGCTTATAAGATTATCTTATTAAATAAGAAAATATATACAAATGCCTCCTTAGCAGAGAGCAGCACAATATATGTGCTCAGTTAAAGTTGGCTACAATTATTATTTAACCCCAGGACTAAATTAGTTCTCAACTTTTCTTCCTAACTCCTCCTCAACGTCTACAAGTGATTCATAGAAGTATAGTTTGAAGTAAACTGTTGGTGGTTCCAAAGCAAAAAACATAGTTGACAACTGTAGCAAAAGCTACATTTAGACCAGGGGTTGCCAGTCTCTGTAAAGGTCCGTGTTGTAAATGCCTTAGTCTTTGTGGGCCGAGAGACAAAATTGAGAATGTCAGGTAGATACTTATATAACATGAAGAAAAAAAATTCACAGTTTTTTATTTTATCAATTCAAAGTGTAATAATACAATTTTAATACAGGTATACTAATGAAAGGCATGGAATTCTTTTGGGGGGAAATAACATTTCACTTGGTGTTCAAAGTGTTCTTTCATAAAAATTGACTGCAGATGTTCATCTATTAATGCTGATTTTTTATGAGATTTTATGTACTTCATTTTTGAAATGTCTTTCTACCCAGACAGGTACTGCCAAAGACTGGTATCAACCCATGAGCACGTGATTTTACTTGAGTGTATTCATTGCTTAGAAGGCATTTCTAAAATTCTATTAGAATTCTATAAAATCTCTTGATATTTCCCCTTTAGCATGCCATTACATTGCAGATTAATCACTTCCAGTTGAAGGTTAAATGGAAGCTTCTCAGTTGCACAGTTAAGTAAATTTTAAATATGAAAATTTCCTTTGCACTTGCATTGAAATTCAAAAAACACTGTTGGTACTGTAGTTTGAGTTCAGAAAAACATAACTGCTGCAAATTTGTGTTGGAATGGAGATCTTGCTTCTTGTTTTAACTTTTGACAGCATGAGAAGTGTGTAAAACAGCTTGACATTATTTGTGATTCAAACAATGTTAGTTGTGTCAAAATGATTTTACTGCAGTTTTAAGTTTTGCATGCAAGCTCTATTTTGCCTTGTAGTTTTAGGTTAAATTCATAAAGAAACATTATCAAGTCTGTAGTAAAAGCTTATTGGCAGAGCCATTCGGCATTCAATAATAGTGGTTGAGGGAAGTTCTTCTCATTCATTCATTTCCATTTCTCGCTTGTTTCTCTGTTCCTTGTTTTCTGAGAACTTCTTTTGGGTAAATTGGATATTTTTTTCATATTCCATTTAAATTATTAGATTGTCTTTTTAGATTTTCTTCTTTATGTTAAATATGGGGGTTGCTTTAGAAATTACAATTTGCGTATGTTATTATCACAGTCTACCTTTAAATAATATGCTGTTTTATGAATCTGTTAAAAAGTTACAGTGTAATTCCATTTATCCCTCTTCCATCCTCTGTACTGTTGTCTTATATTTTAATTCTACATGTTATAAAATTCATTTTACCTTGTATTTTTATGGTATTTAGAAATTTGTAAATATATGCATGTAATGAATGTATTAAAATATGTCTCTCTTTAATTTGCCCAGATGTTTATCCTTTCTAGTACTTTTTTAATCCTTCTTGCAGATCTGCTTTTCCATCTGGTATCTTCCCTTTGGCCTGAAGAACTTCGCTCAGCATTGCCTGTGTGCTGTTTGTTGGAGAAGTCTCTCAGCTTTTGTCTGCCTCTAAATGTCTTTATTTCACTTTTGAAGGGTATTTTTACTGTATGTAAAATTTTATGTTGACATTTTCTTTTCTTTCAGCACTTTAAACATGTCATTCATCTTCTGACTTCATATTTTGATTTAAAAAATCACTTGTAGTTCATATTTTGGTGCCCCTGTGTACAGTGTTTTTTCTGTAGCTGCTTTTAAGATCTGCTCTTTAAATTTGTTTTTCAGAATTTTGACTATGATGTACACAGGAGTGGTTTTCTTTGCATTTATCATTTATTCTCCTTGATGTCAGCTGCAGTTATTGGACCTGTGGGTTGGTATCTTTCATTAGTTTTAGAAAATTGTCACTGCCGGGCCAGTGGCTCACGCCTGTAATCCCAGCACTTTGGGAGGCTGAGGTGGGCGGATCACGAGGTCAGGAGATCGAGACCCTCCTGGCAAACACGGTGAAACCCCGTCTCTACTAAAAATACAAAAAAATTAGCCAGGCGTGGTGGCAGGCACCTGTAGTCCCAGCTTCTAGGGAGGCTGAGGCAGGAGAATGGTGTGAACCTGGGAGGCGGGGGAGCTTGCAGTGAGCGGAGATCGTGCCACTGCACTCCAGCCTGGGTGACAGAGCGAAACTCCATCTCAAAAAAAAAAAAAAGAAAATTGTCATTTATTATCTGTTTGAATATTTTTACACCCATTCTGTTTGTTTCCTTTTTTATCCTTAATACAAGTATTAGGCCATATATTATTGTTCCATGTATCTCAAATACTCTGTTTTATCCCTTTGTATTTCTTTTTTTTTTTTTTTTTTGAGATCAGCTTAGGCTGGTCTCGAACTTCTGGTCTCAAGCAGTCCTCCTGTCTTAGCTTTCAAAGTGAGATTACAGTGCTAGCCACCACACCTGGCTTGTTTCAATTTGAATGCTTTCTACTTATTTCTTTTTAAGTTTCCTTCCTCTGATTTTTTCCAATTTACTGTTAAGCCCATGTAATCCTGTTTTGTTTTGTTTTGTTTTGTTTTGTTTGAGATGGAGTCTCGCTCTGTCATCCGGGCTGCAGTGAAGTGGCACTATCCCGGCTCACTGCAATCTCCGCCTCCCAGGTTCACGCCATTCTCCTGCCTCAGCCTCCCTAGTAGCTGAGACTACAGGCACCTGCCACCATGCCCAGCTCATTTTTTTGTATTTTTAGTGGAGACGGGGTTTCACTGTGTTAGCCAGGATGGTCTCGATCTCCTGACCTTGTGATCTGCCCGCCTTGGCCTCTCAAAGTGCTGGGATTACAGGTTATTCATTATTTACTTTCTTGCTCTGTCTCCCAGGCTGGAGTGCAATGGCACAGTCTCGGCTCACTGCAAACTCCGCCTCCCGGGTTCACGCTCTTCTCCTGCCTCAGCCTCCCGAGTAGCTGGGACTACAGGTGCCTGCCACCATGCCCAACTAATTTTTTTTTGTATTTTTTTAGTAGAGATGGGCTTTCACCGTGTTAGCCAGGATGGTCTCGATCTCCTGACCTTGTGATCTGCCTGCCTTGGCCTCCCTAAGTGCTGTGATTACAGGCGTGAGCCATGGCACCTGGCCCATATTTTCTTTTTTTATGTGTATCTGTGTGTTTCCATATTTTTTGACCATGTGCTGGACATTTTTATGTAAAAATACAGTAGACAATTAAATTTAAAAATTAAAAATTAAATTTAAAAAATGTCTTCCAAGAAGGAAGTTGGGGCTCAGTTGATATGATCTGGAGTTGGGCTGGGTTTGAGTTGTGATTCAAGTTTAGTTTGATTCAATTTACCATAGGCTTCAAATATTTTGAAGGCAAGATTAGGATTTTTCCTATAAGCAGATATCGTCTTAGAGCTGTTACTCTCACCTGATTGGTGTCCTCCTTAGCTTCAGGTCTTAGGAGAAGATCTTTCTGCTCCTGCTGTCTCCTCCCTGCACCAGTCTTTCTTAGCTGACGGCCTGGAGTGCTTGGGGATTTTCTTTCAGCTCTCTTGCCCCTCTACAAGTCTTTCTTAGCTGAAACCCCAATGTGTCTCTGAAAGTTTTCATACCTCTTTATTGCCCTTGTTTTTGTGGTCCTACCCCGGGAGTTAGTGAATATCAGTGAGAAATAATTGCGAGGTAGTATGGTTTTGCTCTGTGCCTATGGCTCCTGTGGGTTCTAACCTGTCACATCAGCCACACACTTTAAAATGTGTTAAAAGTTAGGCTGCTTTCTCCTTACCGTTAATTATGGTGATTCCTCCTCTTTCCATTTCAGTCAGAGATGAGAACTGTGGCTCTTCTCTCATATGAATGATTGTCACTTTCTGAAGGTTAGTTCACCTATGTTTCTTTGTGCTGTCATACCTGTGATTTTTTTAAACTATAATTATTTAGATTATCTGATTTGTTTTGGATGTTAGAGAGTGAATTACAATCTCTTAGGATTTTCTACACACAAACCTGTATGTCTAACCTTTATTCTCCAAAAAGAGCGATGGGGAGGGGCAAAGAGTGGGGAAGGATGAACATTTAAGAACATGTGGAAGTGCCGGGCGCGGTGGCTCACGCCTGAAATCCCAGCACTTTGGGAGGCCGAGGTGGGTGGATCACGAAGTCAGGAGTTCAGGAACAGCCTGGCCAAAATGGTGAAACCCCGTCTCTACTGAAAATACAGAAATTAGCTGGGCCTGCTGGCGGACACCTGTAATCTCAGCTACTTGGGAGGCTGAAGCAGAGAATTGCTTGAACCTGGGAGGCGGAGGTTTCAGTGAGCCGAAATCATGCCACTGCACTCCAGCCTGGGCGATAGAGCAAGACTCTGTCGCAAAAAATAAATAAATAAATAAATAAACAAACGTGGAAGTGGATGCATTTTATTTGAAAATTTATAGTCGTTATCATATAATGTTATATTTGAAAAATGAAAGTAATTGCATGCTAAACAATACAAACTACAAAAGCAGATACCATGGCTATATCTATGCCAGACCAGAAATTCCTCAACCTAATGGGCATGTTTCCTTAAGAAGGGTCTGTCATAACTGATGAAAAGGGAGAGAAGAGGAGAAGTGTGTATGCTTATCCAAGTAAGACATGGAGTTTCAAATATTGAGAATTAGTGTCCTAAGCTATATGTTTCCTTTATTATACAGTCATCATACAATCAGAGCAGAAGTGTGTGTGTGTGTGTGTGTGTGTGTGTGTGTGTTCTGCTTCTTTGATTGCGTGCTGACTAACATCATAAAATATATTTAAGGCAGCCATTTGGGAAGAGGAGATGGATGTAAAGTGGGTGAAACAAATGACAAACTAGAACTCAAAAGCATGAAGTGGATCTCGTGAGAGTGGACCAAAACCCATATTAATTCTCATTGCCTCTGACCTTGATGGCCTGGGTGTTCTCTACAAGCTGGGGTCCTTTGCCATGGAACTAAACACCCACATACCTGGCCCAGGAGTTGCAGAAGCTGAAGAAGGATCATCTCAAATGTGGAGTAGTTGCAGCCCCAGTCACTGGCTCGTTCCCATGAGGTGAGCCAGCAGTTAAATGACCATGTGCATGAGCTAAAAAATGTTTGCTGCTTTATATCTACCCTCCAAATCACTCCAGACTCTCTCCCTGTGGCCCACCATAACTGGAATCATAAAGGGAATTCTGGGAATGTAGTTCAACCTAGCCAAGTTGTCACATTATAAAGTCACTGCATATACTAATCAACTTTCCATCAGCCCACTCTTTGGCACCTATATTTTTAGAATATTTCACAATTTTTGTCACATCTTTTTGTACCTGACCTTCAAACTACTGTCTTCCATATGTTTTCTCTCTATGGCTTCGCCACCTTTCTTACCAACGCCACCATATTGTTAACCTTCGAATTAATGAACCTCAAAATAAGTTTTGACATATTGATCTCTTCTATGCTTCATATATTGCCTGTTGCCAACTTTTTCTGTTTTATTCACAGATTCTCCTCTATATTTCCAGTTAGTAACAATTTTCTGGTTTGGATTCTTGCCATGTCCCTTTTTCCACCACCAAACTTGTGTAGTTCAGCTATTTTCACTATTGAATCTTTCATCTCTGCTAAAACACTGTATTAGGTTTCTCTAGAGAAACAGAATCAATAGGATATAGATGGATGGATAAATAGATATGTAAGAGGAGATTTATTATGGGAATTGGTTTGTGCAATTATGGAGATTAAAAAGTCCCACGATGTGCCATCTGCAAGCTGGGGAACCAGGAAACTGGTGGTATCGTTGAGTCTAAGTCCAAGGGCCTGAGAAGCAGAGGAGCCAATGGTGTAACTCCCAGTTCAAGGCTGAAGGTCTGAGCACTAGGAGCTTCAATGTCTGAGGTCAGAAAAAGACGGATGTCCCAGCTCAGGAAGAGGAAGACAGAATTTGCCCTTCCTCCACACTTGTGTTCTATTAGGGCTCTCAGTGGGTTGGATGATGCTTACCCACATCAGTGAAGGCAGTATTTTTACTCGGCCTATTGATTCCAATGCTAATCTCTTCCAGAAACACCCTCGCAAACACATCTAGAAGTACTATTTTACCAGCTACTCGGCCATCTTGGCTCAGTCAATTTGACACATAAAATTAACCATCACAATCCTTACTTCATTATTCCAATTTCGATTTTTAGTCCTTGTTCATATTATTCAAAATTCACACACACACACACACACACACACACACAACATGAAACCATTTGTTTTCTGTTAGGTAGTACCTGAAAACTACATTTTTCATGAATTTTTCTCACATTGCTATAAATAGAAGGTATCCAGAAGACAAGCAGGCAGTATTGCTGGAGTGGATTTATTGTGTAAGATCCCTTCATTAGGACCTGGGAGGGTCTCCTTTTATCAAAGCTTTAAGAAATGCATTGTTGCTGGGTGGGTTGGTGCACATGTGTAGTCCCAGTTACTCAGGACACTGAGGTGGGAGGATCGCTTAAACCCATGATTTTAAGGCTGCAGTGAGCTATGATTTTGGCACTGCACTCCAGCCTGTGCAACAGAGTTAGGGCCTTATCACTAGAAAGAAAAGAGAAAGCCAGGGACAGAGAGAAAAGAAAGAAAGCAAGAAGAAGGAAAGGAAAGGAAAAGAAAGGAAAGGAAAGCGGGGGAGGGTAAGGAGAGGAGGGGGAAAAGAGGGAGACAAAGAAAGGAAGAAAGACAAATAAAGAGAAAGAAAGCATTGCTGAAGCAAACACCAGAATCCTTTTGGAGTTCTATAGTAGCCATTCTCTGTAAGCCATTAATGTTGCCATCATCCGACAATTCACTGGGGATAGTGGCCTACTGGAGTGAGAGGTACCAAGTGACATCACGTAACCATCTTTACTGCTAGGGACAAGGGAAACATGGTTGTAATAATGGACAGCAGAACTAAAGTGATAATCCGAATGGTTTGACATTTGATGTTGGCTAATTTATTTTGATATCCCTAGAATTAAGGTCAAGGTGAGGAGACCACTTGAGGTCAGGAGTCCGAGACCAGCCTGGCCAACATGGTGAAACCCCGTCTCTACTAAAAAAAACAAAAAATTAGCCAGGCGTGGTGGCGTGGGCCTGTAATCCCAGCTAGTTGGGAAGCTGAGGCAGGAGAATCACTGGAACCTGGAAGGTGGAGGTTGCAGTGAGCTGAGATCGGGCCACTGCACTCCAGTCTGAGAGACAGACCGAGACTCTGCCTCAAAAATAAAATAAAATAAATAAAATATAAAATGAGAAACTAAAATGATGGGTTACTAAAGTCTTACTCAATTTATATACACAAAAAAGTTCTAGGTGTGGAGAAGAGAAGTCTGAGTTAAATTCCAGAGCAGTCC
>NW_012104599.1:2213429-2220614 GCF_000951045.1 Mandrillus leucophaeus
AGTTAGGGCCTTATCACTAGAAAGAAAAGAGAAAGCCAGGGACAGAGAGAAAAGAAAGAAAGCAAGAAGAAGGAAAGGAAAGGAAAAGAAAGGAAAGGAAAGCGGGGGAGGGTAAGGAGAGGAGAGGGGAAAAGAGGGAGACAAAGAAAGGAAGAAAGACAAATAAAGAGAAAGAAAGCATTGCTGAAGCAAACACCAGAATCCTTTTGGAGTTCTATAGTAGCCATTCTCTGTAAGCCATTAATGTTGCCATCATCCGACAATTCACTGGGGATAGTGGCCTACTGGAGTGAGAGGCACCAAGTGACATCACGTAACCATCTTTACTGCTAGGGACAAGGGAAACATGGTTGTAATAATGGACAGCAGAACTAAAGTGATAATCCGAATGGTTTGACATTTGATGTTGGCTAATTTACTTTGATATCCCTAGAATTAAGGTCAAGGTGAGGAGACCACTTGAGGTCAGGAGTCCGAGACCAGCCTGGCCAACATGGTGAAACCCCGTCTCTACTAAAAAAAACAAAAAATTAGCCAGGCGTGGTGGCGTGGGCCTGTAATCCCAGCTAGTTGGGAAGCTGAGGCAGGAGAATCACTGGAACCTGGAAGGTGGAGGTTGCAGTGAGCTGAGATCGGGCCACTGCACTCCAGTCTGAGAGACAGACCGAGACTCTGCCTCAAAAATAAAATAAAATAAATAAAATATAAAATGAGAAACTAAAATGATGGGTTACTAAAGTCTTACTCAATTTATATACACAAAAAAGTTCTAGGTGTGGAGAAGAGAAGTCTGAGTTAAATTCCAGAGCAGTCCCGGATCCTCAGCTGATTGCTGCACCTGATCCAGTCCGTAGACACAGAGCCTCTTGAATCAAAGGGAAGCAAGGCCTCTTGAGGAAGGATGCTGCTAGACTGCAAAAAATGTATTGTAAATCCTACTATCCTTTCCCAAAGGGATCTGTGGCCACTTATCAGTGTGATTGTACCTCGTGGGAGGGGAAATAAGTAGAATTTGGGAGGATTGCTGCACACTAGCACTGTTCCTAGAAACCCAAGATGTCACTGTGGTGCGCCAGTCACAGTAGGGCCTTAAGAGGTCAGGAAATAAGTGGAGATTTTGGCCTGAGTTCAACTCATAGTGGGTCTGGTGGATACCTGAACCCTATGATTATTTTCCCAGTTCTAAAATGCAGAGGTGGAATTCACATATTCAGCGAATGGCAGATTCCCCAAATTGATTCCACAAATTATGGGCTGTATTAGTCTGTTTTCACACTGCTGATAAAGACATACCTGAGTCTGGGTAATTTATAAAGAAAAAGAGATTTAGTGGACTCACAGTTCCAGAGTGTGGCTGGGGAGGCCTCACAATCATGGAAGAAGATGAAAAGCATATCTTACATGGCAGCAGACAACAGAGAAAATCTGAACCGAGCAAAAGTGGTTTCCACTTATAAAACCATCAGATCAGGCCGGGCGCGGTGGCTCACGCCTGTAATCCCCGCACTTTGGGAGGCCCAGACGGGCGGATCACGAGATCAGGAGATCGAGATCATCCTGGCTGACACGGTGAAACCCCGTCTCTACTAAAAATACAAAAAATGAGCCGGGCGTGGTGGCGGCGCCTGTATCCCAGCTACTGGGGAGGCTGAGGCAGGAGAATGGCGTGAACCCGGGAGGCGGAGCTTGCAGTGAGCCGAGATCCGGCCACTGCACTCCAGCCTGGGCGACAGAGCGAGACTCCATCTCAAAAAAAAAAAAAAAAACCATCAGATCTCATGAGACTTATTCACCATGAGAACAGTATGGGGGAAACCGCCCCCATGATTCAGTTGTCTCCCACTGAGTCCCTCCCACAACATGTGTGAATTATTGGAGCTACAATTCAAGATGAGATTTGGGTGGGGACACAGTTAAACCATATTATGGGCGGTAAGGGATTTTATGATAGAAAAGTCCAGGAAGGAGTCCCTAGAACTGTGCCTACCTGCTAAAATAGTAAATCAAAGGCAGTAGAGAATTCTTGGAGGGAATGCAGAGAATGTGCTACAATAAAAGGCTTAAAGGATGGATGGTAAAGATTGTAACTGCTTTTAATTGTTAGGGCCAGCACTACCCCTCCACTGTCCTATTTCAAGCCTTTATCAACCCTGAAGCCCTCTGTCATAATCTAGTCTGGAAAGACATTGATTGCCTCTCAATTCCACAAGTTATTATTCTACTCAATTATGGTGATGCTACGCTGTTGACTGGACTGGATAAGCAAGAAGTAGCAAATAGCCAGAGGACGAGAAATCAACTCCACCAAAGTTTAGGAGCCCTCCACTTCAGTGACTGCCTCGTCTGATCTGGGACATGGTCAAGATACCTGTCCAAAAGTGAAGAACGAGTTGCTGCATCTAGCCCTACCCCAAAGAAAGAAGCTCAACTGCTAGTGGACTTCCAGTTTGCAGTGGAGCCTAACACAAGGGAAGGCTCTTCAACAGGTCCACGCTGCGTGCCAGCTCCTCTGCCCCTGGGGCCCTTTGATACAGAAGATCCACTGATACTTGAAATGTCTCTGACAGATTGGGAGGCTGTGCGGACCTTTGGCTGGACCCTATCTGTGAGGTATAGTATAGACCTTTAGGACTGGGAAGCAAAGCTATGTGCCATCTTCTAAAGATTAACTTTCTCTTTTTAATAAATAGCTTCTCATTTGCTACTGAACCCTAGAAAAGACTGAATGCTTGACTTTGGACTACCAAGTTGTTATGCAATATGAACTCCCCATTATGAACTAGATGTTGTTTGACCCACTAAGCCACAGGTTGGGCGGCCACAGCAGCACTCCAATATAAGTGGAAATAATATATCCAAGATTGGGCTTATGTAGGTCCCAAAGGCATAAGTAAGCTGCATGCGTAACTGGCTCAGATTCCTATGGCTCTTATTCATATTAAATTGCCTTCTCTCTCTCAGTCCACACCCATGGCCTCGTGGGAAGTTCTCTATGTCCACTTTACTAAGGAAGAGAAAATTCAGGCCTGATTACAGATGGTTTTTCAAGGCATGCTGGCACCACCTAAAAGTGGACAGCTGCAGCACTGCAGGCCCTCGAGGGGCACCCTAAGGTACAGTGCTTAAGGGAAATTCTTCCCATGGGCAAAACTGAATATGGATTTTTTTCGGCCTGCAATGTTCCTGGAAAAGCAATCCTTTCCGAACTTGCAAAATGCCGTATTCACCCTCGCGGTATTCTACACCACATTGCTTCTGACCAGGAAACTAATTTTATGCCAAGTCAATGATAGCAATGGGCTAGAACTCATCAAGTCCACTGGGCTTGTCATGTTCCTCATCACTTTTAGGTAGTTGGTTGATAGGATAGTGGGTGGTTCTTTGGAGACTCAGCTGTGGTACCAGCTGAGTGGCAACATGTTGCAGGGCTACAGTAGTGTCTTCCAGGAGGCATTTTTTTTTTTTTTTTTTTTGTTAGGGAGTTTCGCTCTTGTTGTCCAGGCTGAAGTGCAATGGGGTGATCTCGGCTCACTGCAACCTCCACCTCCCAGATTCAAGTGATTCTCCTGACTCAGCCTCTCAAGTAGCTGGAATTACAGGCACACACCACCACATCCGGGTAATTTTGTATTTTTAGTAGAGATGGAGTTTCACCATGTTGGTCAGGCTGGTCTCAAACTCCTGACCTCAGGTAATCCACCCGCCTCGACCTCCCAAAGTGCTGGGATTACAGGCATGAGCCACTGCACCTGTCCCAGGATGCAGTTTGTTGCACTGAGCATACAATAACCTTGTGGTGCTTTTTTTCCCCCTCAGGTGGAGAATTAAAGGGAGAAAATGGGATTGGCTCCTCTTATTACTAACTTTAATGGCCTACTAGCAAAAATTGGGTTTTCCATCCTTCCAGCTTTGTTATCTGCTGTTTAAAAGGTTTTAGTTCCCAAAGGAAGAGTGCCTCTACTGGGAACACAACAGCAATTCTATCAGACCGGAATCTGAGACTGTAATGGGGCCATTTTGAGCTCCTTATGCCTCTGAACCTACTGGCAAAAAAAAAAAAAAAAAAAAGGCCAGACGTGGTGGCTCACGCCTGTAATCCCAGCACTTTGGGAGGCCAAGGCAAGCAGATCACAAAGTCAGGAGATCAAGACCATCCTGGCTAACATGGAGCAACCCCGTCTCTACTAAAAATACAAAAAAAAAAAAACAAAAACACAAAAAAAAATTAGCTGGGCGTGGTGGCGGGCGCCTGTAGTCCCAGCTGCTCGGGAGGCTGAGGCAGGAGAATGGCGTGAACCCGAGGTGGAGCCAAGATTGTGCCACTGCACTCTAGCCTGGGCAACAGAGCGAGACTCCGTCTCAAAAAAAAGAAAAGGGCAAGGGGAAGGTGCGGCTTACTCTCCTAGCTAGCATAATTGATTCTGATCCTTAAGGAAAAAGTGGGTTGCTAGTACATGATGGGAGCAGAGAGGAGGATCACTAGAATTGAATAGGTCCTCTGGGGGCACTTCTTTATACTACTTTGATGAAAAGTTGATAGAAAACTGCAACACCCAATAGAACAGGACTGCAAATGTTACTGACCCTTCAGGAATGAAGGTTTGGGTCATCCTTCAGGAAATCTGGGGTGCCTGTTGAGAGCAAAGAATGCTGAGTGGATAGTGGGACAAGCAAACTCTAAATACCAGCTATGACCATGTGACCAAATGCAGAAATGAGTTTGGTAGTAGTTATGAGTGTATTTTTATTTGTTATGAATTTATTTAAATATGTATGTATAAATACACACCACCTCTGTTCTTCTTTAGTTTTTTCTCTCATTCTGCTATCTAACATAACGTATTAACTTTATTCATTAGTATTTAAGTTACAGCATACCAAAGGGGGAATGAGAGTGGGCTAAAAGATAAATGGACATCATCCAAAGATGAATCTCATTTGTGTATCCTTTAGGGCAGCGGTCCCAACCTTTTCGGCACCAGGGACCAGTTTTGTAGAAGACAGTTTTTCTACAGACCAGGGGGTGGGGGGGTGATAGTTTTGGGATGATTCAAGCACATTACATTTATTGTGTACTTAATTTCTATCATTATTACATTGTAGTATATAATGAAATAATTATGCAACTCGCCATAATGTAGAATCAACAGGAGCCCTGAGCTTGTTTTCCTGCAACTAGACAGTCCCATCTGGAGGTGATGGGAGACAGTGACAGATCATCAGGCATTAGATTTTCATAAGGAGCACGCAACCTAGAGCCCTTGCATACTCAGTTCACAATAGGGTTCACGCTCCTGTGAGAGTCTAGTGCCATGACTGATCTGACTGGAGGCAGAGCTCAAGCAATAATGCTAGCTTGCCCACTGCTCACCTCCTGCTGTGCAGCCTGGTTCCTAACAGGCCACAGTCCAGTACTGGTCCATGGCATGGGGTCTAGTTAGAGGCCCCTGCTTTAGGAGACTGGATCAGTGTCTTTTTAGGTATATGAAGGCTAGTTCCATTTTAAGTGGAAACATACTTTTGCTATTATCTTTATCGGGAAGTGGTTAAAAGAGGATATATAGTTACCAAATTGAAAAAGGGGGGCTATACTGAATTGCTCTGCCATTTTCCAAAATTCCCTTTGTCTTATGATTCTGAATGAGAGTTGGCCAAAAGAGGAGCCTGCATGAAATCTGGAAGGCAGAAGTAGAGTGATGGCTTTCAGAAGTTTCTGGTAGTCAGACATAGTGATGGATGCAGAGGTCCCCATTGGAACCAAGCTTGTCCTCACTCTTCTTAAATTTCATGTTCAGTCCTCAGAGGAAACAGTTTTCCATAAACCTCTCTAAGAGCTGCCTTTCTATAGTCCCATTTGGGCAGCTGGGTATGACTGGCCTCCTGGGTTTCCTTGCATGTTTCAACTTGTCACCTTGTGCCAATGTTTCCAGGTGATTCATTACTGACTGCTCAGTAGTATGGTTCATGTAGGAAAGTGTGATAAATGCTTGATTTTTTTTCTCTTTATTTAAATGGTTCCCTATCATCTTCCCAAAGTGATCAACTAGCTTTTCCCCCAAATATCTAAACTCATGAATTGAAACATATTTGATCTGTTTTCAGTCTATTGCAATTAATGCCCTTATTAGTGTTCCAATTGGCCATCCTTGGCCATCTCTCAAGTTTTAATATATAATAGTTTTGTTATTTGCTACATAATATTCTTAAATTTCCATCATTATTTCTCCTTTCACCCATGCATTATTTAAAAATATAGTTTCCTTTTAAATTTTCAAGAGTGTGGGATTATTTATTTTTTATTGGCTCCATATGTTATTGCATTATGTTTCAAAGATTGTTGTTGTTTGATGCCAATATTTCGAACATTGCTAAAGTACCTTATGTCCATGTACAGAGGTCAAAAAATTCTTCTGTAAGGGGCCAGATAGTAAGTATTTTAAGCTTTGGAAGTTTCATTCATTTTTTTCACCTTATTAATTTTTTACTTTATATAATTTGATATCATTGATACCATTTTATTAGATGCATATAAGTTTAGAATTTTTATATCTTCTTGGTGAAGTGAGCATTTAAAAATCATTGAGTGTCCCTTTTTATACCTAATCATTTTTTAGTCTGAAAATGTTTATGTTTCTGATAAGAATACAGCCACATTAGCTTTCTTTTAGCTATATCTGCCTATTACATCCTTTTCTTGTCTTCTAAATTTCAAGCTTTATTTTTTCTAACATTTAGGTGGGTCTCTCCTGAACAACATATAAGTAGATGTTAAAGATATATTATGATATTACTTGCTTTTTGAATGTTGTGATTATAGATTTATTTGGATTTGTTTATACTATATCACTTTGAAATTTCTATTTGTCTCACTTTTTCTGTTTCTCTTTTATTCTTTAGTGGAAGAGACGGTAATGATCAGGAAATATTTCTTGTCTTCCCTACATGACACTTGCATTTAGAGGAGGCAACATGAATGATCCTGGGCAGTAGGAATGAAAGTGACATGTGTCACTTCTGGTCCAAGGCCGAGTTTGAATTTGGGGTCTTCATGTGTTCTTTTATCCTGTTGCAACAACTTAAAACATGCTGAATGGGCCGGACGCGGTGGCTCAAGCCTGTAATCCCAGCACTTTGGGAGGCCGAGACGGGCGGATCACGAGGTCAGGAGATCGAGACCATCCTGGC
>NW_012104599.1:2220835-2228064 GCF_000951045.1 Mandrillus leucophaeus
AAAAAAAAAAAACCATGCTGAATGGAAAAGCCTTCATCAATCAAGCCCTTCAATGACTATGTGCAGCAGAGTCTCCTACCAGCCTGCACTGGTATGTAGCAAGAGTGAGAAATAAATGTTCTGTTATGTTGGTGAGTACTGAAGTTAATTTATCATCACAGCATAATGTAGCCTATTGTGACTAATATGTTATCTTGAAATCTTTGGAATGACTGTTTTTTAAAGTCTTCTTTCCCCTTTTTTTCCTTGATTTGGATTTCTATTTACTCTGTGGTTAGTGTGGGCAGAAGGAGGGGTAGCTGGGAGATTTCCATTACTGCTTGTAAGCCCAACATGGAATTAAAAGTAGGTTTTATTCCATATCTAATTGGTTGTTTTTTTTTTTTTTTTTTGAGATGGAGTCTCGCTCTGTCGCCCAGGCTGGAGTGCGGTGGCGCGATCTCAGCTCACTGCAAGCTCCACCTCCCGGGTTCACGCCATTCTCCTGCCTCAGCCTCCTGAGTAGCTGGGACTACAGGTGTCTGCCACCGCGCCCGGCTAATTTTTTGTATTTTTTTAAATTAGAGACGGGGTTTCACCGTGTCAGCCAGGATGGTCTCGATCTCCTGACCTCGTGATCCACCCGCCTCGGCCTCCTAAAGTGCTGGGATTACAGGCGTGAGCCACCACGCCCAGCCTATCTAATTGTTTTTATTTGTATTGCTGTGCCCTTCAGAGTGGTACACCATGCTACTGAAAGTGGAATCCCTTTTCCTTTTTCTTGCAGACAACAGATACCCACCATTAGTCTCCTTTCACATATGAGACAGGTTCCTAGTGCCTGAGTCAAAATTCTATGGCCAGATGTGTTCCTGATTTCAGATATTTTGGATTTAGAAAGGCCATATAGTACACTTCCAAGTCAAACACTCAAACATTCAGCAGCCAAATATGTGAAGAGGATAAATACAAATAACTAGATATCCTCCAGTAGTTTACATCAGGTTCTGCCACTTAATTGGTTATGAAAAAACTTGTTTTTAATATTTTTGGGGGATTGCAGATATGGGATTCTTGACCTTTATTTCTTTAAATAAGCTACAAAATAATTTATTAACTTATTGATTTGTAAATTGCATTCCAGTCCTAAAGATGACTTCTCATCACTTTAGTGGAAATCTGTGTTTTCCAAGGCTCTTTAGTAGCAATTCATTTCATGTTAGTTTTTACTAACACTATCAAGGTCTCCAAAGAGAAGTTATTTCCTCATAACCCTCCATTCCTGCATCATGTTTATTTATTATAAAATTTAATTTTGGGGCCTGGCATGGTGGTTCACACCTCTAATTTCAGCATTCTGGGAGGTGGAGGTGGGAGGATTGCTTGAGGCCAGGAGTTGGAGACCAACCTGGGCAACATCGCGAGACCCCATTTCTACAAAAAATTTAAAAAATTAGCCAGGGTTGGTGATGCACACCTGTAGTCTTACCTACTTGGGGGGCTGAGGTGGGAGGATCACTTGAGGTGAGGAGTTCAAGGTTGCAGAAAGCTGTGATTGCACCACTGCACTTCAGCCTGGGTGACAAAGTGAGACCCTATCTCAAATAATTGATTTTGAATATAAAATTTAAAGGATATTTATTATGTGAATGTGTCTTCATAACAGATTGACTAGAAAAAAGATCTGGAAGCTATAGCATATGAAGAAAATTTGGAGAAACCAAATATGTTATAGAGTAGAATGTCATGGTGAATGCCAAGTATAGTATAGACTTTTCAAATTATGTAACTTGAGAGGCTTCTTATTCTAATCTTCTATCCAATAAGAATCCCACCCTAAAGACCTCCCAGTAAATAATCACTGCTCTCTCCTGGAACACCTGAGCTCGCTACTTTTTAAGCAAGCCTCCACAATGTTTTCATTGCAAAATTAATAGCTAGGTAGTTTTTCCTTACATACCCTTCACACCAATCTCTCTAGGACACATGCATACATCTTGTTTTCTCCAGGTTAATTATACTCAGTTCCCCGAAAATATACAAGGGTGGAAAAGTTCGAATCTGTAAATTTCAGAACTAATATCCCAAAGTGGACATGATAAAGTGACAGACTAGCACGCACTCTAAGAAACAACTTTTCTTTCCTTTTTTTTTAGCGGGGGGAGACGGAGTTTTGCTCTTGTTGCCCAGGCTGGAGTGCAATAGTGCGATATCGGGTCACTACAACTTCCGCCTCCTGAGTTCAAGTGATTCTCCTGCTTCAGCCTCCCGAATAGCTGGGATTACAGGCATGCGCCACCATGCCTGGATATATATATATATATACACACTATATATATATATACACACACTATATATATATATAGTATTTTTTTTTGTAGAGATGGGGTTTCTGCATGTTGGTCGGGCTGGTCTCAAACTCCCAACCTCAGGTGATCCGCCCGCCTTGGCCTCCCAAAGTGCTGGGATTACAGGCATGAGTCACTGCACCCGGCCAAGAAAGAATTTTTCTAAGTTGAGCTTTTCAATAATAAAGCATGTGCCTTTCTAGAGCGGGGAATATCTCACTATTGGTAACAAAACAGAGTGGGGAACCATTTGATCTGAAGAAGACATTTTTGCTATAGGATACAGACATAGATGTCTGACTTGTAAGTTCCTCTCCACTTCCCAAGTTGTACAATTATTTGATTCCAAATGGTTGGGAAATGACGAAACAAAACTTCTTTTCTAGTCGTCTTCTTCCTCCCTTAATGAATAACCTCATGTGAAATTATCCTTCCTAAGAAAAGATCTGAGTTTGTTATACCCAGGGGTTTTTTTGTTCTTGTTTTTGTTTTTGTTTTGAGAAGTGAATACATTACTAGCTTCCCTAGTCAGTTTGAACTTAAAAGGCAATTTTTACAAAATTCCCAGCAGAGGTGCCAAATATTGATTCGGTGGTTGCCAGACCCAATGTGTGTCTTGCGGTAATCTGTAGTAAAGTCTATTTTAGGAGTCAAACTAGACTTAAAGGAGCTTTTAAAAAATATTTTGGATTGGGCTAGGTATGATCGTATGGTTGTTATTGAGAATTACTCTTGTGAGACATTATTGCTTTGTTGTCAGAAATACTGTTACCAAAGGCGGATATAATACGGAATATTTGAAATTATATGGAAAGGCATCACAAAGGGCAACAGTCTACCACCACACACAAATCTCATTAGGCACAAAATAAAATACTGTAGAAGTCTTATATGACGTGATCTGAACTGGGTATAGTCAACAGTCGATTAATAGAAAAATTCACTAAAAAAATACACACACATATCTTGAACATTGTGTTTTACCTTAAAACATCTAAATATACGTTTTTAAATGTAGGGCCAAAGCTTTTTGAAAAGATATATTTTATTTTTTATTTTTAGCATGAGTCTGCTGATTATAGTGACACATCTTTTTTTTTTTTTCATAAACTACATCCATAATTCATGGTCTATGACTTCTAAGCTTGAGTTTCTTTAAAGTGAATCAAGGACTTCAAAACACATATAAAGCAATTAGAGTACAGAATCTTAGGCACTGCATTTTTCTTTTGCCAACCTTTTATAGTGCCTCCCCACAACTAAATCAACAGCTATTTCTACTACTTACCCTTTTTCAATCTTTGCAATGTGTTGAAATTAATTTTCAAAGAAACCACGACACTGTTTTTTTACATAACTTTGTCAGTTTGTTCATTAATTTGGATAATTAAAATAACAAGTACAATGGGCAGACACCATTCTGGGAACACATAAGGGTGCTTGGTGTATACACCATTCTGGGAACATGTAAGGATGCTTGGTGTATACATAAAGCATAACTGGAGGGAGTGGAAGTGCCCGAGGCATACTAGGAGCAGCCTACCAACAGCTGGCTTGGGTGTGCCATGGACACATGTCACTGTGTTTTACAGAAGGCATGAAAAGCATGGCTCAGTCTAGAGAGTAGGTTAAGAGGAGTTGTTTTTTGTTTTTGTTTCTTAAGAGCACTACTAGAGTGTCCCAAAACACAACAGAGGGGTTATGCCATGGTTGCGGCTAGCCCGTAGGGTGCCCCAGTGTGAGTTAGAAGAAAGTAACCCACAAGCTCAGGGTTTGGTGAGGGAAGCATGGGCTAGATTTCAGCCTTCACTGGTCCGCTTGGCAGGGTGCCGTGTAAGCCAGTTCTTTTGTGTAGGGCACCACCCAAAGAACTGACACAGCAGCCCTGGCTCCTGGGGTAGCAGATGGATTATGATTAGGGGAAGGAGAGAGAAGCTGATCTGTATTCATGCATGAAAAAATGGGGCACAGAAGCAGGAAGGAGGCAGGACAGCTGAACTGTAGGGCAGGAAGGCTTCACTCCTGGAAGCAACAAATACAAAATACAAAACAACAAATACAAAAACAACAAATACAGACCATCTTGCCTAGCCAACTGACAGATTGTCCTTACTGGAGGAGAAAGTGCCTTAGCAAAGCAACCAGTGTACTCTGTATTAATTTTTACCACAATTTCCTGGACTGCATCCTTTTCCATCTCCTCTACAACTACTATTCCCAACCCTACGCCAAGAAGGTCACTCTGTCTACTTTAAGAATTCTCCTTACCAACCTCGGAGGCTTTTCTGCTCCTTCCAACAATTTCCCTATTACGTGATATCTAGAGCTCCTTTAATAGATGACAGGATCTTTCCTTTTAGAATTCATTATAAAAAACAAAATGAAAATGGTTGATTGAAAGAGTATTGTGAAGTTTATTCATACTCAAATGTAAACAGTCAATGAATTAACCAACACACATGACTGACAAGAAAAATAAATTAAAGAGCAGGTATCTGAAGGTGAAGGTAGAAGGCCAGAAACAGACAGTATAGAAGTTAAACTAGATGTGGCTGGGTGCAGTGGCTCATGCCTGAATTTTGAGAGTCCAAAGCTGCTGGATCGCTTGAGCTCAGGAGTTCAAGAACAGCCTGGATAACATGGCAAGACCCTATCTCTACAAAGAATAGAAAATAGCCGGGTGTGGTGGCATGCACCTGTAGTCCCAGCTACTTGGGAGGCTGAGATGGGAGGATTGCTTGAGCCTAGGAGGTGGAGGCTTCAGTGAGCTGTGATTGCACCACTGCACTCCAGCCTGGGCAACATAACGAGACCCTGTCTCAAAAACAAAGACAGAAAGAAATCAAACTAAAACCTCTCAGTTTTAGATCCTATTATCTTCAACTATACCTGGACAGAGAGAAGTTGATTTGTTTTGTTTTATAGCTTTTAGGCCCTATGATACCACTAAAACTTCCCACAAGCCTAGACGATTTTTTTTTAAACATATGCAATGTTAATACAAAGCAACTAATTGTAAAGTAGTTCAATAACTAAGCTGTAAGTGTATTTTTTTAAAAAATGTAGAACTTCGAACATTGAAAGTTCCACTTTCCTTGGCTGTCCACATGCTGAGCCAGTCTTGGTATATACATTCCTCATATGGAAATTACTCCCACTGCATATGTGACCATCTTTGTCTTAGCACTTGTGGTCTTTAGCTTTATTTCAACTCAGGTCATTTCATGGTTGGAATACTCCTTGTATGTGTACACGCCATTCTCACATCTCATAAAATTCAGTGGCAAACATTTGTACCGTTCCAAAAATAATTATGTCATCCTGTTGAATATCTTTTAAAAATTTACTATGCCAAATACTAGGGCAACTCAGCTTATAATTTTCCTCCTTAGCTTACAATTAAATTAGTGTGTTTATAGCTATTAGGGACACAGGGATCTTCTGTCCAGTGGCTTGCTCAGTGGTTCTCAAGCTTTACTGGATGCCACCAAGACAGCTTGTTAAGACATAGATTGAAGGGCACCATCCTGAGTTTCTTTGTTTTTTCTTTTCTTTCTTTCTTTCTTTTTCTTTCTTTCTCTTTCTTTCTTTCTTTCTTTCTTTTTGATGGAGTCTGGCTTTGTTGCCCAGGCTGGAGTGCAATGGTGTGATCTCAGCTCACTGCAACCTCTGCCTCCCAGGTTCAAGCAATTCTCCTGCCTCAGCCTCCTGAGTAGCTAGGATTACAGGTGCACACCACCATGCCCAGCAAATTTTTGTATTTTTAGTAGAGACAGGGTTTCGCCATGTTGGCCAGGCTGGTCTTGAACTCCTGACCTCAGATGATCTGCCCACCTTAGCCTCCCAAAGTGCTGGGATTACAGGCGTGAGTCACTGCGCTCACCCCGAGTTTCTGACTCCATAAGTCTAGGAAGGCAGCTAAAATGTGCATTTCTTATGTGTTCCCTGGTGATGCTGATGATTTTGGTCTGGGGATAACCCTTTGAGAATCTACCCAATTCTTCACCTCATGGTTGAAACTGAGCCTTAGAGAATTGAATTGTTTGTTCTGGAGTGACCCAACCCATCAGTGACAGAGCCAAGACATACACCCTACTCTGTTCACGTTTGTATGCGAATCACACACATATCCAGTTGTTTCTTCTGAGGTTTATTAACAGTCCACATTACTGCCTCCCTGTTGTTTTGGCACTGGTCAGGATCTTAAGTAAAATTTTGTGACTTCCATCTATTAATCTTTATAGTAAACTTACACAATAATGTTTGGTATAAATCCTGCAGTCTTGCAGCAGCACCAGGCCTGGATCCTTCCTCTCCTGAAGCAAAAGAGTCTTGTGCCATCTGTTCATTTTTCTTTCTAGAAAACCTTTTGCTGAACCCTTAAATAACAAATTCTTTGTAAAATTCTCCAGTTTGCATTTTGGGTTAAAACTGTTTTTTTAATTGATGCATAATAATTGTACATACTGATGGAATACATGTGATATTTTTATACATGGACACAATGCGTAATGATCAATGTATTTAGGAACTCTACCTTGAACATTTATCACTTCTTTGTGTTGGGAACATTTAAAATCTTCTCTACTAGCTGCTTTGAAATATACATTATATTGTTGTTAACTATAGTTGCCTTACCGTGCTGCCAAACACTAGAACTTATTCCTTCTGTCCAACTGTATGTTTGTACATGTTAACCAATGTCCCTTCATCCTTCCATTCTCCACCTTCCAAGTTTCTGGTAACAATCATTCTTCTATTCTCTGTCTCCGTGAGATCGACTTTTTAGCTCCCACATTTGAGTGAGAACATTTGTTTTCTTTCCTTCCTTCCTTCCTTCCTTCCTTCCTTCCTTCCTTCCTTCCTTCCTTCCTTCCTTCCTTCCTTCCTTCCTTCCTTTCT
>NW_012104599.1:2228119-2268587 GCF_000951045.1 Mandrillus leucophaeus
TTTCTTTCTTTCTTTCTTTCTTTCTTTCTCTCTCTCTCTCTCTCTCTCTCTCTCTTTCTTTTTCGAGACAAGATCTCACTCTGTTGCCCTCTGTTGCCCAGGCTGGAGTTGCAGTAGTGCAATCGAAGCTCACTGCAGCCTCATCCTCCTGGACTCAAGTGATCATCCCACCTCAGCCTCCCAAGTAGCTGGGACTGCAGGTGTGTGGCACCATGCCTGGCTAATTTTTTGATTTTTTTTTTTTTTTTTTGTAGAGATGGGGTTTCACTATGTTGCCCAAGCTAGTCTCAAACTCCTGGACTTAAGTGATGCTCCCACCTTGGCCTCCCAAAGTGTTGTGATTATAGGGGTGAACCACCACACCCAGCAATATTTGTTTTTCTCTTTCTGACTTATTTCACTTAACATAATGACCTTCAGTTTCATCTATGCTGCTGTAAATGACTAGATTTCATTCTTTTTAAAGGCTGAATAGTACTCCATTGTGTATATATACCACATTTTCTTTATCCATTCATCCACTGATGAAGGCAGGTTGATTCCATATCCTAGCTATTGTGAATAGTCTGCAATAAGCATGGAGGTGCAGGTATCCCATGGATATACTGATTTCCTTTCCTTTGGATAAATATTCAGTAGAGAGATTACTAAACTATAAGGTAGTTCTAGTTTTAATTTTTTGAGGAAACCCCAAACTGTTTTCCATAATGGTTATTCTAGCTTACATTCCTACCAACATTGTATAAGAGTTTCCTTTTTTCTGCACGCTCCTTAATATCTGTTGTTTTTTGCCTTTTTGGTAATAGTCATTCTAACTGGAGTGGATGATTTCTCATTGTAATTTTGATTTGTGTTTTCCTGATGATTAGTGATATTGAACATTTTTTGTGTAACTTTTAGCCATTTATATGTCTGCTTTTGAGAAATGTCTATCCAGATCTTTTGCCCACTTTTTAGTTGGATTATTTATATTTTTGCTGTTAAATTGTGTGAGTTCCTTGTATATGTTGGAAAATAGACCCTTGTTGGATGAATAGTTTGCAAATAGTTTTTTCTATTCTACAGGTTTTCTCTTCAGTCTATTGTTTCCTTTGCTGTGAAGAAGTTTTTAGCTTAATATAGTCCCATTTGTCTATTTTTGTTGTTGTTGCCTGTGTTTTGGAGGTCTTAGCCACAAAATCTTTGCCTAGACTGATGTCCTGGAGTGTTTCCCCTATGTTTTCTTCTAGTAGTTTTATAGTTTCTGGTCTTAGGTTTAAGTCTTTAACCCATTTTGAGTTAATTTTTGCATAGGGTGAGAGACAAGGGTCCAGTTTTATTCTTCTGCATATGGTTACCCAGTTCCCAGCACCATTTACTGAAGATGGTGTCTTTTCTCAATGTGTTTAGTGCCTTTGTAAAACCCAGTTGGCTATAAATACGTGGATTTACTTCTCGGTTCTCTCTACTCTGTTCCAGTGGTCTATGCATCTGTTTTTATACCAATTCCATGCTGTTTTGGCTACTATAGTTGTGTAGTGTATTTTAAAGTTTGGTAGTGTAATGCCTCCAGCTTTGTGCTTTTTGCTTAAGTCCTGACTGCTTTGGCTATTCAGAGTCTTTTGTGGTTCCATATGAGTTTTAGGATTTTAAAAAATGTATCTGTGAAGAATGTCATTGGTATTTTCGTAGGAATTGCATTAAATCTGTAGGTTGCTTTGGGTAGTATGATCATTTTAGCAATATTAATTACTTCGATCCATGAGCATGGGATGTCTTTTCATTTGTTTGTTACCTCTTCAATTTCTTTCATTGTAGTTTTCCCTATAGAGCTCTTTCACCTCCTTGATTAAACCTATTCCTAGATATTTTATTATTTTTGTGGCTATTGTAAATGGGATTGTTTTCTTGATTTTCTTTTCAGTTACTTTGTTATTGGTGTCTAGAACACTACTGATTTTTGTATGTTGATTTTGTGTCCTGCAACCTTACTGAATTTATCAGTTCTTAGAGGTTTTTTTTTTTTTAATTGGAGTCTTTAGGTGTATGTATATATAAAATCATATCATCTGCAAAGAGAGACAACTTGACTTCCTCTTTTCCAATGTGGATGCCTTTTTTTTTTTTTTTTCCTTTCTCTTGCTTGATTGCTATGGCTAGGACTGCATTTTGGTTTTCTAGGGGAGACGAATAAATTCTTTTCCCTCTACCCGGTAGATTCTGTGGCTGAGGCCCTGGAAATTAAACTGAGAAAACATAGATTAACAAGAGGAAAAAACCAGTTTAATTATGTACATACACATGGGAGTATCACAAAGAAAACAGACTCAAGGAGATCCAGATGATTGAAGCTTATATAGCATCTCAGGCTAAACGAAGGGAAAGGGGTTTGGGGCTTCTGAATGGAGAAGACAAGTCCTGAGAAGGTGAGGCAGGAAATTTATACTTGTATGTAAATAAGGGTTATGCAGGTAAGAGTGTCTCAGGTGATGGGTTATCTCCAGGCCTAGCTCTCTTTCTGGTACAGAGGAATCTTCACCAAGAGAAATTTACTTCATAAATGTAAATTTCCTTTACAAAAGGGGAAATTTATATTCTGCTTTTAGGCAGTTAGGGGACAGAAAGAGCCTTTCCTGTGTCTGCTGGTTCTCAATTGCATGTAGCTCAAAATCATCCTTATATTGGGTGGCATATTCTGGAACCCTTTATCCCACCCTTTGAAACTTTCTGTTTCTCAGGACGTTTCATATATCAAAAGCCAAGTATGTAGCTGTTGAGAGAGATTTGGATTAGGTGTTGCAAGATAAGAGATCTGCAAAGGGAAAGAAAACAGATTGGAACAAGAGTGAGTAAGCAGAACAGGACAAATTTAAACACATTGCCCCATCTCACTGAACCAGTCTCTCAGTCCTGGGAATAGCTTACATTCCTACCAACAGTGTGCAAGAGTTCAGTTTACTCAGACAGTTGTATCTCATCTCAAGAGATTGTGTTGCCAGAGGGAATAGGGTGCCCACCTCTGTTAGGTCTCTATATGGTACTATAAGGCATTTAATAAGGACATTTCTGTGGAAACAAAAGAAAACTGAAGGTTAATGGATAGAACTATTTATAAACCCAGTTTCTGAGGCCAGAGGGCAATCAGCTGAGAAGATTTCTGAATGTTGGGCTCAAAGCATCTCTAGGTAGTAGAAGGAGGACGGGCAGTGGCAGTCTGAGGTATTTCCAGGTTTGTGGTTTGAATGTCTCTGGGGATGGCATATACAATGTGACAGTTATGGTTATTTCTCAGAGCAGAGCACGGAAGGGCCCAGTTTCAGCTTGCAGGGCTTTTTCTGGGTAGTGTCAATACGGATCTAGGCAGTCAGATTTTAGTTCTCAGTGGTGCCAAATTAGGGGAGATTAAAATCAGAAATGTTAATTGCTGACAAAATGCAAAACATAGCAGGAGTCAGTTTACAGAGAGGTTAAAAAAGCTGAGAGACAGTGAACACAGCTAGAATTTGACAATCCACAAGGGTGTGCTATAGTTTTCCATTGAAACATAGCATATTTCTCTCTACAATCACCCCTATTTCTATGAAAGATAATCAAAGTAAGACTGTTTTTGTTGCAAAATAAGTCTAATCTCATTGAGCTTGGCCTGATTATTACGTAAATATAGCAAGAATAATGATTGACAATATAAGCTCTTTTTGAGTCTGCTTTGTTGCAACTTTTAATAAGGCATTTCAGGTTAGACTGTTAAAGCCTATCAAAGCTGAAAACCAATCCATTGGCCTTCACCAGCAATACCTACAGATTTGGGTGAATTCCTTTTTTCTTGAGGTCCCCAAAATATTTTCAGCTTCCTGGGCCTACCAAGAAGTGACGTTTTTTACTCACCTGTTAGGTTGGGAACCCTATTAATCAAGTACCAGGCCAGTATTTCAAGGGGCTTTGTAAGCACTGGCTTCATAAAGTCAGCATTCGTTCTGTTACCAGAAAGGGGTCCTGATCTAGACCCCCAGAGCTGGTTCTTAGATCTCAAGCAAGAAAGAATTCGAGGCCGGGCGCGGTGGCTCAAGCCTGTAATCCCAGCACTTTAGGAGGCCGAGACGGGCGGATCACGAGGTCAGAAGATCGAGACCATCGTGGCTAACACGGTGAAACCCCGTCTCCACTAAAAAATACAGAAAACTAGCCGGGCACGGTGGCGGGCGCCTGTACTTCCAGCTACTCGGGAGGCTGAGGCAGGAGAATGGCGTAAACCCGGGAGGCAGAGCTTGCAGTGAGCTGAGATCGCATCACTGCACTCCAGCCTGGGCGACAGAGCGAGACTCCGTCTCGAAAAAAAAGAATTCGAGGCGAGTTCATAGATTGCAGTGAAATTAAGTTTATTAAGAAAGTAAAGTAATGAAAGAATGGCTACTCCATAGACAGAGCAGCCCCAGCACTGCTGGTTATTTCTTGATGATATGCTAAACAAGGGATGGGTTATTCATGCCTCCCCCTTATAGACCACACAGGGTAACTTCCTGGCGTTGCCGTGGCATCTGTAAACTGTCATGGTGCTGGTGTGAGTGTAGCAGTGAGGACACCCAGAGGTCACTCTCATCACCATCTTGATTTTGGTGAGTTTTGGCCGGCTTCTTTATTGCAACCTGTTTTATCAGGAAGGTCTTTGTGACCTGTGTCTTGTGCCGACCACCTATCTCATTCTGTGACTTAGAATGCCTAACCATCTGGGAATGCAGCCCAGTAGATCTCAGCCTCATTTTATCCAGCCGCTATTCAAGATGGAGTTGCTCTTGCTCAAGTGCTTCTGACAGTTCCTTAAAACGGTCTGATCTTATCTGATTTTATGTACATCATCCTAAAATATGATATTCCAGTGAAAGCCTTGCTAATATAAGCAATATTTCAAATTGCATTCTGTTATAAGGACAAGAGATTCTTATTGAACATATGCAAATACATCACCATGAAAATAAGAATATTCAGTAAAGATTTCCGAATTCTGGAAGGATCAGGTGGGGAGAAAAAGTGAATGTTTCTGGCTGGGCATGGTGGCTCACATCTGTAATCCCAGCACTTTGGGAGGCTGAAGCTGGAGGATCGCTTCAGCCTGGGCAACATAGTGAGACCCTCATCTCTAAAAAAAAAAAAAAAAAAAGAATTAACTGCGCATGGTGATTGATGCACATTTGTAGTCCCAGCTACTTGGAAAGCTGAGGTAGGGGGATTACTTGAGCCCAGTAGTTCAAGGAAGCAGTGAGCTGTGATCACACCACTGCACTACAGCCCAGATAACAGAGTGAGACCCTGTCTCAAAAAAAGTAAATGTTTTGTCTTTTCATCTTTGTTCACAAAGGTATACTTTACCAAGTTACAGTAAGTTATAGATAGCTTAGGAGAAAAAGTGTTTCTTAAATATAGGAAAGCATTAAGGAACCAGTAATATTTCAAACAAAAGGGCCATACACGTTAGAATTATTCTTATCAGTTCATTCAGTCTCATGGAATTAATTCTTGTTTTGCTTGATGTTGGATTTGCAGCTTTATGAATTCATGTTTCTTCTTTAGTGTTTTGGAAATCTTTACCCAATCCAGTGGCATAATCCTAAATACTTGAGAATACCTCTCTGAGTCTTTTCCATGGTCTCCATGAAGATGAAGCATTTTCACTTGTTGATTGCAAAAGCATTCAGAGAAGAATCATCGTGAAACAATAATTGGCTGTGAATGGCAAAAGACTTTAAAATAACCATGAATAGGCCGGGCGCGGTGGCTCAAGCCTGTAATCCCAGCACTTTGGGAGGCCGAGACGGGCGGATCACGAGGTCAGGAGATCGAGACCATCCTGGCTAACATGGTGAAACCCCGTCTCTACTAAAAAATACAAAAAAACTAGCCGGGCGAGGTGGCGGGCGCCTGTAGTCCCAGCTACTCGGGAGGCTGAGGCGGGAGAATGGCTTGAACCCGAGAAGCGGAGCTTGCAGTGAGCTGAGATCCGGCCACTGCACTCCAGCCTGGGCAACAGAGCTAGACTCTGTCTCAAAAAAAAAAAAAAAAAAAAATAACCATGAATAAAGATCTGACGAGAGTTCATTATAGTGTAATTAACAAGGAAATTTGGTTATTTCTGTGGCTTACAGCATTTTATAATAATAACTGTACTTACGCCTGATAACACTATATCAGGACATACGAACAGCAAAGATTGATAAATATGTAGGAACTTTATACAGTTTTTGAAACACATATTAATTACATACCTATACAAATATAACATAAAGAAGGTTAAGCATCATGTTTTAGTTGACAATGATTCTCATGTAATTTAGCATATCAAATAAATCTAATTAGTGTAACATCTCTTTTTTTCAAGGTGAGAGAGCAAATCCTTCCAGATTTTCAAGGAGCGTTCTGTGGAATGTCAAAGTTAGTTCAAAGGGAAAAGGCTAGGGCCAGCGCAGTGGCTCATGCCGGCAACCCCAACACTTTGGGAGGCCGAGGCAGGCAGATCACTTTAGCTTAGGATTCGAGACCAACCTGGGTAACATGGTGAAACCCCATCTCTACCAAAAATACAATTAGCCAGACGTGGTGGTGCATGTCTGTAGTTCCAGCTAGTTGGGAGCCTGCGCTGGGAGGATCACTTGAGCCTGGGAGGTCAAGGCTGCAGTGAGCCAAGATCGCGCCACTGCACTCCAGCCTGGGTGACAGAGTGAAAGCACAAACAAACAACAACAAAAGTAAAAAAGGCCGGGTGCGGTGGCTCACACCTGTAATCCCAGCACTTTGGGAGACCGAGGCAGGCCAATCACGAGGTCAGGAGAGGGAGACCATCCTGGCTAACAAGGTGAAACTCCATCTCTATTAAAAATACAAAAAAATCAGCCAGACGTGGTGGCGGGCACCTCTAGTCCCAGCTACTCAGGAGGCTGAGGTAGGAGAATGGTGTGAACCTGGGAGGCGGAGCTTGCAGTGAGCTGAGATCACGCCACTGCACTCCAGCCTGGGCAACAGAGCAAGACTCCATCTCAAAAAAAAAAAAAAGTAAAAAAGACTACAGAATCAGGCTGGGCACAGTGGCTCACGCGCCTGTGATCCCAGCTCTTTGGGAGGCCAGGGTGGGAGGATCACTCGAGGGCAGGAGTTCAAGACCAACCTGAGCAACACAGAGAGACCCCACCTCTACCAAAAATTAAAAAAAAAAAAAGGTGTGGTGGCTCACACCTGTAATCCCAGCACTTTGGGAGGCCGAGGCGGGTGGATCACCTGAGGTCAGGAGTTCACGACCAGCCTGGCCAAACATGGTGAAACTCCATCTCTACTAAAAATACAAAAAAATTAGCCGGGTGTGGTGGCACATGCCTGTAATCCCAGCTACTCAGGAGACTGAGGCAGTGAGCCGAGAGACGGAGGTTGCAATGAGCCGAGATTGTGTCAGTGCACTCCAGCCTGGGCAAAAAGAATGAGACTCCATCTCAAAAAAATAAATAAATAAATAAAAATAAAAAAATTTTTAAAAAAGAAAAGAAAATTGGAAAAGACTTTAGAATTTGATATGGGGAAGACTATCAAAAATTGCAAAAGGTGTGAACCCTTGATAAAATAGGATAACAGATAACTATGAAACAATACTTAGTTATCTATTTAACCAAATGGAAAATATTATTGTAAAGGTAAATACAGAAGGTCACATAAGTGTAAAAAACCAAAACCAGAGCAAAACCTTAGCTTTTTCCATACTGAGAAAACTCTTTTTCAAAAAAGTAATCAAAGATATGCTAAAGACAACATGAAGCATAAGAAATTATTTAATTTTTTAAAGGTTTGGGGTCTTGCTCTGTCACCCACGCTAGTGTGCAGTGCTGTGATCACAGTTTGCTGCAGCCTTAAACTCCTGGGTTCCTCCTGCCTCAGCCTCCCAAGTAGCTGGGACTACATGTGGGAAATTATTTTTGACAAGTCACAGAATCTTTGTTTCCTAGGCAAAGTACTCAATAGATAAAGAAACCTTTTTACAATCTCTTATTAGGAACAGACCAACAATCCAAATTCCGGTTCTACATCAGCACATTATTGATATTAGAGTTTATTTTTAAACATTATAATAAATCCATTTAATTTTATTATTTATAATAATTATATTATTTATTATTTTTTATTTTTTGAGATGAGTTCTCACTCTGTTGCCCAGGCTGGAGTGCAATGGCACAATCATAGCTCACTGCAGCCTCAAACTCCTGAGCTCAAGTGATCCTCCTACCTTGGCCTCCAGAGTACTAGAGGGACTAGAGTCTAGCTGGAACTAGAGGGACATGCCACCACATCTGACTAATTTACAGGGTCTCAGGTCTCTCTATGTTGTGTAGGCTGGTCTCAAACTCCAGGTCTAAAGTGATTGGCCTGTCTCGGCCTCCTATGGTGCTGGGATCAGAGGCCTGAGCCACCGTGCCCAGCCCCATTTATTTTAGACATTTGACCACACAAAATTCTCTCTCTCTCTCCTTTGACAATTTCCTATACCTGCCTAGGTTTTTGTCCTTTATTTTCCTCTTTCTCACTCTGAAATAATCTTTAAATAACATTAAACTACTGTAGGACAAAATTACTCTCCCTTTTCCTTAACAAAAATGCATCCTTCGTGCTTCATATTTTTCCTCGCCAAAACACATCTTACTTTCTTTTTTAAAAAATTTTTATTTTGCTTTAAGTTCTGGGATACATGTGCAGAACGTGCAGGTGTGTTATACATGTATACATGTGCCATGGTGGTTTGCTGCACCTATCAACCTGTCATCTGGGTTTTAAGCCACATATACATTAGGTATTTGTCCTAATGCTCTCCCTCCCCTTGCCTCCCACCCCCTGACAGGCCCTGGTGTGTGATGTCCCCCTCCCTGTGTCCAACACATCTTAGTTTCTTTGCATACTTTGCATGCAGACTTTTCTCCTTCATCCTTATTATTCCTAATAGTTCATTTATGCATATTGATTAGAGTTTTTAATGATTAATATCTTAATTTCCAGTGAAAACAAGGAAGTAGGAAATTGTGAACTGTTATATATAGGGGCATTCTGTAGATTAGCACATTTATGAATACACCCTTTCACAATTTCTAGAGGCACGTGTTTCCTCATAGTACACTTTTTCAGTGTGGCAAGAAGAATAGGTTGACTAACAGACTCAAATATTCTTCAGTCTCTCTGTAATAAGAAGCCAAATATAGATAAACTTATGTTAAGTGATTAACCTTTCAGTATTATATCATATTTAGAAATGATCAAATATTTAATGACTATCCCTCATTTAACTTAGAACTTTCTATATCTTTGAGGTTTTAGGTTACCAAAAAGATTTGGATACTATATTTAAGCAGACATATTATAAAACATAACTACTGTTGAAAGTTCAGCTTTATCCCACTTACATCTATTTAATTAACTTGTTCCTAACAATTGTGCTTGGATTATTGATGAAAATTTCATGCAAGATTAAATAAAGCTAATCGTCATCTAAAGTTTATTTTCTTGTTAACAAATTTGTGACAGGCATGTGAGGTAGATATCAAAAATCACAGAAGTAAAGAACCTACAAGTTAATTATATTGCTTTCTCTCTCTTTCTCTCTTAACTGCCATCTTTGACATACTTCAAGGAATTCGTTTTTATTGTACATTTATTCTTAGGTTGAATTATAATTTTATAATCTGAAACATCTAATAGAGATAACATCAGCTTATTTGACTAGTAAATTCAAGTAGAATAAAATTGCATGTCTACATTGTATTGAATGCTGACAAATCTAGAGAAATACCTATTTGTATTTGTATTTAACCAATAACAATATTGAACTAGCCTTATTTACCAAAGAGTATCCCAGAGCATGTGAATTTGAAAACAAATTTTGGGTTAATTTGTATTTTTTCGAGAGTTTTAATAATACTTAATGTATATGAGCACTTATTTTTTTCTAAGCCAATTAATGCAGAGCTCTTTGATAAATTTTGACAATACCATTCAAAAGGTAGAAAAAGATCAATATACAAAACACACACATAAGCATATGTAAGCACACAGATGCCAACAGAAATCTCATAGCTTTCATTTTAAACTTTAAACCATGAGTCAGGCATCATATTACAAAACTCGCTAGTTTATGTAAAACAGTTGGGTCCACTTTGTGTCCTTGGCAGATGGAACAAGTTAAGGTACCCTTCTAAATAATGGCTACAACCTTTCACCAATATTTGTAGAGAAGATGCTATGGTTTGGATCTGTGTCCCCACCAAATCTCATGTTCAACTATTATCCCAAGTGTTGGCGGAAGGCCTGGTGGGATGTGATGGGATCATGGGCGGATTCCTCATAAATGATTTAGTACCATCCCCTCCATGTTCTTATGATAGTGAGTAAGTGATTTAGGAGATCTGATAGTTTTAAAAGGGTGTAGCACAATCTCCCTGCCATCTTCCTCCTCCTCTGACCGTGTAAGACCTGCCTGCCTCCCCTTCACCTTCTGCCATGATTGTAAGCTCCCTGAGGCCTCTCTAGAAGCAGAAACAGCTATGCTTCCAGTACAGCCTGCGGAACCATGAGCCAAGTAAGCCTTCTTTCTTTCTAAATTATCCAGTCTCGGATATTTCTTTATAGTAATGTGAGAATGATATAATACACAAGATTTTTAAGATTTTTATTTGTCTAGTTTGTTTCCAAATAGTTATTAAATTTTTTTGTCTTCCTTGCAGTCGATTTTCCTATCAGTACCAGTAGCACATTTGTTTTAGGGTGTGAGCTCTTTAAAAAAAAAATCCTTTTGGATATGAAGTCCAAATTTTCAGAGGTATACCTAGTCCAATGTGACTCTAAACCAATCAGCCTTTTTACAGCTTAACCATAGACACAAGAGACCTCCCCAAGAGGGTTGAAAGGAGACAGTACCCACTCCTCCTCCCCAAGATTCAGAGTTACTCCCAAAGATAGCCTGAAAAACAAAGAAATTCATTGTCGCAGTCAATAAGGAAACTACAGTCTCCCATAACAGTGAGATGCCTTCAATCACAGACTCACTAATCTGTGATATCAGGTAAGTAATACTGGGATGGTACTTTTCCCAGCACAAACAAGGGAACAAAGACTGACAACAAAGGCCCCGATGGACTGGGGCCCCTTATTAAGGAAAACTCTCCCGACAACTGCAAGATTGGTCAAAGAAAATGCTGCTTGTGCATTTTGTGCTTTGGGTTCCTAGCCTGCTGGCTAGCTACCCAATGCAAGTGTGACAACCTTGCCGTCTCAGCTGGCAGAAACCAGACTGCTTACCAGAGACCATGGTAGTTACAAAGCTAAACTCTCAGAACACAAAATGAGATAAAAGAAGAATCTCATCCAGTTTTTTCCCATTGGTTATTTGCAGCAAAGTTTGTCTAAATCGATGCTGCTCTAGCATAAACTGTGAACTCATGGGTCTGGGAGGCTGGCGTAAACAGCAGGCTTATAGGGCCTATGCCTCTAACTATGACAATTCTCCAAAACTATGACTATTCTCCTCATTATAATAAATCACACAAAAGACAGAAACAAAGGAAAACAATGACTATTCTTAGGAAGCCAAAGATCAGTAACCAATGAGTACTCAAAACCAAATTTACAAGAGTCACCATCCAAAGAACTAAATTTTACAAATATTTTTCTCTTGTTAATGCAGATTTGGAAAAGACAAGGAGACTTCTACCATCCTCCTTCAGTCAGACTCTACAGACGGAAATCCAGGAGGCTGACTTTAGTAAGAACTTTTGCCTTTTGCCGACTTTGTCAGAGATCCTGGATCTCAACTTCAGCCTCCTGAGCAAGTGAGATGTCCTTGCTGTCCCTTAGAGGTTGCCAAAACTCTTGGTGAGGAACACTACTTCCCTCTTCTTTCCTAGGTTTGCTGACTGGGGCCCTGGAGATTAAACTGACAAAAGACAAACTAACAAGAGAAGTTAAATTGTATACCTATGCATGGAAGTTTCCACAAATGACTGAGACTCAAGGTGGCAACCAGCTGATTGAAGCTTCTGTACCATCTTAGGCTCAGCAGAGGAAAAGGGGTTTTGGGCTGCTGAAGGGAGGAGGAAAGTTCTAGGAAGGTGATAGGAAGAAATGTATAGCAAGTAAGGGTTGTGTTGTTATGCAGATAAAGAGTCTCTCGGGTGAATACCTACTGTCTCCAGGAGCAGCTCTCTTCCCTTACAAATGGAAATTTCCTTCATCAATGTAAATTTTCTGTACAAAAGGGGAACTTTATAGTTCATGTTAGGTGATTGGGGGAAATAAAGAGTTTTTAGTTGGTCTGCTGGTTCTTTATGGCCTTTAGCTCCAAATAACCCGTGTGCCAAAGTGACATATTTTGGGGTTGCATATGCTAGTATCCTTCAGTTTCAGGAAGAATTTTATTTTATTTTTTTTCTTGTGGAGATTTTTTTGAGATCATTATTTTTTATTTTTAAAATTATTATTCTCTTCTTTTGGCGAGGCTCTCCATTGAAATTGTTTTTTGTTTACATTTTTTGTTGTTGCTATTAATAACATCTCAGGCAATCTTGAGAAGCTGCCTCTCCTTTTCTTCATGTCTTTTTTCCCCAAATAAATAAATCTGAACAAGACATCTTTTACAATTTTTTTTTTTTTTTTGAGATGGAGTCTTGCACTGTTGCCCGGGCTGGAGTGCAGTGTCGTGATCTTGGCTCACTGCAACCTCCGCCTCCTGAGTTCAAGCAATTCTCCTGCCTCAGCCTCCCGAGTAGCTGGGATTACAGGTGCCCGCCACCATGCCCAGCTGATTTTCTGTATTTTTAGTAGAGATAGGGTTTCACCATGTTGGCCAGTCTGGTCTCGAACTCCTGACCTCGTGATTTGCCCACCCTGGCCTCCCAAAGTGCTGGGATTACAGGCGTGAACCACCGGGCCCGGCCTATAATTGCTAATTTTTTTTCTGTTTTCTTTTTATTTTGAAATTTGTCAGTTTTTTATTTTGAAATTTATTTTGTCAGTTTCCTTTCTGTCAACTGCTGCTTTTGTTCTGTATGGGAGCAGATCAAGTAAAACAGTGCCTGTTTTACACCCTTTCTCTCTCTCTCTCTCTCTCTCTCTCTCTCTCTCTCATCATCTTACCTTAGCTCATGCTTCTCTCATTTGTTCTTATTATGCATGTAACCTCCCTCTTCCTTCCGCTTCCTCTCATTAACAATTTCCTATTGAAGTCTCTTGAGTTCCAGTTAGTGAGCCTCTAAATTACCCTCTTTTTAATATCACCTTTGTCTTTTCCGGCTTTCAACGTAGTTTCTTCAGACTTTAACCTCAACACTTATGTTTACTTTCCAAATCTCTTTTCTTTTGCTAAATAAACCTCACCATTTAAGTGAGAAAGCATGGGATGGAAAAAGGAATGTATGGAAACGACACCAACAGACGCGTATGGTTGGGTGAGTCATTTGGCTTCCCGGGGCCTCACTTTCTTATCTATAAAAATGAACAGGTTGGCTTAGCAAGGGCTTTAAACTCAAAAGCTGCCAACAGAGTCCAGACAGATTATGTAAATGAATTAAAGGAGGCCAGCCAGGGACTGTGGGAAACTAGGGACTCAAGCAACGTCCAAAGGGCACGATCACTGCTCAGCTTTCCGTACTGCCACTGGGAAATGCTGGCAATGTAGGATCCACAGATTTTCTAGTTTCCCAGCAGTAATCAGGAATCTGGACTTTTAAAAAATGTGAACTGTTCTTTTTTAAATGCTGACAACGAATTCAAACTATGAACCAAACAAGACACATCACATCTGTGGACCAGATTTGGCTCTAAGGCTGCCGTTCGTGACCTTTAGATGAGATGGAGTCTTTAAGTTTCTTACAAGTCAAAAATTGCATAACTCTTTAGCAATACATTTTAAACCTAGCTAGTTCTCCCTTATTACATTCCTGAAATTGTTTCCTTGTCACTTGTATTTGTTGGGCTGTCAGTCTCCCAAGTGAGCACTCTAGAGTCTGTTATTAGAAGAAAGTACAATTTCTTTTCCCTCTGCCTCTGACATAAAGTAACCGAGTGTGTTGCTCCCAGACCTTTATCACCAGTGTCTGCAGAGTGTGTGTGATCTCGTAGGATGGCGGACTCTGGTGTGCAGGCAGCTCCTGGAATAAGCAACCTTCTTGCAGTGTGACACACACTCCTCTGTTCCTTTGTCTGGATGCACATTTGTAGTCCTTTCATATATTTTGCGTAACATTAATTTATAAACTAGTCTAAGTAGGCTGGGCCTAGTGACTCACGCCTGTAATCCCAGCACTTTGGGAGGCTGAGGCAGAAGAATCACTTGAGGCCAGGAGTTCGAGACCAGCCTTGCCAATATGGTGAAACCCTGTCTCTACTAATAATACAAAAATTAGCTGAGTGTGGTGGTGCATGCCTGTAATCCCAGCTACTCGGAAGCCTGAGGCAGGAGAATTGCTTGAACTTGGGAGGTGAAGGTTGCAGTGAGATGAGATTGAGCCACTGAACTCCAGCCTGGGTGACAGAGCTAGACTCCATCTCAAACAAACAATCAAAGAATAAATAAGCTAGTCCAAGTAGGGGGAAATGCAACAATGAAAGAAACACTTGAGACTCAGAAGCCCAGGGAAAGGAATGAATGATAAACAGTAAAAAAATAGAGGAAGTACCTGACAATGACAAGAAAGCCGAAGGATAGTCATTAACTTCTTTCATATCCCATTTAGTGACACCTTCCTTAGAAATTTCCCTCAAAGGAGTTCCTTTGGTCATTTCCTACGATGTAGCCTTCCTTAGGCCTGGACCCCGCTGTCTGAGTTCCTCTCCATCTTCTCTCTCACTTTTTTTTGTTTTGGTTTGGTTTTTTTGAGACTAAGTCTCACTCTTGCCCCCAGGCTGGAGTACATGGCGTGACGTCGGCTCACTGCAACCTCCTCCTCCTGGGTTCAAGCGATTCTCTTGCCTCAGCCTCCTGAGTAGCTGGGATTACAGGCGCCTGCCACCACGCCCAGCTAATTTATGTATTTTTAGTAGAGACGGGGTTTCACCATGTTGGCCAGGCTGGTCTCGAACTCCTAACCTCAGGTGATCCACCCGCCTCGGCCTCCCAAAGTGCTGGGATTACAGGCATGAGCCACCGCGCCCTGCCTCCATCTTCTCTCTTCTAAGAGCTGTCAAATTTTTTCTAGTTAAACTGACCGGCTTATGTTCTCTCTTTTATTACCCTTGGTCACTCATGACTAGAGCTCATCATTTCCTCCCTACACATGGACCTTCAGAATCTTTACCTTTCAGTGTTTCAGTGGAATTGACTATAAGTTTCTAAATGACCCTCTAGATTAGAAAGAGAAGCCACGCGCAGTGGCTCATGCCTGTAATCCCAGCACTTTGGGAGGCCAAGGCGGGAGGATTGCTTGAGCCCAGGAGTTTGAGACCAGCCTGGGCAACAAAGCAAGACCCTGTCTCTATAAAAACTTAAAAATTAGCCAGGCATGGTGGTGTACGCCATCCCAGCTACTTGGGATGCTGAGGCAGGAGGACCACTTAAGCCCAGGAGTTTGAGCTATGTTTACATCACTGCCCTCCAGCCTGGGTGACAGAGTGAGAGCCTGTCTCAAAAACAACAACAACAACAACAAAACAAAAACAAAAAACATTAGAAAGAGAATAAGGCTTGAGGGTCAAGGATCAATAATACTAAGAAGGAGAGAAAAACTCTCCCAACAAGTTAGTGTTTCTCTGAGGTAGCAAGAAGTACTACTGATAAAATTAGGGATTCACATATTTATAGAATTGGGAGACATCCCTCAAACTACAAGTTCTCCACAAGAATCTTCAATTTCTTAATTTTCATGATTGTATAGAAATGTATGATTTTTTTAAAAGCATGTTCTGAGTCATTTTATAATCTTTTAACCAAGGACTAAAGTGCAGTTTCAGGTAATTCGTTTGAATTTTTGTTTAGGACTAAATTGTTGCCAGCTATTCACCTACACGATCACTGTTAACTCCTAGTTCAGTACTTCTCAGGTATTTTCTTCAGGAAATCCCAGGGATTGCTGAATTTTACGTTGAAGAAATGATGGGGGTATGATGAAGGGTATATGAATATGCCACCCCAAAATATGCCTCTTGGTCATATAGATTATTTTGAGCCAAAGGCAATTGAAAACTATCCGATGCAGGAAAAGCTCCCTATCTCCCTGTGACTGCCTGAAAGTAGGTATACAATTCCCCTTTTGTAAAGGAGAGGTTCATTTGCAAAGGGAGAGGGCTGCTCTTGGAGACAGCACTCAGCACCTGAGAGGCTCTTTTTTTTTTTTTTTTTTTGAGGTGGAGTCTTGCTCATCGCCCAGGCTGGAGTGCAGTGGCCTGATCTCAGCTCACTGCAAGCTCCGCCTCCCAGGTTCACGCCATTCTCCTGCCACAGCCTCCCGAGTAGCTGGGACTACAGGCGCCCGCCACCTCGCCCGGCTATTTTTTTGTATTTTTAGCAGTGACGGAGTTTCACCGTGTTAGCCAGGATGGTCTCGATCTCCTGACCTCGTGATCTGCCCGCCTCGGCCTCCCAAAGTGCTGGGATTACAGGCGTGAGCCGCGGCGCCCGGCCTGAGAGGCTCTTATGTGCTTAACAACACAGCCCTAATTATTTCCTCTGCTCACCTTCCTAATACTTGCCTCCCTCACCCCAAAGCCCCAAATCCTTTTTCCTTTGCTCAGCCTATGATGATACAAAAGCCTCAATCATCTGGCTGCCTGCTTGCGTCTCATTTCTCTGTGAACGTACCATGCATACGTATGTACGAAACTGTTTTTCTCTTGTTAGGCCGCCTTTTGTTGGTTTAACTTCCAGGGCCCCAGTTAGAAAACCTAAGAGGGTAGAAGAAAAACTATTTTCCTCCTCTGCAATGGTTAGGAACCAGGCCCTGAAATGAGATACTTTTAGATGTTATTTAACCCAGCAGGTTATTTTACCTCTAAATTTCCTCATCTCACTGGGATGCTAATAAGGTTTAAATAAAATCATGCTTAAAACCTACTCAGTACAGTGCCTGGTATATAGAAATCACTAAAAATAATGCCAGCTACTTCTACTATATGATTACTACTACCAATGCTGGCTGCTTTTTAAAAATTGTCTCCTATTCTTGTTTTTGGTTCTATTTTTTGTCATATATATTTAATCTAATATTTCAAAATAATACAGAGACACAGACTTAGGAGACAGAGTTGCTGGTTACTGATATGTTATGATCTGAGGTACCCTATGAGGAACTACTGAATGCTATTAAAAAATATCCCCCACCCCACTAAATTTCTGTAATTCACGATTCAATCCTTATCCTCTTATATCAGAAACAACCAGCTGTCTGCGAGAATTTGTGCTTCCCTTTAGAGAATGGACTTGTCACTGGAAACTGCTCAGACAAGGACTTTGTTTCCTGGTGCACCTGACGTGGCCTTTCTTCCTTCCTTCCTTCTAACCTGTGGAATATGAGCAGAAGTGAGGTGTGGCATGTTCAGGTCAAGATTTAAGAAGAAGGTATATTTTCTCCATTATCTTTCTCCTTCCACCAGCTAGATTCATTTGCAGATGCTGTTCTAGTGGAAGACTGAACCACAAGATGGAAGAAGACTAGATACTTGAATCACACTATGGAGGAAAGAAGACCACCAATGGGACATATGCTTCGGGTGGTTAAAATAATGAGAAATAAACATCTATTTAAGTTTGAGCCATACATTTTGGGTTCTATTATCTACTGCCTCTAACATTACCCTAATTAATAAAAAAATTGATACCTTGAAAAAAGTACTGCTACAATAAATACCTAAAGTAACTATTACTCTCTGAACACTTGGGTAGCAGGTAGCAACCCCTCCCCACCCAAAATAAACCAACAAACAAACAAACAAACAAACAACAACAAAAAACAGGTGTTGGGTGCTGGAAAGATGGAGACCCATGTTATGCCTTGGCAAAGCATTTTATTTTATTTTATTTATTTTGTTTGAGACGGAGTCTCGCTCTGTTGCCCAGGCTGGAGTGCAGTGGCACAGCCTCGGCTCACTGCAACCTCTGCCCCCTGGGTTCAAGCAATTCTTCTGCCTCAGCCTCCCGAGTAGCTGGGATTACAGGCGCCCACCACCACGCCCGGCTAATTTTTGTATTTTTAGTAGAGACAGGGTTTTGCCATGTTGGCCAGGCTGGTCTTGAACTCCTGACCTCGTGATCTGCCCACCTCGGCCTCTCAAAGTGCTGGGATTACAGGCGTGAGCCACCGTACCTGGCCTTGGCAAAACATTTTAAAAACCATGTTTATGATAACCTAAAAGACAGTATCCATTTCTACAATGGACCAATGACTGCTATGTATTCACAATTCTTCTCTTGCTTAATGGGAGCTTCTATTGTGGTTATCTTGTCCCTGTCTTATCATTACATATTAGAGGCGCAGGGAATTTTTTTTATATATTTGTATATCACCAAACTGAAAAAAGCTGTAGATGAGAAGACTTCATATCACCCAGAGATGCTGGTCTTTGAGCTGTATGCATGAACTGGATCAGCAGGTGTCCTTGGAATGAGGAAAGAAGGGCATATACAGATATTTGGTGAAAAGAACAGCAAACTGAGGAAGAGGCAAAATTTCTCCTCCCTCTTCTGTATCATAAACCAAATTTCATCTAGCCTAAGATTCCATTGATTGTAAAGCTCACGCTGTGTCTGTACTACCAAAAAGGAAAAATGCCAACCAAATTTGAGTTTACCTTGCATAATAAACTTGCCATTGATTGAACAATACATTCCTTTTGAAGAGACGTTAAAATGTGAAAAGAATGTGCAAATCCAGATTGATGAAAAACTAACTTTTCTGAGATCTGGCTGTCCATCAGACAGCACGTTTCTCACCCCCTTTTCATCCAGCTGTTGCCCGGAGACTAGTTCTCACCAACAGAGTGGATTTGAAGTGTATTACTTCTAGGTCAGGCTCTTGAAGATGTGGGTAACTTCTCCACACTTTTGTGTTTCTTCCCTGGCTGGCATCAGCTGACAGTGAGGTTAAGAAGATGGCAGAGTCACAGGAAAAAAAAGAAAAAAGAAAAAAACCTCTAGCCGGGCGTGGTGGCTCACGCCTGTAATCCCAGCACTTTGGGAGGCCGAGACGGGCGGATCACGAGGTCAGGAGATCGAGACTACCCTGGCTAACATGGTGAAACCCTGTTTCTACTAAAAATACAAAAAAATTAGTCTGGCATGGTGGCGTGCGCCTGTAGTCCCAGCTACTCGGGAGGCTGAGGCAGGAGAATGGCGTGAACCCGGGAGGCGGAGCTTGCAGTGAGCTGAGATCCCGCCACCGCACTCCAGCCTGGGCGACAGAGCAAGACTCCGTCTCAAAAAAAACCAAAAACCAAAAACCTTGATTCCTGAATCTCCAAATGGAGGAAAGCCATCCACAGACCCAGATGGAGGAACACCCATCCTGGCCTGTGATGTAAGCAAGAAGTAAACTTTGATTTTGTTTAAGGTATATATTTTCAGTATTTATTTGTTACCACAGTTAATATTACCCTAATTAACACACTTTGTTGCTTGGGTTGTTGTAAGAATTAAAGAAATTATTATGTGTTAAGTTCTTAGAAGAGTGTCTAACATATAATAAACACTAAATTAATGTTAACTATCATTATTATTTAGAATTCTCTTTAAAAATGCAAATAGCCCTGGAGAAGTGATCTTCAAATTTGGTTTTGGGATTTACAAAGTTACAGTAGAAAACATTTTCTATACTAGAAGGTAGTACTAAATAGCAATCAAAATTCTGTGTTTTTAGAGAAAATTAAATTTAGTTAATCCCTGAGAAGATGAATGATTTGCTCTAAAGTCACCTGGTCAGTCATAAGTACTTTAGTATGAGTTAGCTGCTTTCCGTTTCATCCAGGAAGGGGCAGGCTGCTGTGGGAATGAGACTGTGGATAGGAAGAAGGAGTGCAGATTCATCCAAAGATGCTTATTCAAAGGTAATAAACGTATTTTGGATACTTGACACTAAGTCCCCTTCTCTGGAGCTTAGCCCCAATAAACCTTTGTTGAAGGGCTGAGTCAAAGCACTCATTAAAAAAATGTATCCTAGTCCCTCTGCCGTGGCAGATCTACACAGGGATGTACACCTCACCCATGCTGAGACAATCAACATCTTTTGTTTTCAATGTGGAACTGGCTCTCTGAAAGTTTGTGCTAGCTGCCAGGAGCCTATCTGTCACATAGCATCATGCCTGGGGGCAGTTTTATGGCCTGGCAAAAGCCACGTGCAGGACAAAATCACAAGAGAGCAGAAATTTTGAGTAAGGGAAGGGATCTGGTCTACTGAGATAAGAATGGGGCAGATATTAAGAAAAGAGCAGGCCGGGCACGGTGGCTCATGCCTGTAATCCCAGCACTTTGGGAGTCCTAGGCGGGTGATCACAAGGTCAGGAGATTGAGACTACCCTGGCTAACACAGTGCAACCCCATCTCTACTAAAAATGCAAAAAATTAGCCGAGCATGGTGACGGGTGCCTGTAGTCCCAGGGGGCTGAGGCAGGACAATGGCGTGAACCCGGGAGGTGGAGCTTGCAGTGAGCCTACATCATACCACTGCACTCCAGCCTGGGCGACAGAGGGAGACTCCGTCTCAAAAAAAAAAAAGAAAGAAAGAAAGAAAGAAAAGAGCAAAGGAAAGAGGCCATGAATCTGCCAGGACTTATGAAGTATGGACCCCAACCCAACAGCTCACCAGTTGCCATCTGCAGCTCCCACAGGCTGGACTGAATCATGTTTTCATGGTTCTGGTGTCCTTAAAAATAAACTTACTTTCAAAAACTCTGAGCCAGCTGATTTAGTTTCTGTTTTTTTGATCAAGAACTTGGTGATGACTAAGTCACTAAAATAAAAATCTCCTAACCATGCTTGCTTACTTACTGTCAAATAATAGCAACACCACCACAAAGTTCACCTCTGCCTCGGCGGAAGGGGTTATTCAAGCTCCTGCTACCACTGGAACTATGTCCTCCAATTTCCACTTCTAAGAGCCTGGATTTGATGCTCTTCTGAATACTCTAATTTCCCAGAGATAGATGTAGTCATTTGAATGACAGGATCACATTTTTCGTATTTCTGCCACAAAAGATCAAATAAACCAAAGTTTTAGATGTTCTCCTATCAGAATTTTTCTTTATGGTAGAAGAGGAGAGGAAGGGGAATTTTTTTATTCCAATAGTAATACTTGTTCATTGTAGAAACTTTTGATGATACAAACATAAGCATACAACTTGTAAAGATCACTTACGGTTTCTCCAACAATATATAACCATCAGTAATTTTTAGGACAAAATCTCAGCAATGAAGAAAATGTAATCCCATCATTATCTTGAATTGCCCTCAAGAATTCATGTTATTTTACTGGTTGCATTTCTTCATGTGCTCATAGACATTTTCTTCAAAGAGTTTACCAAGGACCAGAATCGGATTCACTGGGAAATGCATTTGGAAGCAGGCTTCTTTATTCTTTCCGATAACCAACAAATACATTTACTTTATTCAGCCTCTTTGTTCTTCAGGAAATGAAAAGAAATCATTATCTAATTGAGATATCCTGTATGTCATAGAGACAAGGAGATTTAAACCATGTCCCTAGTTCTTTATATTCTGTCATCTGCTTCTTATCAACAGTTTAATAGAAGCATATTCTTTACTTCCTAGCTGTCCACTTGTATTTCCTGTTAAGACAGCACGTCTAAAATGACTTCAATTCCCAAAAGCTCTGGAATCATGTGTTGTTTTTTCTCCTTATTTTGGGGTTCCATTGGGCTCACCTCTGTTCATTTTCTTTTCTTTTTTTTTTTGACTGAGTCTCTCTCTGTCTCCCAGGCTGGAGTGCAGTGGTGCAATCTCGGCTTACTGCAACCTCTGTCTCCTGGGTTCAAATAGATAACCTCTTGTCTTCTAAAGTGATTCTTCCACCTCAGCCTCCTGAGCAGTTGGGACTACAGGTGCGCACCACCATGCCCAGGTAATTTTTATATTTTTTTGGTAGGGACGGGGTTTCACCATGTTGGCCAAGATGGTCTCAAACTGCTGACCTCAGGTGATCTACCTGCCTCAGCCTCCCAAAATGTTGGGATTACAGTTGTGAACCACCACACCCAGCCTGTGTTCATTTTCTAAAATGCAATATTTCATTTTTTCCTTTCTTTGGGATAATATTCATTATCTTTCATCTTCTTATCATTATCCCTTGTTAGATTTAATTAACTGTTTCTTGTTTTATTTATAATATTTAAAAAAGGAACTATATGAGCCCATGTGACTTGCTCCCCACACCAGTGATTTATTGTTTGAGTGAAATTCTACTCTTTTACTAACGAAGGTAGGAATGTATCTTTGAGTTTTAGAGGTGCTTTGCCTTCTTTCACACGCATGATTTTTACAATTAGCCACATTTACCTCTGTTTTCCACTAATGAAAGGGATATAGTCAAAATATGAAATTTCTTAAAATCTGTTCACCTTCCACTGTGGTTTTCTGTTTTCTGAGTTTATTTTTCCACTTTTAATTTCAAGTTGTTTCGGAAGGGCCATTTAGGAGGAGAACATTCTCTTGACTGGCTGCCAATGTTCCCGTTCTGCTTAATCATTATCATTTTTTTAATGGGTAAAGAATCATACTTCACTTTTTATGTGAAGTTTCTGCAAAAGTTTTGTCAGAAGACTAGAGATTATCTACTTAATCTGATCACACTTGACTGCCAACCATCATAGCTGAGGTTCAGAGCTTCCAGTCATAGGAAGCTAGGACAGCAGCTACGACAGGTAGAACATAGGAGAGTCCTTTGATACTCAGCTAACTGGGATTCCACAGGATTCCTACTGTGTGTTGGACATGGTTCACCTTGAACAGGATGGACACCATCCCTATGCTCAAGGAACTCAGGCTCAAGTGGGGAAGATGAGCAGATACGATGTGTTGCAATACCCTGCATCAACATCTGTGACTGGGGTGAGCACAGCGTTGGAGGAGCACGGGCCAGGTGGGAATGACAGAAAAGGGATGCACATGCTGAGACTTGAAGGACTAGAAGAGGGAGGCAGAGCGGAGGGTATTCTTGAACCTGGGAGGAAGAAGTTGCAGTGAGGTGGAGATTGCAGTGAGCTGAGATCGCACCACTGCACTCCAGCCTGGGAGACAGGGCGAGACTCCGTCTGCAAAAAAAAAAAAGAAAGAAAAGAAAACGAACAGAGGGGAGCCCAATGAAGCCCCAAAATAAGGAGAAAAAACAAAACATGATTCCAGAGTCTCTGGGAATTGAAGTCATTTTAGATGTGATGTCTTTACAGGAAATACAAGCGGACAGCTAGGAAGTAAAGAATATGCTTCTATTAAATTGTTGACAGAACAGTGGAAACAAAATCAAAGCAGCAAGGGAAGGGGTGTTCGGAGAGCTTTAAGGACTCTATGCAACTAGTGACAGTGTGTGTACCATTGTGGTTATGGATGTTTTTGGGGAGAAGGGAAAAATGCAACCAGATCATGAATGGTTGGTGTGCCACGCTGAAGAGTTTGCACTTCACCCTGTAGAGGCTGAGAAGGCACTGAAGAATCTTTAGTAGACATGTAACGGTCAGGTTTTGATTTACAGGAAGTGTTCTGGCAGTGCAGGGTGTTGACACGGCCCAGAAGGTCTTGTCTCACATGTGTAGAGGGGGTTTCTGCATGGACTGAGGCTTGCGCTAGTGTAGGGGGTCAGCACCACCCACCAACACTTGAATATTCACCTCTTTTTCCTTCTTTCCTTTTCTCCCCCTTCCCTCTCCTTCTCTACTTCTTTCTATCCCCACCTTCTCTCAAACATTTTCCTGGGAAACTCTTAAAACTTGAACAGTTCATAGGCAGGTTAAAAAGAAAGTCAGTGAAAACTTTCCAACTGTGGATGTCCTGTCTTTCCAGTTGTGGATGTCCTGTCTTTCTCTCTGGTTAATGTTAAATTACTTACTGGCAGAATTTCCTTTCATGGATGCTCAAAGCACTTATTTTCCCTTTCTCTACTTGTAATTCTTTATCACTGCCCATTATCACCTCTGGCATAGGAAGGGAGAAAATAGAAATTCAAGTAAATTGATTGTACTATTGACTTGTGGTTCTTGCAGAGAGTTTATTGGTAGAATATGAAAGCTACAAGTAATCTTCATGTTTTTTAACCTGTAGATTGTGATCCATGCATAGGTCATTAAATCAATGTAATGGATAATAACCTATATTTTTTAAAAAACAGGACATAATCTAACAGAATAGAAAATATCAGAGTGCACTGAATATACTGAGCATCCATATTGTCTTGTGAAACTTTTGTTTCAGTTATGGGCATATATGTTTATGGATGTAGATAATAGAAAATATATGTCTTATTGTGTGGGTGGCAACAACAACAACAAATCAAATTTAAAAAAACCAAAAAAAGACAAAACAAGTTTGAAAACCCTTGTCCAAGATTAACCTTTTTCCACTGTGAAGATGGAGGAAACTGAGAACTAGAGAAAGTGACTTGTCCGAGCCCAGAAATTAGTGGTGGTTGCAAGAAATTTAACTCAGGTATCCTAACAGTCTGATGTTCTCTGAACAAAAGTTGACTAATTGCCTAAGTTAAGGAATATAGATTGTGCAATTAATTTACTTAATTTGTCCTTAAATTCACATTGGGAGAGATAGTCAAATGTTCACCATACTTTGTTATCTTAGCAGTTGTTAAAAAAAGTACCATGTTTCTGTTTTGGTTTTGCATCATAAATGAGCATTGGATTTTGATAGGTTGTCAGTTTATGCCTTTATTTATTTATTTATTTATTTTTGAGACGGAGTCTCGCTCTGTCGCCCAGGCTGGAGTGCAGTGGCCGGATCTCAGCTCACTGCAAGACCAACCTCCCGGATTTACCTCCATTCTCCTGCCTCAACCTCCCAAGTAGCTGGGACTACAGGCACCCGCCACCTCACCTGGCTAGTTTTTTGTATCTTTTAGTAGAGATGGGGTTTCACTGTGTTAGCCAGGATGGTCTCGATCTCCTGACCTTGTGATGCGCCGGTCTCGGCCTCCCAAAGTGCTGGGATTACAGGCTGGAGCCACCGCGCCCGGCCTATGCCTTTATTTTAAATTATTTCTTGTGGGCAACTTTGATATATACAGTCAGTCCTCCATATGGGTGGATTCTGCTTCTGTGGATTCAACCAACCAAGAAGTTGAAAATATTTGGAAAAATACATTCCACAAAGTCAAAAAGCAAACTTGAATTTGCTGTATGCCAGGTACTACATTGAATCCATGCAAATGAAGTGATGTGTAGACTTTGTATTAGGCATTATAAAGAATCTAGAGATGCTTTAAAGTAAATGAGAGGATGTGCGGAGCTTGTATGCAAGTACTATGCCATTTTATTTAAGGGATTTGAGCACCTGTGGATTTTGCTATCAGTGGGGGCCCTGGAACCAATCCCCCATGGATACCAAGAGACAACTATATTCATGCTTATGTTTATGAATAAAGAAAATCGAGTATTTTGTTTCTAAGTTAAGTGCTGAATAATTATTTTGACTCTTTATTTCATATTCCTTAACCATCTTGAAAAATAATCATTCCAGGATGTTTACAGGGTTTTTGCCTGAAGTCAGGGAACTGTTCAGTGGACCTTTTGAGGCTCTTTAGTCTTGAGATTCTATTGCATTTACCTTTGTTACCAATTTAGATTTTCTCTTCTATTTTCCAAGATACTAAACATTTCTTTTTTCTTCACATAGTATTTTATAACTCAATTTCAGGAAGGCATTGTGGCACAGCAAAAAACACTAAAAGGGGAATCGAGAGACCTGAGTCTTGGGTCCTCTTGTCACCTAATCTATTGTGTTTGCATTTTAGCAAGTTCCATAACATCTTTGGGCCTTGATGTCTTCATTTGAAAACTGAGGAAGTAAGTCTAGATTATCTGTAGACTCATCTGTTTCTGCAATCACTTAGTGTTTCCTAACTATGTAAAAGTTATGAGTTCCTTTTCAAATATGATAGAAACTGTTGCCTAGAAAATTGCACATGCAGATATGGAGACATGTTTTGTATACAATTTTATGAGTGCTCGTGGATATTTGTAAGCCATTTAAAGGTTCACAGTTTCAAAACCCTGCTTTAAATAACTTCCTGTTTGTCACACAATGGGCCAGATTCTCCAGCTTTCCTCTTCTGAACTTCCTAAGGAATTCCTACTTTTGCTTCCTTCCTGTTTCCTTTGCACTTCCTTAAAGATATCCTCCATAGTTCAAGGACTCATAGAGCTAGAAGAAAGCTTGAGAGAGCCAGGCCATTCATCTAATTTCCTTCCACTCTGTTATCTTCCTTCACCTGTTAGCACCATTCATTTGTCCATTCAGTAACTCCACAGTGTTTTTACCTCAAACACTGATGTGGACAATACCACTTTAAAATTTGCACGGTGGCCCACGCCTGTAATCCCAGCACTTTGGGAGGCTGAGGTGGGTGAATCAACTGAGGTCAGGAGTTCAAGACCAGCCTGGCCAACATGGTGAAACCCTGTCTCTATTAAAAATACAAAACTTAGCCGGGCGTAATGGCGAGCGCCTGTAGTTCCAGCTACTTGGGAGGCTGAGGCGGGAGAATTGTTTGAACTTGGAAGGTGGAGGTTGCAGTGAGCCGAGATTACACCATTGCACTCCAGCCTGAGTGACACATCGAGACTCCATCTTAAAAAAAAATCTGTTTTTCATATAAGAGCACTTTATTCATTCATCCTACAGCTATTAATTGAGCATCTCCTTGGGTCAGGCTCTGAGCTCCATGCTAAGGCTGTAATGGTGAGGAAGATAGACATTGTCTTTGCCTCCATAGGCTTACATTCTCATGGAGACAGAAACAAAAAAGACGTTATCAAAGAAATTAATAAAATTACTTCAAGCTGTGATCAGTATTGGGAAAGAAACACACATGGAATGGAAGAGAAGAATTACAAGGGGGAAGTCCTCTGAGAAGGCAACACTTAAACTGTGACTAAAAGATAAGAAAGTGTTTGCCATGCAAGAGGAAGAAAAAGCATCCACACAGAGGGACACATGCATTAAGGTCCTGTAGTACTTGGCATTAAGGAAAGGATGGCGTGGAGTTTAGGAACTGAAAGAACAAGTTCCTGAAGCTTTGTGAGAGAGAAAAAGAAGGTGCAAGATGGAGTTGGACAGATGGTAGGGGCCTGATCATGCGGACATTGTAGGGCATGGTAAAGGGTTTGGGTCTTATTCTGCAAAGCAGTATATCAGTGAAATTTTAAATGTATGGGCTTTGAGGCCAGGCTGCCAGCGTTTGTACCCCAGTTCGATTCCTCACTGCCTGTATGTGTCAGCCTCTTGCTGTGCACTACTTCAGGTTCTCCGGCCTCATGAGTCCTGAGTGTCTTTAGCTATTCGCTGTGCTCCAGTGGTCAGTGTGACAGGCAGCTCTGCCTAGGTTCCGATGGGCTTCATGTGGACCAACCTGGTAATCCCTTGCCTTGTGCCCTGTCACACTTGTCATCTTTTGCCTAGGTGCATTCCTGTTGGTGCAAAGATCTGCTTGTGGGCACAAGTGCAAGGGAGCTAATGCCCCATGGGGTAAACCTCTGATCAAAGAGTGAGAGATGCCAATGAATAAGTTCTTCTCCTCCTCTACCCAGATGGAGTGTCCAGGAGAGCAATGGGGATGCAAGACCAAGCAATCAGTTGTGCTTGATGCCATTCCGTGGACTTTTCTTGAAAACTGTGGTCTTTCTTTGCTTGACTCACTCCTGTTTTTCTGAGATTGTCATCTCCAAGAGGGGAGTGGCACGTATGTATTTGGTGGAGCTCTGTTTTCTGGGAAATCCAGGTTAAGGTAGACCTCCTGAATGAATCACCTCCCAGTTCCTCAGTTTCCTCATCTGATAGATATAAATTATGATAACAGCACCTGCCTCATAGAATTAAATATTATATACATTAATCTGTATAATGCTTTTAGTATAGTGCCTGACACACAGTATGTGCCACAAGTGTGCTGTTACCATTATAATTTATTCTAAGTGAAATGGAGAGTCATTGAACTTTAAAAAGAATATCCCAGGTATCTGAAAATGTTTGATAGACATTTTAACATGTTCTTTCTTATATCTATATGGGAAATAAACGAGAAGACGAAAAGAGCAGAAGTGGAGGGACATTTACGAAGCAGTTGCAATAGTAAAGAAAAGAGATCTTAGTAACTTAGAACAGAGTATTAGCAGTGGAAACCAAGAGAAGTGGATAGATCCAAGAAATACTTTGGAGGTGAGATCCACGAAATACTTTGGAGGTGGAACCCACAGAATTTAATAGATTGGATTGAGAGTAAGCCAAATGGAAGGTCATCTAAAAATAAACTTTACTCTTCCTGCCATGAGGATGATATATTCTTTTTCTTTTCTTTCTTTCCTTTTTTTTTTTTTATTTCTAGAAGGAGTTTCACTCTGTCCCCCAGGCTCGAGTGCAGTGGTGCAACCTCAGCTCACTGCAACCTCCACCTCCTGGGTTCAAGCAATTCTTGTGCCTCAGCCTCCTGAGTAGCTGGGATTACAAGCATGCGCCACCATGCCCAGCTAATTTTTGTATTATTAGTAGAGACGGAGTTTCTCCATGGTCAGGCTGGTCTTAAACTCCCGACTTCAGGTGATCTGCTTCAGCCTCCCAAAGTGTTGGGATTACAGGCATGAACCACTGTGCCCAGTCAGCGCTCTTTGTTTTTATTAGTTAATTGTTTATCTATATACTGTCCCTGAGGACAGGTATTATAATCTTTTTGTTTTATCTGCAGTACCTCCAACACTGAAAACATTCCTGGCACATAGTATGCTATGCTTCCAATAAACATTTGAATTAGTATTGAATTAGTGGATGGTTCATCCTCTCTCTATATATATTGTACATAATTCTCCTGCTCTCAAATCTAATAATGGAAACAATTTGCTTAAGCATAATGTTAACACGTCACTTTGTGAACAAGTCCATAACCAAAAATTCATAATACCTTACATTTACATAACACTTTGCAGACTCTAAAGTACCTTCATGTACATTGTCTTATTTAATCCTCACAACTTTATATTCCAATTTTTCACAGGAAGCTGAATCTGAGAGAAATGGAGTTTTTCATTCACAGCCACAGGAAACTGAACCAGAGAAACTGAGTGATATGCTCAAAGTCTACATGAGGGAGCCAAGATTCAAACTCATGTTGTTCTGAGCAGAAATCTGATGCAATTTTCACTCCCGTATCCCACCTCTCTGGTTCCGTATCAGATCAGTTTCCTCTATATTATTTGACTTTGGCCAACAAGGCTGAGGACTCAGAATCCAGTTGATCAGGTTTGTTTCAGATCCTAGTAACTGTGTGAATCTAGCAAAATTAGGCTGGCTGAATGGCTCTACTTGGTGGAAAAACCAGGATAAAGTTATCTAAAAGCAACTGTTTTCAATGCAATTTATCTGCAAAAATGTTGATATAGTTTCAGGCTATCAATGCCTGGAACCAAAGACTCTCTAAAACTCAGTTTATATAGAATTGTATGTGGATAGGGGCTTAACTGAGTTCTGGTCAAACCATTTATATAAGTCATCCCTTAGCCTTAAAATTACCGTGGTTCTCTCAAAGGAATAGTTTTTCTTATTGGTTCCCAATTCTAAGAATGCAAGTCCTATCTTTTAAGGACTGTACAAATTCTTAAATAAATAGCTATTGGTATCTACTGCAAGAAAGGCACAAAGCTATTTCTTCCCTTCCTGTTTATTCATAAGCAAATATTTCTGTTTCTTGGGTTTCTTTGTAAGCTTTCATTGCTCTTAGTCATCCGCCCTCATTCTTCTCTCCCATCTTCCATAGCTCATTCCTGCACACAGAAAAGTCATTATTATTAAGGGTTCTCTCTGTGTTTCCTTCTCTTTTGGCTTCCTTACTTTAACTGGACTGCTTAGAGTTCAAAATCCACTTCTTTTTGCTATCACAGATTGTAAATCTTCAAAAGCTGGTGACTAAGGGAAGGGAGAGGAACTCTATTTGTGACTTGGATAAGAGAAAGGGAGCAGATGTTATCAGATGCCCCATTTTTATGTCATACAAATAACATGACTCAAACTGGTTCAGGTGCAGTCTTCATAGATCAGATGAACTGCTAACTTGGCAAAATGGCAAAAGAGTCACAAATAAAAGTTGACTTTGGTTTGATACCTACAATTATACCTAAGCCATAGCTTGCATTTTGATTATCTCTTAGAAGAAAGAAGGAAAAAAGGAAAAAAAAAAAAAAAGACAAGAAAGAAGGAAGGAAGAAGGAAAGAAGAAAGGGAGAGAGGCTGGAAGATGTTTTTTCTTAATGGGACATAATCAGGCATTCAGCTTTCTCCCAGAATTTATTTTGAACTGGGACTCCTCTTACAGAGGAAATCCATGAGAATGGTAGGACAGAAAATGATGCAATTACCTAGATTTTCATAATAAATGTCTCACAGATTCCATTGGAAGCCTTAATTCCAACACTGAATTAAAGTTGAAGGAATAAGAGGAGAAACAAACCCTCTTTCCAAATATACATGTCAAATCAATTTAACAGATGTTTGGTGAAAACTTACTAGATAATGTTTGGTACTAATGGTTAACATGGAAGAGTTTCTGTCCTCAAGAAATTTTATAGCCTAAACGGAAAATAAGACATATTAAAATAACTGTAGCATAAAGCAAAGTGGAGGTATCAAGTGCTCTAGAAGCAAAGAAAATGTAGCTTGCTGATGTTTAAGAGATTTTAGGTTTCATAAAGAAGGTGGCACATGGCCAGGCATGGTGGCTCATGCCTGTAATCCCAGCACTTTGGGAGGCTAAGGCGGGTTAATCACTTGAGGCCAGGAGTTTCAGACCAGCCTGGGCAACATGGCGAAACCCTGTCTCTACTAAAAATACAAAAATTAGCTGAGTGTGGTGGTGCATGCCTGTGACCCCAGCTACTCAGGAGGCTGAGGCGGGAGGATTCCTTGGACCTGGGAGGAGAAGGTTGCAGTGAGCTGAGATCGCGCCACTGCACTCAAGCCTGGGTGACAGAATGAGACTCTGTCTCAAAAACAACAAACAAACATTTAAAAAAAAAGAAGTGGCATTTTAAGAATGGGTAGGATTTGTATTTCTGGTACATGGAGAGAAAATTGCAAGCATAGAGACAGGGAAGTTCAGGAAATATTTAGTGATAAGTTAGTGGTCATGTTTGCCTGAAGGATATACTGAGAAACAAAGTGGAAAAAAAAAGCAAGTGCCAAAATCATAGGATGTTTGAGGCCATTTGAGTTTAATTTTTATTCTGTGGGTTCCAGGGAGCCATTGAAGACTACTGAAGAGAAGGCTGACACATTCAGTTTTTTTTTTTTTTGAGACGGAGTCTCACTCTGTCACCCAGGCTGGAGTGCAGTGGTGTGATTTCAACTCACTGCAACCTCCTCCTCCCAGGTTCAAGCGAATCCCCTGCCTCAGCCTCCCGGGTCCCATGTAGCTGGGATTACGGGCACCTGCCACCGTGCCCAACTAATTTTTGTATTTTTAGTAGAGACAGGATTTCACCATGTTGGCCAGGCTGGTTTTGAACTCCTGACCTCAAGTGATCCCCCCACCTTGGCCTCCCAAAATGCTGGGATTACAGGTGTGAGCCACTGTGCCCAGCCACATTCAGTCTTTTAGAAGCTTTTTTTTTTTTGAAGACAGAGTCTTGCTCTGTTGCTCAGGCTGGAGTGCTGTGGCACCATCTTGGCTTACTGCAACCTCTGCCCCCTGGGTTGAAGCAATCCTCCCAGGTTCAAGAGATCCTCCCACATCAGCCTCCTGAGATGCTGGGTCTCTAGGTGCATGCCACTACACCCTTTTTTAGAAGCTTTCTGACAGCAATTGGAGGATGTTTAGAAAATGCAAGATTAGAGTCTGGGAATATGGTAAGGAAGCCATTACTGTAACCCAGGGCCTGGGCTAGGTGAAGTGGATGGGATGCATATGGAGGATGTCTATGAGGAAGAAGCCACAGAATTGGGCAACTGATTAAATCTTTTCCTATCTGGTCAGGGGAAGGGGAAGCATGGGTGAAAAAAGAAAAGTTTTAAGTTTGGACATTGTAAATGGAGAAAACCCAACGTGGCTCGTTATAAAGAAAAAAAGGAAAATGTATTTGCAAAGTCAGATGCTGAACCTAACTTTGGGAAAGACAGAGATACAGTCAGGTAGGGACAATGAATCAGGGCCTCAGGTGTCATTCTTCCTTCATATCCCCTTTCTGAATGTGGCTTTCTTCTTCTCTGCGGTAGAGACTCTCTCCAAGCTTGAGGGTCACGGCCATAGTTGGTTCAGGAGGTGTGTTCTTCTAGCTGAGGAACTTAAGAAGAATGGGATCTTCTCCTGGGCCAGTCTGAAGGTTTCCAGAGAGGAATTGATGGGCTAGGGCCAAATATCCACCGATTGCACTAGTCACTGGACCTGGCAATGAGGTACTGTTTTTGGCAGACCTCATAAAAATAATGATTTATGAGTAAAGGAAGGCATTATAGTCACGGCTACACGGGAACTTCTTGTGAGTTGAGGAGCCACCTGAGCTATCCCAATGGCGGGGGACAGTACAGAGGAGTTGAAATTATGATCGGAGTTCCAGGCCGTTATGTTTGGAAAGATAGTGATATCTTTAACAGTGAGAGAAATAGATTCGAGTAAAATGCTGAAATTTATTTTAGACATCTTATTTTTAAGGTGGCATCAGACTATCCATGTGGGGTTGTGTAGGAGGCCCTAAGAAATTGGGGTCTTCAGCTCTTAGGAGAGGTTGGTTTTAGAACAGTAGATTTGGGAATCATTAGCATATTACTTATGATGCTGCTAAATGGATAAAACTGCCCAGAGAGAAAATATTCAAATAGAAAAGAGTAGAGGGCAGAATCAAGGAAATTTATATCATTCGCATGGTGGTTCTGAAAAGGACGAAGTCACATCTGTCTACTGCCTTTGGTCAACCAGGGTTAGGATTCACAATCCAATTAATTAGTTTTGCTTCTGTTCTTATTAACTGTGCTAACCTAGCAAAACTGGGGCTGGATGAATGGCTCTACCTGGTTGAAAAACCAGGATTAGGTAGTCTAAAAATGGGTGTTCTCAATGCAACTCATCTGCATAAATTCTGATATAGATTCAGGCTATAAGTAGATTGAGAAGGAGCTATCAAATAACAATATCCAAGAGAGAAGTGGGTAAGAAAGTGTAAAAAGTCACCGCGTGTTCTGCAGTTCTTTTCTTGTTTTCTTTATCAAGTCAACAAGTTATCTCTTGAGTAGCTATTAAAATTATAGATAAGGCACCTAGTGAAATAAAAAAGAAACAGAAGACACAGATCTTGCAAACTGTCAAGAATAGGCGAGGCAATGGTGGGCTATGTGAGACTGTGCTGAGGCAGGGAAGAAAATGGCTTTGGCCAACCAGAATGCTGATAATATTTGGCTCACTTGCCACCATTGGTGTATGCATCAGAAGTTGCAATAAGCCAATACAAGGAAGCCAGGTGTGGTGGCATGCACCTGTAGTTCAAGCTACTCGGGAAGTTGAGAGTTGGAGACTAGCCTGGGCAACATAGTGAAACCCCATCTCCCTCTGAAAACAAGCAGGGAGAGAGAGAGGAAGAGAGAGCGAGAGAATGAACACAGGGAAGAACTGACCGTGGCAGCCGATGGGAGCATTTGCTGGTTAGTTTGTTTTAATAGGAAATTATGTATGGGACATAGTTCCAAATGAATGAATGGTTCTATAGTCTCAGAGGATGGTTACCCTCCTGGCTTGAAACAACACTAAGGTTAAAAATATCAGATAATGACTGTCATTATTTTATTTTAATTAATTATTTTGGAGACAGGGTGTCACACTGTCACCCAGACTGGAGTGATTCTCATGCCTCAGCCTCACAGCTGGGACTGCAGGTACCCACCAGCACACCTAGCTAAGTGTTTGTATTTTAGTAGAGACAGGGTTTCACCGTGTTGCCCAGGGTGGTCTCCAACTTCTGAGCTCAGGCTGGGATTATAGGTGTGCACCACCACACCCGGCTAATTTTTTTTTTTTTTTTGAGACGGAGTCTCGCTCTGTTGCCCAGGCTGGAGTGCAGTGGTGTGATCTCAGCTTATTGCAACCTTCTCCTCCCAGGTCCAAGGAAGCTCCACCTCCCGGGTTCACGTCATTCTCCTGCCTCAGCCTCCCGAGTAGTTGGGACTACAGGCGCCCGCCACCACACCCAGCTAATTTTTTGTGTTTTTAGTAGAGACGGGGTTTCACCTTGTTAGCCAGGATGGTCTGGATCTCCTGACCGTGTGATCCACCCGTCTCGGCCTCCCAAAGTGCTGGGATTACAGGCGTGAGCCACCGCGCCCGGTCTAATTTTTGTATTTTTGGTAGAGAGACGAGGTTTCACCATGTTGGTCAGGCTGGTCTCAAACTGCTGACCTCAACTGATCTGCCTACCTCGGCCTCCCAAAGTGCTAGGATTACAGGCGTGAGCCACGGTGTCTGGCCTGTCATTATTTTAAAGGAAGTAATTTCCTTGTCAGTTTGGACAATGTATATATTTTTGTTGCTTATCTTTCCTTTTCTTTTTTCAAGGTGGATTTCTTCAGTAAATGGCAATTGATTGGTAAGAGGTGTCATCACGAGGTGGAAGGAGCACTGTGTAAGAAGGAAGTTGAGATGTTAGTTCTGATCACCTTGTCTCCCCTCCCTGCCTCTGTCCCCATTGCACACGTAAGCCTGTGCATTTCACTTCGCAACCTTAAATAAGTTACTTCCTCTGCATGTTTCAGTTGCCTCAATTAATAAATAAGAATGATAATATTTCATTGGCTCAAGGACAAGAACTATACAGATAATTTCTTGAACTACCTTCTATCTTAAAAAATAGAATTCTGTGATTATGACCATTCCTTTTTGCCGCATATGTGCAAGGGATGCCAAGCTCAGAGGATTGGTTCCTGCCCTCGAAGAGGCTACAGCCTGGTCTGGGGAAACAGGAACTTACAATTCAACACAAAAGTGCTGTAGAGAAGGCACATGAGATGTGCCCAGGGCATATAAAGTATAAATACCCACGTCAGTCCAGGGGAAATTAGGGAACTTCCTCAGAGGAAGTAACATTTGAGCTGAGCCTTGAAGGAGTTTCTATGCCAACAACGAGAATGGGGGTTTCGGGCTGGGAGAACAGCACATGTTTTAAAAAGGAGACATGTTTTGAGAAAGAACTAAAAGTAAGTCCGTATTTCTGGGATTTAAAGAAGAAAGTATGGAGCAGTAAAAATTAGGGGCTGGACAGATGGTCAGGTATTACTCAATCTAAATGACAATCAGACACTCACTGGTTGAAGGACAGTATGCCAGATGCTGGGTTGACTGAAACTAGGAATTACTGATCCTGGAGAAAGGTCTGGGAAGGCTTCAAACTAGAGATAGAACAGGGATAAAAGTGATAGCTGGAATTTAGGAAAGACATAAGAAAGATCTATTAAAGGCAGTGGCTGTGGGGAAGAGAGGTGAGGGGAAAATATAAAGGATATTTAGGAGATAGAATCAACCTTTAGTTTATTGATGAGGCACAAAGAGAAGGGAAGAATAAAGGGATCACTTTCAGCTCTCTGGCTTGGGAAACTGGGTGCATGAGGGAAGCATTCATTCACTGAGACAGGAGGCGCAGGAACAGACACAGGTTGTGGAGAAGCATGACGTTTTGGCATTCATGTCTTTTATCTTGCTCTTGTTTTATGGATGCAATGTCATTCTTAATTTCTCTGAAGATGCTAATGTGCTTTTGCTGGTTGTCTGTTTCTTACTCTTGCCTTCTGTAGAACTGTAGTCTCCAAGTTGAGACAATTTCTGAGTTAATTCTAGACAGATCGGCTCCCTTTCTGGCTGTAGTCTCATTCCTCAGGGCTACCAGGCTGCAGCTTCCTCATCAGCTCTGATCAGCAGTCATCCCTCTTCATCCATCTCCTGACGTCTAGAACTTTGCTGTAACCTCTATTGCTCCATTAGCTTCTCTTCCGTTCTCTTTGTTTGGTTGGGTTGGGCGGGGAGAGTGTTCATACCTTTTCTTTTCCTTTCCCTTTCCTTTTTTTTTTTTTTTTTTTTTGTGAGGTCTATGTTGCTCAGGCTGAACTTGAACTCCTGGTCTCAAGCAATCCTCCTGCCTTGGCCTTTGGAGTAGCTAGGACTACAGGTGCATGCCACTGTGCGTGACATTCTTTTTATTTTTTTCTACTATGATTTTAATGTGTTTTTTGGGAAAAAGATAAACAAATGTGCTGCCATCTTAAATAAGAGCCTCTGGATTTGATCTTTGATATGATATATTTAAGGTAGCTATTAATATATGGTATGCCCATGTAGAGTTGTCTTATGGGAAATTAGCTATATGTATGGATTTGAAATTCAAGAAACAATGGCAATCACAAGTAAAGATCTGCAGTTCCTGGTTTAGAAATTATGGGTGGGGATGCACTTGCCTGGGGAGAGCATGCAGAATGCAAAGAGAATAGGAATTAAGCTTGATGCAGGGAACATCAACATGTAAGATGATTGTTTTAAGATACACTATTCCTCCAGAATTAGGGAGACACATAATAACTCAGAACATTCCCCTTATTGATAAGACCTCAAAGAGGCTCTTCAAGTTCAGGAAAATTGCATTTAATACACAGTAAAGGTGTAAAAGCAGTAGCAAGATGGCTACATGTAACAAAGTTGAACAGGGTGAGGATAGGAGTTCCTAAGATGAAAGAGATAATCTAGGGTGTCACCAATTCCAGATGATGCTAATTATTTTGGCTCTGGGCCCATTCTTATAAGTCTGCTGAATGCTGACTCCCATGATCTGCCTTCCTATTCTTTTCTTCTGCTGAGAACGTGGCTCTGATTCAAGTACCACTGTTCAGTGAGATATGTCTTGATAGTCTCTAGAGGTTTTAAAATATACAAGACACAAGGTGAGATGCTAGGGATATATGAAAGTATATAAAACAACATACCTGCCCTCAAAAAACTCAACTGCATGCTCCAACTGAGTGTCATCAACTGCCATTATTCTTATTAGCAAAGGTTTTACCATTAGCATTTTTTTTTTTTTTTTGAGACAAGATCTGGCTGCTGCCTAGGCTGGAGTGCAGTGATGCAATCATAGCTCACTACAACCTTGAACTTCTGTGCTCACACAAGCCTCTCACTGCAGCCTCCCAAGTAGCTAGCTAAGACAACAGACGCTCATCACCATGCCTGGCTAATTAAAAAACAATTTCTTTTAGAGAGGGGGGTTTGGCTGTGTTGCCCAGGCTGGTCATGAATCCTGGCCTCCAGCTATTCTTCTGCCTCAACCTCCCAAAGTGCTGGGATTGCAGGCATGAGCCATCTGCCTTTTAGGGAAAGTTTGGCTACCCTTCCTTCTAATAGGTAGATTTGGAAGTTCTTATTCGGGTGTCCAATGTAGCCATTTTCTGTATCTGGTGAAGCAAAGGGTGAGGATTTTCTTCCTCTATCTCAAAGGTGATAGAAAGTCATCACTCTGAGCCGGTATAGCACAGTGCCTGGGCAGAGTGATTTCTTATCATAGATTCGTTTATTTAGTCTTTCTTTTAACTTTTACTACCTTAAACTATTATTAAGTAGGATTCTAAAGGCACGAGCCACTGCACAATAGCATATTTCAGAGATGGTCAATGAAATAAAAAGTTTTTTGTTTTTTTAAAAAATAATAGTAAAACTTAAGCACAGTCTGCAAATAAGTGATTGGTTAAAAAAAATACAACTAATCAAAGAACAATAGTCTACTCATAAATGCCTTCCTTATAAACACCAATATCCAAACACAAATAATTTCTTTTAAACCTGGAATTTTAGCTGTGGTGTTTCTAATCTCAAGTTTTTTTTAAACCCTGAGATTTAATGAAAGTCTCCAAAAGCGATGAGAAAAATTTAATTCAGTAGAGAATAAGGATGTAGGTTGTCAAAAGCGTTAGTAGAGAAAATTAATCTAGTAGGATGCTTTATTAATATTACTAAAGCTAATTAAAATGACAATAGTAATGATGGGATAAGAAGAGAATGTGGTCATTTCAAATGATGACATTTTTCTGGTTTAGGTGAGTTGTCAAAATTCCTTCCTTCTTTCCTTCCTGCCTGCCTGCCTGCCTGCCTGCATTCAGTCAACACATATACCTAGCATGTGCCAGGCACTGTAGTAGGTGCTGGGATACAAATTCCTTCTTATGAGCTATTCACTGATAGCTAAATTAAATCCCACCAAGGAAAGTTAGGGCGCAAAGTCTACAAGATGAACTTCAGGGTTGCCGTGAAGCCTTCTTTTACTTCGGTTGTCTGGTACTGCCACCTGCTGGGCATTTTCTTTTTCTTTTCTGTTTTAAAATCTTATAGCCGTAGTTTTTAGGGGTCTGTGTGGTTTTTGGTAACAGGGATAAGTTCCTCAGTGGTGATTTATTAGACTTTGGCACAACACTGGGTATTTTCCTTCTCAATGAGTTTAACTACAGGTGTGGACAGAATTTCTTTATTTTATCTTATTTTATTTTTTTTTCGAGACGGTATCACTCTGCTGCCCAGGCTGGAGTACAATAGCATGGTCATAGCTCACTGCAGCCTAAAACTCCTGGGTTCAACTGATCTTCCTGCCTCAGTCTTCCTAGAAGCTGGGGCTACAGATGTGTACTACCTCGACTGGCTAAGTTTTTAATTTTTTGTAGAGATGGGGTCTTGCCATGTTGCCCAGGCGGGTCTTGAACTCCTGACCTCAAGTGTTCCACATGCCTCGGCCTCACAGAGTGCTGAGATTACAGGTGTGAGCCACTGCACCTGGCCTAGAACCCAGAATTTCTCAGGAAAGAAAGGAAGGTGGAGAGGGCATTTCCATGTCTGCATGCTAGACTATCCATTTTTCTTGATGAGTACACATTCTCTCTTCCTCTCCACCTAATTCCATGGTGGCACCAGCCCTAACTTCTCCAGAACCACAGGCTCCTCTCTCGCCGGGTGCTGACTCACCTGCCCAGTAAGCCTAGGGCAATTGCCTTACTTCTCTCTCTCCCACAGTTTTGTTACTGAGCTTCTGTTTGGAGAAAGTTTTGGCCTTCTTTGGCCTTCTTCCCATTCTCGTGGGAGTTGGAGTTTCTTGGCAAGACACTGGAGGTGTGTGCCCAAGTTGCTTAACATGGGCAGGCAGAAGCCAAAATCCTCGCAGCAAGCACTTCCACCCAATTTTGAACCTGTTCTCACTTCTGCATGTGGGGGCAGTGTTGTGGGTGTGGGGGGGTTTACTACTTCCTCATGGGTGGTCTAGGATCAGGTACTCTGGGCTTCTTCAAAATGCTGCACAAAGTTGGGGCATTGGGGATTAAGTATGAAGTAGGTCATTTACTTTGCAGCATTAGTTCATGAAGTGAGTCAAATGCATTCTGGGATGGTTTAATCCCTAAAAAGGAGCTCAATGACACCAAGTTCAGCACTTACTCAGTGTCACGCCTCATTCTGCTCTGCTGCAAGCCTTGACTTCCCAAGAATTGCTAATGTTTTATCCAGAAAAGATTAGTCAAGTGTATATTACTTGCTCGGACACAAAATCATAGACACCACCATGTCCCATTGCTTGTCATCACCTGAAAAATTATTCTGGATTTAAGTTGATAAGAATAACTCTTGGAACATTGAATACACATTTTAAAAATGTAATGCTTCATTTTATGCTTTTTACCCTCACTCAAGTCATGTACTGGAAAATGTACTAAAGTAGGCTCACATATTTCTTCATATCTAGTATGCCCCTCCCCCAAAACTCTCCTCTTCAGAAACCCCAGCTTATCCTTCCTGGCTCTGAAACTTCAAGGGCATATCCTGAGCTCAGGGATTGTGCACTGAACCAAGAGAAAGAAGGGTGGAATGGCGCAGTATTAAACAAATTAATTGCTGAATTTCTTCTGTGACCTTCTATTTCTTGATTCATTTTCTTTCTTCCTTTAGCTTGACAAACCATGCCATCAACTCCTCAGCTCTCTTTCCATTCTCAGGCTCTAATTTGTGTTCTCCTTTCCTCTCTTTCCTAGCTAGAATTAGTCGCAGTTATGATCCGCCTTTCACACAGCCTGGAACCTTCCATACCTACACTGCTCTTGGATGTAGCCCAGGGTGATTAGCCTTGTTTTTTTCCTTTATCCCGTTTTTTAAAGGATGAAGTGATTTTCATGAAAAAGGTTAGTGTGGAAATTGGTATAGACCCCAGATACTCCCCACATGTGCTCCATCCAGTAGATTAATGCTTCTCACAATGAAGTTATGTCTCGTGTGGTCTTGAGGAT
>NW_012104599.1:2268637-2271772 GCF_000951045.1 Mandrillus leucophaeus
TTACAGGTGTGAGCCCTGCACTTAGCCAATGTTCATTTTTAAGTAAAAGTTTCAGAGAGTATCATTTGAAACTTACTGCTAAGCTTAGGGGATTTTTTTTTCCTCCTTATATCCATTTTTTTCTTTTCAAATTTTTATTTTATTGTTTAAAAAATATTACATGACTAGATCATGCCCCTTTTTCAAGCAAAACAGTCTTGGAGCATACAAACAAAAAATTAGTCATTGCTCCACCTCCTTCCAATACCACATACCAAAGAACTGGTGTTAACAGTCCCAGCCCTCATCATCACTGTTCGACTGCCCAGGTGGACTCAGGGGTCCTCTGTGAGGGTTACAGTTGCTTGGGTTGTCAGAAAAGGCAGGCAATAGTTCTTTTTGCTCTAGAATACCTCACATGCATGCATCTGAGCTTGTTATGCCTCTCTGCAAAGGGTTGGCCTTGGGGGAGGAAGTGATAACACTGGGCCCCACTAGCGATGGAACCCTTAGCACATCCTTCATTAATCCCCACCTTCCTGCCTGCTGGTCAAGCTTTGATCTTCTTCTGAGCAGGACATGGCTTTTAGGACATCACACATTTCTTTCGTGGTTGTAGTATAAATATTATGTACTTGGCCCTCTGGGAATTGGCTTTGGATATTTAAAGTCCGACTTTGGGGATTTAAATAACATGTTTCTCTAAGTCCCTGGCTCTAATTATTGAAAGCAATGACTTTTAAGACCTTTTCCTCTGCTATGGACTTTACAGAATTATTCTCAAGAACTTCAAGTTAAAGATTTAATTGTTCTTTCTGTATCATTTTTGTATCTGTATTTCTAAAACCCTAATGCTCCTTGAATGGTGGGGAAAGGACAAGTAAGAGGAAATAAGAAAAACCACATAGTCGAATATCAAAATATTAACCCACTATAGGAACAAAAATATTCATTGAACAATGAATTATGTGAGATGATAAAGAAACTTTTATTAACAAGAATTTCACTGGTAGGAGGGACTTGACTAGATGAAAAACTTTTAATCGCCTTGAAGTAAAAACTGAAATACTAGGGGCATGTTACAACAAATTTGGTCTCCGAACAACTGCACTAAAGACAAAGGGAGGAATTTGTCCTGCAAAGGAGGATGGAGGTTAATGAGTAGAGGATATTGAGGGAGAGAGAAGGCAAGAAAGATGGTGAGATGATGTGCACTGTGAAATGGAAATGTTTTCTATGACAAAGAAAAGTAAATTTCACTGTGAAAGAAAGGTAGGATTTGGAATTTAGTAGGCAACCTAAGTAGTTAGGAGCTGATGTAGTTTGGATGTTTGTCTCCGCCCAAATCTCCCATTGAATTGTAATCCCTAATGTTGGAAGTGGGCCCGGTGGGAAGTGATAGGATCATGGAGGTGGATTTCTCATGAATGGTTTAGCACCATCCCTCTTAGTACTGCCCTCACAATAGTGAGTGAGTGAGTTCTCATGGGATCGGATCATTTAAAGTGTGCAGCACCTCCCCTCTCGCTCTCTTTTGCTCCTGCTTCCGCCATGTGAGACTCCTACTCCCTTTTCCCTTCCACCATGATTGGAAGCTTCCTGAGGCCTCCCCAGAAGCAGAAGCCGCTATGCTTCCTGTACAGTCTGCAAAACCATGAGCCAATTAAACCTCTTTTCTTTATAAGTTGCCCTGTGTCAGGTATTTCTTTATAGTAATGTGTGAGAACAGACTAACACAGGGACATACAGGAGAAAATAAAACTAAGCAACATGGCATTAGTTTGGACATAATTACCTGTCAGGCTGTTATATTAGCTTGAATGATCCTCACAACACTAAGATTTAAGTACTATCATTATTATCCCCATTTTAAAATGGAGAAACAAAGTCAAAGAGAAGTTAAGTAACTTAACCAAGTATCAGGGGAAACTCCTCCCGCATAGAGAATGGTGAAGAGTAACAAGAAGTCCAAGGAGATGACTAAGCCAGCAACCAGGTTGACTTGCTGCCACTTTGGAGGTAAGAAAATAGACAGACTCCATGGATCACAAGACAGCACAGCACACAGTGGGAACATCAGCATGGTAATTCTGGTTCTCCTGTCCTGAAGTCCCATTGGGTGGTAATGGGCAACTACTCATGCAGTGAGTTGTGCCACGTGTGGGGAACCTAGGGTTAAAGGCTCAGCACCTGTTACAGCAAGCAGCCAAGGGGCTAGTCCCTTGCCCAAGAATGAGCTGTAAGGTAATCATGATGTGGGTGTCATGGCCAACTTAATTGTTACATGACTAGCTACAGAAACCTCTTTTTGAGACATCCTTAGAGATTCTCTGCCTTTTCTCATAAGGCAACTTCCATACAGACAGTAAACTGGAATACACTCTAAGGACCACCCTTCACTCTTTGCCTATATTTCATCTCATCTTCTTCTACAACACACTGGCAAAAACACATTAAAAATATAATAAATCCTAAGCTGCATAGTTTATAAGTCCCCTTTATATACATTATAACATTTAAATTTTCTTTACAAGAGTGGTTTTTATTTGGAGTTTGGGGGTAATTTTGCCCCCCACTCCCTGGGGACATCTGGCAATGTCTGGAGACATTTTTGGTTGTCACACTAGAAGTTGGGGGAGTGGTACTGGCATCTAGTGGGTAGAGATCAGAGATGCTATGATGCACAGGGCGGCCCTACATAACAAAGAATTTTACAGCTCCAGATGTCAAGAGTGCTGATAATGAGATTGAGAAATCATGCTTGACAATTTCCTCATATTATATAAGGAAAACTTAATGAAAACAGGCCCAGAATGGAAGGGAATCAACTAATGATGGAACAAAAGATCTATCTAGCTATTCCAGTAGCAGTAGAGCATCAGTAAGCATTTCAATACTTTGTAGATTATAAGAGAATGTAAGAAATCGGCCGGGCGTGGTGGCTCAAGCCTGTAACCCCAGCACTTTGGGAGGCCGAGACGGGCGGATCACGAGGTCAGCAGATCGAGACTATCCTGGCTAGCACGGTGAAACCCCGTCTCCACTAAAAAAAATACAAACAAAACAAAAACAAAAACACAAAACTAGCCGGGCGAGGTGGCGGGCGCCTGTAGTTCCAGCTACTTGGGAGGCTGAGGCAGGAGAATGGCGTAAACC
>NW_012104599.1:2272098-2276930 GCF_000951045.1 Mandrillus leucophaeus
CTGGGTATTTTCCTTCTCAATGAGTTTAACTACAGGTGTGGACAGAATTTCTTTATTTTATCTTATTTTATTTTTTTTTCGAGACGGTATCACTCTGCTGCCCAGGCTGGAGTACAATAGCATGGTCATAGCTCACTGCAGCCTAAAACTCCTGGGTTCAACTGATCTTCCTGCCTCAGTCTTCCTAGAAGCTGGGGCTACAGATGTGTACTACCTCGACTGGCTAAGTTTTTAATTTTTTGTAGAGATGGGGTCTTGCCATGTTGCCCAGGCGGGTCTTGAACTCCTGACCTCAAGTGTTCCACATGCCTCGGCCTCACAGAGTGCTGAGATTACAGGTGTGAGCCACTGCACCTGGCCTAGAACCCAGAATTTCTCAGGAAAGAAAGGAAGGTGGAGAGGGCATTTCCATGTCTGCATGCTAGACTATCCATTTTTCTTGATGAGTACACATTCTCTCTTCCTCTCCACCTAATTCCATGGTGGCACCAGCCCTAACTTCTCCAGAACCACAGGCTCCTCTCTCGCCGGGTGCTGACTCACCTGCCCAGTAAGCCTAGGGCAATTGCCTTACTTCTCTCTCTCCCACAGTTTTGTTACTGAGCTTCTGTTTGGAGAAAGTTTTGGCCTTCTTTGGCCTTCTTCCCATTCTCGTGGGAGTTGGAGTTTCTTGGCAAGACACTGGAGGTGTGTGCCCAAGTTGCTTAACATGGGCAGGCAGAAGCCAAAATCCTCGCAGCAAGCACTTCCACCCAATTTTGAACCTGTTCTCACTTCTGCATGTGGGGGCAGTGTTGTGGGTGTGGGGGGGTTTACTACTTCCTCATGGGTGGTCTAGGATCAGGTACTCTGGGCTTCTTCAAAATGCTGCACAAAGTTGGGGCATTGGGGATTAAGTATGAAGTAGGTCATTTACTTTGCAGCATTAGTTCATGAAGTGAGTCAAATGCATTCTGGGATGGTTTAATCCCTAAAAAGGAGCTCAATGACACCAAGTTCAGCACTTACTCAGTGTCACGCCTCATTCTGCTCTGCTGCAAGCCTTGACTTCCCAAGAATTGCTAATGTTTTATCCAGAAAAGATTAGTCAAGTGTATATTACTTGCTCGGACACAAAATCATAGACACCACCATGTCCCATTGCTTGTCATCACCTGAAAAATTATTCTGGATTTAAGTTGATAAGAATAACTCTTGGAACATTGAATACACATTTTAAAAATGTAATGCTTCATTTTATGCTTTTTACCCTCACTCAAGTCATGTACTGGAAAATGTACTAAAGTAGGCTCACATATTTCTTCATATCTAGTATGCCCCTCCCCCAAAACTCTCCTCTTCAGAAACCCCAGCTTATCCTTCCTGGCTCTGAAACTTCAAGGGCATATCCTGAGCTCAGGGATTGTGCACTGAACCAAGAGAAAGAAGGGTGGAATGGCGCAGTATTAAACAAATTAATTGCTGAATTTCTTCTGTGACCTTCTATTTCTTGATTCATTTTCTTTCTTCCTTTAGCTTGACAAACCATGCCATCAACTCCTCAGCTCTCTTTCCATTCTCAGGCTCTAATTTGTGTTCTCCTTTCCTCTCTTTCCTAGCTAGAATTAGTCGCAGTTATGATCCGCCTTTCACACAGCCTGGAACCTTCCATACCTACACTGCTCTTGGATGTAGCCCAGGGTGATTAGCCTTGTTTTTTTCCTTTATCCCGTTTTTTAAAGGATGAAGTGATTTTCATGAAAAAGGTTAGTGTGGAAATTGGTATAGACCCCAGATACTCCCCACATGTGCTCCATCCAGTAGATTAATGCTTCTCACAATGAAGTTATGTCTCGTGTGGTCTTGAGGATTAAAGAAGATCCTGAGAAAGGGGAATGGGGAAGCCTAGAGGTAGGGGATAATAAGAAATTAGGGGAAAGGCTGGACGCGGTGGCTCACGCCTGTAATTCCAGCACTTTTGAAGGCCGAGGCAGGCAGATTACTTGAGGTCAGGAGTTTCAGACCAGCCTGGCCAACATGGTGAAACTCAGTTTCTACTAAAAATACAAAAAGTAGCCGGGTGTGGTAGCATGCGCCTGTAGTCCCAGCTACTCAGGAGGCTGAGGTGGGAGAATCGCTTGAACCTGGGAGGTGGAGGTTGCAGTGAGCTGAGATCAGCCACTGCACACTCCAGCCTGGGCAACAGAGTGAGACTCTTTCTAAAAAAAAAAAGAAAGAAAGAAAGAAAAAGAAATTAGGGTAAAGACAAGAAGACAAGAAGATCTGGGCATGTGAACGTGGATGGTATGGGGAATAGGAAGAGATGTGGGGCACGGGTTCAGGGTGGGGACACAACAGAATGAAAGAATAGAGAAATTTGCAAGTTAACAGGCATTAGTTGAGAAAAGGGGATCAACTCCCACAACCGCAACTGAAAGTGATCCTTGAAAATTAAGACTCAAAACCTAGCAGGATCAAATCTTAATTCTTGAGTTTATCCCAAAGTGTGGCTTATTTTAAGAAGCCCCCCTTTTCTTCTCATTTTACTCAATTTCCTCACTTGAATCAGAAGTGCAGAGTTAAGAGATGATAGACAAGAGAGAAGTGAAAGTCTGATTATTCAAAATGAAATTCATTTTTATTTGTTTATTTTTTAGAGACAGGGTCTCGCTCTGTCACCGAGTCTGGAGTGCAGTGGTTCAATCATGGCTGACTGCAACCTCAACTTCCTGGCTCAAGTCATCCTACTCAGCCTCCTGAGTAGCTGGGACTACAGATGTGCACCACCATGCTTACCTAATTTTTAATTTTTTGTATAGAGACAAGGGTCTTTCTATGTTGCCCAGGTTGGTCCCAAACTCCTGGTCTCAAGCAATCCTCCTACCTCAGCCTCCCAAAGTGTTGAAATTACAGGTGTGAGCCCTGCACTTAGCCAATGTTCATTTTTAAGTAAAAGTTTCAGAGAGTATCATTTGAAACTTACTGCTAAGCTTAGGGGATTTTTTTTTCCTCCTTATATCCATTTTTTTCTTTTCAAATTTTTATTTTATTGTTTAAAAAATATTACATGACTAGATCATGCCCCTTTTTCAAGCAAAACAGTCTTGGAGCATACAAACAAAAAATTAGTCATTGCTCCACCTCCTTCCAATACCACATACCAAAGAACTGGTGTTAACAGTCCCAGCCCTCATCATCACTGTTCGACTGCCCAGGTGGACTCAGGGGTCCTCTGTGAGGGTTACAGTTGCTTGGGTTGTCAGAAAAGGCAGGCAATAGTTCTTTTTGCTCTAGAATACCTCACATGCATGCATCTGAGCTTGTTATGCCTCTCTGCAAAGGGTTGGCCTTGGGGGAGGAAGTGATAACACTGGGCCCCACTAGCGATGGAACCCTTAGCACATCCTTCATTAATCCCCACCTTCCTGCCTGCTGGTCAAGCTTTGATCTTCTTCTGAGCAGGACATGGCTTTTAGGACATCACACATTTCTTTCGTGGTTGTAGTATAAATATTATGTACTTGGCCCTCTGGGAATTGGCTTTGGATATTTAAAGTCCGACTTTGGGGATTTAAATAACATGTTTCTCTAAGTCCCTGGCTCTAATTATTGAAAGCAATGACTTTTAAGACCTTTTCCTCTGCTATGGACTTTACAGAATTATTCTCAAGAACTTCAAGTTAAAGATTTAATTGTTCTTTCTGTATCATTTTTGTATCTGTATTTCTAAAACCCTAATGCTCCTTGAATGGTGGGGAAAGGACAAGTAAGAGGAAATAAGAAAAACCACATAGTCGAATATCAAAATATTAACCCACTATAGGAACAAAAATATTCATTGAACAATGAATTATGTGAGATGATAAAGAAACTTTTATTAACAAGAATTTCACTGGTAGGAGGGACTTGACTAGATGAAAAACTTTTAATCGCCTTGAAGTAAAAACTGAAATACTAGGGGCATGTTACAACAAATTTGGTCTCCGAACAACTGCACTAAAGACAAAGGGAGGAATTTGTCCTGCAAAGGAGGATGGAGGTTAATGAGTAGAGGATATTGAGGGAGAGAGAAGGCAAGAAAGATGGTGAGATGATGTGCACTGTGAAATGGAAATGTTTTCTATGACAAAGAAAAGTAAATTTCACTGTGAAAGAAAGGTAGGATTTGGAATTTAGTAGGCAACCTAAGTAGTTAGGAGCTGATGTAGTTTGGATGTTTGTCTCCGCCCAAATCTCCCATTGAATTGTAATCCCTAATGTTGGAAGTGGGCCCGGTGGGAAGTGATAGGATCATGGAGGTGGATTTCTCATGAATGGTTTAGCACCATCCCTCTTAGTACTGCCCTCACAATAGTGAGTGAGTGAGTTCTCATGGGATCGGATCATTTAAAGTGTGCAGCACCTCCCCTCTCGCTCTCTTTTGCTCCTGCTTCCGCCATGTGAGACTCCTACTCCCTTTTCCCTTCCACCATGATTGGAAGCTTCCTGAGGCCTCCCCAGAAGCAGAAGCCGCTATGCTTCCTGTACAGTCTGCAAAACCATGAGCCAATTAAACCTCTTTTCTTTATAAGTTGCCCTGTGTCAGGTATTTCTTTATAGTAATGTGTGAGAACAGACTAACACAGGGACATACAGGAGAAAATAAAACTAAGCAACATGGCATTAGTTTGGACATAATTACCTGTCAGGCTGTTATATTAGCTTGAATGATCCTCACAACACTAAGATTTAAGTACTATCATTATTATCCCCATTTTAAAATGGAGAAACAAAGTCAAAGAGAAGTTAAGTAACTTAACCAAGTATCAGGGGAAACTCCTCCCGCATAGAGAATGGTGAAGAGTAACAAGAAG
>NW_012104599.1:2278279-2307834 GCF_000951045.1 Mandrillus leucophaeus
AATGTAAGAATGAAGAGGATTTCATCTTTATGGCTGGAACAGTTGTTAGTTGATGTATTATTTGTATAGTTGAAGAGAACCAAGCACATACAATCTTGTGAGAGGTATAGTTGATCAAAAGCAGACCTGCTCCCAGAAGTCATGACTCCAGGCTGTTGACTTTCACACCCAAGTAGAAAGGGTGGCATGAGAAGAAGACAGGGGCCTTATAGGTGGAGAGAAGCTGGCAGGTAGAGGATGTTTGCCCAGTTCACATTTGGCTCAAGTAGTGGGGAGAAAAGTATGTTTTTCAAAGTGCTCTGTGGCCTTTTCCATCATGACAAAGTAGTAGAGGCTTAGGGTTTTGTCCATAAGAGTAATTTAAAATTACTTCACATTTCTGCAACTCTATAATATGAATACATTTAAAAGTAGATACAGAGATAAAATTGCGCATGACCCTTCATCAAGGATTCTTTTTATTATAATTTATAATTTTATCCACATGGCCAATAATAGAATATAGGATTCCAATATAATTCATGAAAAGAGTGGTAAGGAAGAACTAATAGAGTAGCACATTTTAATGTATAAAATTAATCAAATTCTCTAAATTGCTTGGTGCTCTGTATTCAGTTTTAGTGGTGATATTTAGTATCATTTCTTTCTTGGCTAGAATGAGAACAAATTCTCACTGTTCTCACAAAGACATTCTGAAGTTTCTTGAAAACTGTAGAATCTGACATTGTGCTTGTGAAAGAGAGAGAAATCTCTAATTCAGGACCAGGTTACATAGTGTGAAAGAGAGATTATGGCAAAAGAATTGGTGTCACCAGGCACCTCTGTGCATGTATAATTTTGATTAAAATAACAGATGGATCATATAAGCACAGAGATGGAAATTCTAAGAAAGAATTTAAAAAATACTAGAGCTCAAAAACACTGTAACTGAAATGAAGAATGCCTTCCATAGGCTCATCAGAGACTGCATATGGCTGAAGAAAGAATCTTAGAACTTGAAGATATGTCAGTAGAAACTTCCAAGACTGAAAACCAAAAAGAAAAAACCTTGAAAAGAACCCAGAATAGAATATCTAATAACTGTGGGATAACTACAAAATGTGTAACATATCAGGATAAGAGAGAAAATAACAGAAGAAACATTTGAAGCAATAATGACTGAGAATTTTCCCAAACACTTGTCAGACACCAAACTGCAGACCCAGGAAGCTCAGAGAACAGAAAGCAGGAAAAAAAGCCAAAAACAAAAAAAAAAACAAAAGACACTTAATCTATGTCATTTTCCAGCTTCAGAAATCAAAAGATAAAGAAAAAATCCTGAAAGAAGACAGAGGAAAGAAACACCTTACCTATAGAGGAGGAAAGTTAAAAATTACAGCTGACTTCTCCATGGAAACCAAGTAAATAAGAAGACAGTGGAATCAAATACTAAACATGGTGAGAGGAAGAAAAACCTACCAACTTAAAATTCTATGCCCTGTAAAATTATCCTTCAAAAATGAAGGAGAAATAAAGGCTTTCTCATACAAACAAAAAAATAAGGGAAATTGTTGCTGGTAGGCCTGCCTTGAAAGAAACATTAAAAGAAGTTCTTTAGCAAGAAAGAGAATAATCGAGGTCAGAAACGTGGATCTACACAAAGAAAGGAAATGCACCAGAGAATGAGTAAATTAAGGCAAAATAAAATCTTTTATTTTTCTTAGACTAAATTGATCTAACGGATAATCGTTTATTCAAAATAATAATAGCAATAATGTTTTTGATTATATGTGCTTATGTATATAACTTTGGTAAAAATAAATAATAGGCCAGGCACAGTGGCTCACACCTGTAATCCCAGCACCTTGGGAAGCCAAAGCAGGAGGGTCACCTGAGCCCAGGAGTTTGAGACTAGCTTGCGAAACACAGCAAAATGTCATCTCTAATAAAAAAATAAAAAATAAATTAGCCTGGCATGGTGATGTGCCCCTGTAGTCTCAGCTACTCTGGAGGCTGAGGCAGGAGGATAGCTTGAACCCAGGAGATCAAGGCTGCAGTGAGCTGTGACTGCACTCCAGCCTGGGTGACAGAATGAGACCCTATCTCAATTAAAAAAAAATAAATGATGCCTTTCTGTTTTTCAAAAAATGAGTTATAGCCAGACGCCAAAATGTATTTTCTCAATTTCTTGCAATATATACCCTAATGAAGAGAAAATATGAAAACTTGCATCAATGTTAAAATTAAGAATGATACTCAAGATATTGCCAGAATCTGAAATAAATGTTCACTCTTTACAATTACTGTGGAGTTTGCAGTAGATTGTTCTTGGGACAGGTGCTGGTCTTCAGATTCTCTCTTTTCTGGGCCCTTACCCCTTTCATACAGGCAATCTGGTTGCCATAGTTCGAGGTTGTATTATGTGACTCTGTTTCCCTGGCCATGATTAATATTGATCCAGGGTGGCCATTTGTCTCTTATCATTATTCATGGCCTTTTTAGCCCCACAGATATTTTTACTTTAATAGTATACAATTGTATAATAGACAAATATTTCCATATTTTTCTTAGTTGCCATATCAGAAAACCCTCCCCCAGAAAGGATATATGGTTTTATATACATATTCATCTATAGTTCTTCCAGTATTTGTAAATGTGTTATTTATTATTTAATCCTTAACCCATCTCTATAATGTTGGTTTATTGGCTTGAGACAGCATTTGCTGAATCAGATGAAGAACATAAGCTTTTTTTTTTTTTCTTTTTTTTTGTGGAAAGTGTTTATCAGGAAACACTAAAAAAAAAAAAATTATAAAACAAACCTTCACTGAACCCTCAGTTGGGTAAATAAAAAAGTAATTACACCTATAAAAGCAACTTTGGGGATATTTGAATATGAAGTAGTTATCCCACTTTTGTAGATTATTGTTTATGTTTCTTAGGTGTGGTAATAGTACTGTGGTTTTGATGGATAAGCCCTTGTTCTTAGGACATGCATGCTAAAATACTTGGAGGTAAAGTGTCACTATGTCTGAAACTTAATTCCAAATGATTCAGCAAACAGAAAATGCAGATATCCAACTCACAGCAGATATCCAAAGTATATAAAGCAAAAACAGTCAAATTGAGAAAAGATACAGAAAACTGAATAACTGTAGTCAGAGATTTTAATGCGCCAATTTCAATAATGGGTAGCACAACCAGATAGAAGATTAACAAGGGAATAGAAGACTTGAGTAATACTATTTGTGTAGTGTTGTATAGTTTGTGAAAACTGGACCTAACAGACACCTGTAGAACGCTTTACTCAACAACACAATACACATCCTTCTCAAGCACACCTGGATCATTCTCTAGCACAAAACATACACTAGGCCATAAAACAAGCCAAAATACATTTAAAAGGCTTAACATCCTTTGAAGTATAGTCTCTGGCCACAATATAATAAAATTAGAAATCGATAACAGAAGGAAATTTGGAAAATTCACAGATATGTGGAAATTAAACAACATACTCCTAAATCATGAGTGAGTCAAATGAATCTCAAGGAAAACTAGAAAATACTTTGAGATGAATGAACACAAAAATGCAACATACCAAAATTTATGGAATGCAGCGAAGCAATCAAACTCTTCCAAAAAGTAGAAGAGAAAGAAGTGCTTCTTAATTATTCTGTGAAGCCAGCATTACCTTCATATCAAAACCAGAGAAAAACTTAAAAAAAAAAAACTACAGACCAATATTCCTTATGTATACACATGTAAATGTTTTCAACAAAATGACAACAAACTGAATCTAGCAACATATAAAAAGGATTATACTTTATGACCAAGTGATATTTACCTGAGCCATGCAAGGTTGGTTCAACATATGAACATCAATAGATACAATATATCACATTGATACAGTAAGTACCAAAAAACATATGATCCTCTTAACAGATGTCAAAAAAGCATTGGACCAAATTCAGCACCCTCTCATGATTAAAAATACTCCATAGACTAAGAAAAGATGGGGACATCTATAATTTAGTAAAGGGCATCTACAAAAAACTCATAGCTAACAACATATTTACTGGTGAAACATTGAAATAGTTATCCTTAAGATCAGGAACAAGACGAGGATGTCTGCTCTTGCCACTTTTATTCAATATTGTACTGGAGGTTCTATTAAGGAAATTAAGCAACAAAAAGGAGAAAAAGGGATCCAGATTAGAAAGAAAGAAGTGAAAATATCTCTATTCACAGTGACATAATCTTATATACAGAAAATCCTAAGGTATCCTCTCCCACCCCTGCCACACACAGAAGCAAACTATTAAACTAGTAAATGAATTCAGCAAGGATGTAGATATAAGATCAATATATAAAAAAGGTTTATTTCTATACCCTAGCAATATCTAAAAATAAAAATAAGAAAATAATCACTTGTAGTAACACCAAGTAGAAAACCTAACTAGGACGAAATTTAACAAAGGTAGTATAAATTTTGGACAATGAAAAATGACAAAACATCATTGAAAGAAATTAAAGATCTAAATAAGTGAAGACATCTTGTGCGCATGGATTGGAAGGCTTAGTATTGTTAAGATGTCAACATTCCACAGATATACAGTTTCAAAATAGTCTCTATAAAAATTCCAGCAGCCTTTTTTGCAGAAATTGGCAAGCTGATCTTAAAATTCATATGGAAATTCAAGAGACCCAGAATAGCTAAAACAATCTTGAAGAGGGGGAATAAATTTGGAAGACTCATACACACTAGTTTCAAAACTTACTACAGGGCAACAGTAATCAAGATAGTATGTTGCTAGTATAAGGATAGACATATAGACCAGAAGTGATAATCTAGAAATAGACTCTTACACATTTGATCAATTGACTTTTCACAAGAGTGTCCAAATAATTCAATAGGGAAAGAATAGCATTTTCAATAAATGGTGCTGGGACAACTGGATATTCACCTGCAAAAGTGCAAAGTTGGACTCTTCACAGCGTATACAAAAATTAACTAAAAAAACATTGACTTATGCAAAGAATTCATGACTAGTACATCAGAAATGCAAGCAACAAAACCAAAAATAGACAAATGTGACTTAATTGAACTAAAAAGCTTCTGCATAGCAAAAGAAATAATCGGCTGGGGCAGTGGCTCACACCTATAATCCCCGCACTTTGGGAGGCCGAGGTGGGCGGATCACTTGAGGTCAGGAGTTCGAGACCAGCCTGGACAACGTGGCAGAATCCCATCTCTACTACTAAAAATGCAAAAATTAGCTTCGCATGGTGGCGGGAGCCTGTAATTCCAGCTTGGGAGGCTGAGACATGAGAATCACTTGAGCCTGGGAGGTGGAGGTCTCAGTGAGCTAAGATCACACCATTGCACTCCAGCCTGGGTGACAAAGACTCTGTCTGAGAAAAAAAAAAAAAAAAAAAATCAACAGAATGAACAGACAAGCTGCAGAATGTGAAAAAATATTTGCAAACCACACATCTGACAAGGGACTAAAATCCAGAATCTACTAGGAACTGAAACAACTCAATAACAACAACAACAAAACCTTCCACAAATAACCTCATTACAAAGTGGACCAAGGGGGCAAGTATAACCATGGCAACCCTGAGCTGGTTGTGAGAAGCTCCAGGCCCCATGCTGGTGTGTGAAATATCAAATTTCAAGCACAAGTCACAGATCCAGGATCTGCTTGAGATACACTATCACAATTACAGGAAGAAAAAATGCTGGCAACAGTGTCCCCACATGCTGCTGAGCTTGTAGGACTTAACAGGACTGTTCACCAGGCCACCGAGAGGCCCAAACCCTATCCCTGTCCTGAGGGAGAGGTCCTGCAGCGGACCCTGGGCCTGCACTGGGACGATCATGTCTCCTCAGACCCCACTTCCCAGCAGCAGTGTGCGACCTCTGCTGACTCTGAACCAGGTCCTGCATTTAAATGACAATTTGAACTTGGATCCCTATTACACTTCAGAGACAGGAAGTATCACAGTTGCATATACTCATGATTCCTTTCCTTCTCCAAACCCAATTTCATGAAAATAGAATGTGAAATTTAAAAAAAAAGTGGGCAAAGGGCATGAACAGACATTTTTCAAAAGAAGACATACAAATAACCAACAAGCACATGAAAAAAAAAATGCTCATCACTAATCATCAGAGAAATGCAAATTGAAATCACAATGAAATATCTCACACCAGTCAGAATGGCTATGATTAAAAAGTAAAAAAATAACAGATGTTGGCAAGGATGCAGAGGAAAGGGAAGCCTTAGGCACTGTTGGTGGGAATGTAAATGAGTTCAGCCTCTATGGAAAATAGTATGGATATTTCTCAAAGAATTAAAATTAGAACTACCATTTGATCCAGCAAGCACACTACTGGGTATCTACCCAAAGGAAAAGAAATCATTTTATCAAAAAGACACCTTTCATTTGTATGTTTGTCACAGCACTATTCACAAGAGCAAAGACACAGAATCCACCTAAGTGTCCATCAATGGATGATTGAATGAAGAAATGCTTCCACATAGTATACTAGATGTGGTATACTATTCAGTGGTATACTAAATAGTGGAATACTATTCAGCCTTAAAAACAATGAACTCGACTGGGTGCGGTAGCTCACGCCTGTAATCCCAGCACTTTGGGAGGCCGAGGTGGGCAGATCATGAGGTCAGGAGATCGAGACCATCCTGGCTAACATGGTGAAACCCCGTCTCTACTAAAAATACAAAAAAATTAGCCAGGCTTGGTGGCGGGTGCCTGTAGTCCCAGCTACTTGGGAGACTGAGGCAGGAGAATGGTGTGAACCTGGGTGGTGGAGCTTGCAGTGAGCCAAGATCACACCACTGCCTCCAGCCTGGGCGACAGAGTGAGACTGTCTCAAAAAAAAAAAAAAAAAGAACTCATGACTTTTGCAGCAACATGCACAGAACCAGAAGTCTATCTTAGGTGGAGTAACTCAGAAACAGAAAGTCAAGTACTGCACGTTTTCACTTATAAGTGGGAGCTAAAAAATGTGTATATATGGACATAGAGTGTGGAATAATAGATACTGGAGACTCAGAAGGGTGAGGAGGAAGGGAGGTTAAGAGATGAGAAATGACTTAATGGATATAATGTACATCATTCCGGCAATGGTTACAGTAAAAGCCCAGACTTTGCCACCATGCAGTATGTCCATATAACACAACTGCACTTGTACCTCCTACGTTTAGATTTTAAAAGTCAACTCAAAATGAAATGTAAACATAAATATAAAAATTAAAACTAGGTTGGGCGCGGTGGCTCACACCTGTAATCCCAGCACTTTGGAAGACCAAGGCAGGCGAATCATGAGGTCAGGAGTTCGACACCAGCCTGGCTAATGTGGTGAAATACTGTCTCTACTAAAAATACAAAAATTAGCGGCATTGTGGCACGTGCCTGTAGTCCCAGCTACTCGAGAGGCTGAGGCAGAAGAATTGCTTGAACCCAGGAGGCGGAGGTTGCAGTGAGCCGAGATTGCACCATTGCACTCCAGCAGCCTGGGCGACAGAGCAAGACTCTGTTAAGAAAAAAAAAAATTCAAAACTATAAAACTCTTGGGAGAGAGTGTTGTAGTAAATATTCCTGAACAGTGGTTAGGCAAAGTCTTCTAAGCTATAACACCAAATAAAAAAGTGGCCCAAAAAAGTAATAATAATAAATTAGATTTCCTTAAAAAGAAAATTTTTTCTGCTTCAGAAGACACTATCAAGAAAATGAAAAGACAACCCACAGTATAAGAGAAAGTATTTGCAAATCATATAACCAATAAGGGACTTGTATCCAGAATATAAAAAACCTCAAAACTAAATAATATAAGATAACCCAAGTAAAAATGGGCCAAGTCTTTGAATAAACATTTCTTCAAAGAAGATACATATATATAAATGATCAATAAGTACATAAAAAAGCTTGGCATCATTAGTCATTAAGGAAATGAAAATAAAAAATAAAAAACACATGATACTGCTTCACACCCACTGTGATGACTGTATAATAAAAAAGATGGCCAATAACAATTGTGGGAGAGAATGCAAAGAAATTGGAACCCTTATACATTGCTGGTTGAAATGGAAAAATGCAGCCACTTTGGAAAACTCTTTGACTATTCCTCAAAACATTACAAATAGAGTTACATGTGACCTAGCAATGTCAATGTTGGATATATATCCAAGAGAATTGAAAACATGTGTTCCCACAAAAACTTGCACATGAATGTTCATAGCAGCATTATTCATAATAGCCCAAAAGTGGAAACAACCAAAATTTCCATCTACTAGCGAATGAATAAACAAAAGGTGGTATATGCATACAGTGGATTTCCCCTTTCACTCAAAAGATATTTCAGGATATTATTAAACTTAAATTTTAAAATTAATTTCCTTTGCATTATGCTAAGAGACTAAGGCCTGTTGAATTTGTGATTTCTTAAAATTATTTTTTGACAAACTATTAAATTATAATAAATATTTCAGGCACATTATATTTATTAAAAGAGGGCAGGTGGTTTTGAAGTATACACAATTTTATAAGTACTTATTAAATAAAATATGTTACATCAACCATCCCCAACCTTTTTGGCACCACGGACAGGTTTCATAAAAGGCAATTTTTCCATGGATGGGGGTTAGGGGATGGTTTCAGGATGAAACTGTTCTACTTCAGATCATCAGGCATTAGATTCTCATAAGGAACTCACAGCCTAGATCCCTTGGATGCGCAGTTCACATGGTTTGCTCCTATGAGAATCTAATGCCGCTGCTGATCTAACAGGAGGCGGAGCTCAGGCAGTAATGCTCACTCACCACCCCTGCCACCTCCTGCTGTGTGGCCCAGTTCCTAACAGACCATGAACAGGTACTGGTCTGTGGCCTGGGGATTGGGGACCCCTGAATTATGTTACTCATTTATGTATTACTTATTTTGCCTTCCGAAGAGTAAACTGTGTTAAAACTTCCCACTACAATTAGGTTCTGTAATTTTCTTCTTGTCTTTCTGTTGTGTTTTGCTCTCTCTATATTTATCTAGTGTTTATGAATAAAATTACACAACTCAGACTACAGCACAGCTTTATCAATAAAGTGGAGATTTTTGCCCTACTTTTTGTTTTCTACCTTAAGTTACACTTTGTCAGATATTAATTCTTGCTTTCTTTTTATTTTAATTTCTTGGTATATCTTTGCTTATCTTTTTGCTTTCAATGTTTTTGCTTATTTTGGTTTGAGTATGTTTTACAACCTACATAGACTGTGTGTGTATATGGTTGTGAGTGCAAGGTGTGTAATTAACCAGCTTGAGAACCACTGTCTTTTAATAGCGAAGTTTAAGAAGTTCAACTCATTTTCATTATTATTATTGTTATGTATTTCACTGTAATATATTATATGTAATACGTATTTTTATATTTCATTGTGTCTGGGTATGGTGGTTCACGCCTGAAGCCCTAGCACTTTGGGAGGCTGAGGCAGGGAGGATTACCTGAGCCCAGGATTTCGAGATCAGCTTTGGCAGCATGAGATTTCCGTCTCTACAAAAAGTTTAAAAATTAAACAGGTGTTGTGGCTTACGCCTGTAGTCCTGACTACATGGGAGGCTGAAGCGGGAGGATAGCTTGATCCCAGGAGGTCAAGATTGCAGTGAGCTGTGTTCATGCCACTGCTCTCCAGCCTAGGCAACAGAGTAAGACCCTGTCTCAAAAAAAACTAATCAAATCAAATCAAACAAAACTTCACTGTTGTTTTTCTGTTTTGTAATTGCTAGACTATGTTTTGTTTTATTGATGTCTTCTTCAATAATGTTCAAAATTATCAGCTACATTCTCAGTTTTTCAATTGAATAAATCAGAAAAAATGGATATATATAATAGGAGAAACATAAAAACCTTATGCACATTGAATAATATCTTAAATTAAAGGACAAAAAGACTGAGAAAATATTTGCAACAAACATGATATATATTCACAATACAATCCACAATATAAAAGAAATCATGAACATCCATAAGAAAAAAATGGGTATAGCAGTCAAAACTGTATTTGGCTACAAGAACCATCAAAACAAACATAGTGGCTTAACAGATGAAAGGAAGGACTGTTTCACTTGGGTAACAAGAAGTCCCATGGGGATCAATCCAAAGCTGATACATTGACTCCAAATATCACCAGTGTCCCAGGCTCTGTAAATCTTTAGGTTCATGCATTCTTAGTATGTAGTTTTTATCTTTTTGGTTTCAAAATGACTGTTGCATCTCCTGGCAGCTCAAGTGGAAAGAAGATGGAAATTGGAGAGGAATGCACCAGAAGACTTATTTCTCGTATCAGTAAGGGGGTGGGGGTGGAACATTAAAATTTAGAGTTCACTGTGTCTATGGTGGAGTCAAGTAAGGGAGAAACATGTTGCAAATGGAGATTGATTTGGCCAAAGTACAGTGCCTTCTACATAGAGAACCGAAATAGAAAATTCACAAAATAAGAAATTAAAAAATAAAAAATAAAAAATCATACCAAAATAACAAACCACCAAATAGTAATCAAAGCAATTTATGAAAAACTCTTTGGCAGGATTAGACAAGTTCTTACCTCTTTGGCTTGTCCATTTTAAGTCCAGGACCCAATCCTCAGAAAATAATTGAAAACACAGACAAAATGTACCTTCTAGACTATTTATCACAGTGTTTTGTTGTTGTTTGTTTTAACTTTATTATGTAACCTATACATTTGTTTATACCAGGCAGCTTCTCTTAGGTTGCAAGGAACAGATACATCTTGAGGTTGCCTCAGTTTATGGTTTATGTTGTAAGAACATATGAAAGCAGGAACAGAATAAAATAGTGTCATCAGTCACAAGCCGAGGAATGGGACACACAGGTCTCCCTGAGCCCAGCTATTCTGAGAAGAAGCAGCTCTATCAGTCCATTATCTTGTTCTTTAAGAGTGGATATTTGTGGCTCTTGACACAGTGGTCTGCCATTATGACTCAGCGTCTCTTTGCTTCTGTTTCCTCTACTTCCACTTCTCTTTCCACAAAGTTTCTAGCTCAGAGTTGCTAGATCAATTACTAGACACTGGTCTCAGCTCACTGTCACTGAGCCTGCTGATATGTCTCTGATCCTTAGGCACTCTGATTCAGGGGCTTCGGGAAGCCAACATTATATTGAGATTGAAATTAAATGTGGACCACACAGAACTGCTCACAAAAGTGTTTATTCCTTAAGTTTTTGTTTTGTTTTGTTTTTAGACAGAGTCTCATTCTGTCGCCCAGGCGAGAGTTCAGTGGCATGATCATAGCTCATTGCAGCCTCAAACTCCTGAGCTCCAGCTATCCTCTCGCCTCAATCTCCTGAGTAGTTGGGAGTACAAGTGTGCAACACTATGCCTGGCTAATTTTGTAAAATTGTGTAGAGACGGGGTTTTGCTATGTTGCCCAGGCTAGTCTCAAGCTCCTGGCCTCAAGCAATCCTCCCACCTCACGCTCCCAAAGTGCTGGCTGGGATTATAAGCACCAGGCACCACAGCCTCCATACTCCTTAAGTATTATGCTCTTGAAATTAATATTTCAGGTTAAATCTACTAGAATGATGCATGAATTTTATAATTTTATTTTAATTCTTAAACAAGGTATGCTAACTATAGAGCACTTGGGAAATACAAAAAAATATACAAAACAGTAAAATCGCCCACAGTCTCACAGTTCGAAGGTAACCATTATTAATATTTTGGTGTTTTTTCTGGGGCCCTGTTATCTGTGATAATTTTTTTCTTTTTCTCTCTAATTTGAAGAAGAAAAAATCTTGTTATTTGTATCATCAAAAGTTAGAGAGTATATGTGATCAGAAATAAAAATGAACTAATTACACAACATATTTTGGGTGATGTATAGCATGTGAGACCGAATATGAACAAAGATGGGATACCAAATGCTGTTAATGTCTTTCTATTTAAAATAAAATTTCAGGCTGGGCGTGGTGGCTCATGCCTGTAATCTGAGCACGCTGGGAGGCCGAGGCAGGCAGATCACTTGAGGTCAGGAGTACGAGACCAGCCTGGCCAATGTGGTGAAACTCCATCTCTACTAATAAAGCACAAAAATTAGCTGGGTGTGGTGGCACGGGCCCGTAATCCCAGCTACTTGGGAGGTTGAGGCAGGAGAATCGCTTCAACCCAGGAGGCAGAGGTTGCAGTGAGCCCAGGTCGTGCCACTGCACCCCAGCCTGGGCAATAGCGAGAGTTGGTCTCATAAAATAAAATAAAATAAAATAAAATAAAATAAAAACCTCAGAAATTCAGTTCCATTCATTTGCAATTGTTTCTACATAAACTGATCTGAAACTTACCCTTAATTATGTGTGAAACAATTTGCCAGGTGAATTCATAGCATAAACAAAATGACTAGGGGCATGTTTGACTTATGTGAGGGCTTTTAAGGATTTTAAAACACTTTAACAGCACCCCTGTTTCTATATTCATTAATTATTAGTTTTCAGACAAGATCCAGCACATTCAGGGTGGTATGACCATAGACAGTAACTAGTTTCCAATGAGTCTCATCCATTCATTAAAGTTTGTCATCCCATAGAGCAATGAAAAGAGAAGAAAATAGGTTTACATTCTGAGACATGCTTCATCATCTAAAACCAAAACATGCAATCTAGTGTTTACTTTTCTTAATGGCCCAAATAGTGTCTATAGTTACTAAGTAAACTATTTTCTTAGTGAAAACAAACCAATGGGCCGGGCGCGGTGGCTCACGCCTGTAATCCCAGCACTTTGGGAGACCATCCTGGCTAACACGGTGAAACCCCATCTCTACTAAAAATACAAAAAAAAAAAAAAAAAAAAATTAGCCGGGCGTGGTAGGGGGCGCCTGTAGTTCCAGCTACTCGGGAGGCTGAGGCAGGAGAATGGCATGAAGCCAGGAGACTGAGGTTGCAGTGAGCTGAGTTTGCACCACTGCACTCCAACCTGGGCGACAGAGCAAGACTCCGTCTCAAAAAAGAAGAAAAAAGAAACAAACCAGTGAATCATGGAAGCCACATTGAAGATGAAGAATATAACTCAAAATTGAAGACTTTTTCCCTTTATTTTAAGAAGCATTCCTTGACTCCCAACCATGTTTTACATTCCTTGACTACATTTCTTTCTTTTTTTTTTTTGAGACGGAGTCTCACTCTGTCGCCCAGGCTGGAGTGCAGTGGCGCGATCTCGGGTCACTGCAAGCTCCGCCTCCCGGGTTCACGCCATTCTCCTGCCTCAGTCTCCTGAGTAGCTGAGACTACAGGCACCGGCCACCTCGCCCGGCTATTTTTTTGTATTTTTAGTATAGGCGGGGTTTCACCGTGTTAGCCAGGATGGTCTCGATCTCCTGACCTCGTGATCCGCCCTCTTATTTTGGTTTCTTGGTAAGTCTTTCTTAGGAGATTTTAAAGCTCTATTATTATGATATTTTTACTTTCTAGCATAATATTTAGTCCCTAATATTTTCTCAATGAATATGTGTTAGCTGAGGGAATGCACCAACACAGTTTAATGAATACATTAAATGTGTTAGGTTTTTAAACATTGAGACCATGTTCTTTCATTTTCAACTTCTTCAGGGCTTGCTGTTCACCTTAGATGAGATGATGATTAACCTAATGATTACATAAAGTCACTAAATTAGGTGAAGCAAAACATAAGAAAGATTTCAATGGGAAGATAAAATCATCCTCAAGAAAACCACAGATGTAGGCTGGGCACTGTGACTCACACAGTGCAGTAATCCTGGCACTTTGGGAGGCCAAGGTGGAAGGATTGCTTGAGGCCAGCAGTTTGAGACCAGGCTGGGCAACATAGCCAGACTCCGTCTCTACGAAACATTGAAAAACCGAACTGGGTGTAGTGGTGCACACCTGTAGTCACAGCTACTCAGGAGGCTGAGGTGGGATGATCACTTGAGCCCAGGAGTTTGAGGTTCCAGTGGGTAATGATTGAGCCACCACATTCCAGCTTGGGTGACAAAGCAGAACGCCCCCCCCCACCCCCCCAAAAAAGAAAGAAAACCATAGAGATAGATCTATAGGGTGTAAATAGACTATACAATGTAAAAGCTGTGTACAGGCATTAAACAAAAACGACAGTATCAATATTAATGGTAGAAATAAATACATTTGGCCATAAGCTAATCTATTTTAAAATCTTCTGTAAGACAGATGTATCTTTAATTAGAATCATTTTCAATGATTTTCATCATTTCCAAGTAGTAAAGTCCTTTTAAAGTCAAGAATATAGATTTTTAACAAGGATCTAATGCCTGCTAAATATTCTTAAATTCTCTTTTCCTTAAATTCTCAGTCCCTTTTATACTTCTTATTTAGCACTTTTCATGATTATCAGTCAGTAGAAGACAGGGTGTTTGTGTCTTCCCACAAAAGAATGAACAGATGGAGGAAAAGCACCAAATTTTTTACTTATGTGGTACCAATTTATCTCCTATCTTAATATATTTCTCATAAAAGGAGCATAGTAATTTTAATTGAACCAAAATAATCTCAACTCTTTGCAGGAAATCATTGTCAGAGAGGAAACTGATCTTCTATCTGCTTTATGTTCTACAACCTTCTGGGCTTCTACGGATGCTCACTTCATCTCTTTTTAAATAAAGGGCAGACTATTTGAGATGATTTTACAGAGAGAAATGAAAAAAGTTAAGCGCTACGAGTGAGAAACCAGGAGTCTAAGTCCTCTCTCTGACACTGACTATCTGTGTGACCCTGGATAAGGCACGTAACCTCTCTGGTCTTGTTTCTTCATCTGTTAAAACTATTTGAATTGGTTGACATTTACCATTCTTTCCAGGACTTTCTATGATATTCAATCAATTATCTGTCTTCTCCAACTCGTCTTTGCTCTTCTCGTTTATCTCATGGAAACATGTTATTCCCACCTTCTCCCACACTCAACTACTGTTTTCCTTAGGAGAGACCTTGAGTACTGTGAAATCTCCTCAGAGAAATGTTAAGCAAGTCACTGAAACTCTCTAGGCTACAGTTTCCTCATCTGTGAAAGAATAGATCACAAGTCCACCAGCCACAGAGCTCAGCATCAGATCCTTACAGGGGACTGGTGACCAGGTGAGCAAGGGTCATCACTCTAGAGAGAAGCTGATGCCAACCAGCATAGGTCAAGAACCATCATAAGACTAGAGGCTTCTCACTCCTTTTTCCAAAGCTACATTATGACTGGGAAATTTGTAAAAGATTGTTTAAATTATTAGAGCAAACTAAACTCTGAATCAGATTCCTGCTCTGCCACCTCCACTAATCATGTGCCTAGAAAGGGAAGCAGAAGAGGCAACTTTACATTAAATTACCATGTTTCCTCTAGAGTGGCAACTGTGATTCGAGACATGTGACTTTGTTTATGGCTTATCTTTAGCAAGCCGACCCTCACCTGGAAGATTCACTTTGTGACTCTTAAACCTGAAGGTTGCTTATCGCCCCTTCCTGTTTAATAGAGTTCATGGAGACCCAGACCTTCCAGACATGCCAGTCCTGCTCTCTCCTGTGCCTGAGTAGTGATTTAGATATCATTTTTGCCTGTGCAGACTGTCCTGACGCTTCTGCCTCTGTAGGAAAGACAAAAACACACAACTTCCCAACAATCATATTCCTAGATCTTTACCTAAGTAAACTGAAATCTCACATTCACAAAACAACCTGTATGCAAGTGTTTATAGCAATTTTACTCATAATCTCCAAAACCTAGAAGCAACCAAAATGTCTTTCCACAGATGAGTGGGTAAAATAATTATGGTAATTTTTGTTTTGCTTTGTTTTGAGATAGGGTCTCACTTTCTTGCCCAGGCTGGAGTGTAGTGACATGATCATAGCCCACTGCAGCTTCAAACTCCTGGGCTCAAGCAATCCTTTCATCTCAGCCTTCAGAGTAGCTGGGACTACAGGTGTGCACCACCATGCTTGGCTAATGTTTAAAAAAAATTTTTTTTTTTTATGGAGATGGGGTCTCCTATGTTGCCCAGGCTGGTCTCAAGCTCCTGGGCTCAAGCGATCCTCCCACCTGGCCTCCTAAAGAGCTGGAATTACAGGCATGAGCCACAATTCCTGGCCATGGTACATTCATATAATGGAGTACTAGTCTGCTGTGAAAAAAAAAAAAAAAAAGAGGAAGAATAAACTATTGATTCACACAATTATGTGGGTGAGTCTTAAATGAATTTTGCTAATTGAAAGGAGCCAGACTCCAAAGGGTGCACACATTGTATAAATCCATTCATATGACATTTTAGAAGCAGCTACATTATGGGGATGGAAAACAGATGCCAGGGGTTGGCGGTAGTAGGAAGAGGGTAAATTAACTGTATGTTAACTGCAGAGATAATTCATGGGTGGAATTTTTAGGGTAACAGAACTGTTCTGGGCTGGGTGTGGTGGCACACACCTATAATCCCAGCACTTTGGGAGGCTGAGGTGGGAAGATCGCTTGAGCCAGGAGTTCAAGACCAACCTGGGAAACATAGCAAAATCCCATGTTTACAAAAAGTAAAAAAATTAGCTGGGCATGTGTGCACACACCTGTCGTCCCAGTTACTCAGGAGGTTGAGGTAAAAGGATTGCTTGAGCCCAGGAGTTTGAGACTGCAGTGAGCTATCATCGCAGTACTGCATTCCGACCTGAGTGGCAGAGAAATATTCTGTCTCCAAAAGGGGGGATGAGGGGGGGTAGTTGGGGGGTGGGGTAGGAACAATTCTGTATGATACTGAATTGTGGATAAATGGCTCTGCATTTGTCAAAAATCCATAGAACTGTACATCACAAAGATGGAACTCTAATGTATACAATTAAAAAAATATCAGCCAGGATGGTGGGGACTGAAGACTTTCATGAATGAATGTAACCGTGCACATAACATCCCTGAAGGGGTTGGGAAAAGGAGCAACGAAAGTAACCTTGCAAGTGCTGCTCTGACTTACAATTGTAAGGCTAAAGTCCAAAGGAACTGGACATAAGCACCGTGTTCCAACTGGCAAGTTAGTTTCTCATTGGGTTGGGGCGGCGAGGGGAGGGGGATGTTACCAATGCTGGAACAGCTTTACATGCACGGTAAGCAATAATGGGCAAATAAGTAAATAAAAGTGGATAGTGGGGGTCCGGTTTTTCACTGTTGGAGAGAGAAGTTATAGCTACGCACAGGCAGAAGGCTAGAAGGAACCCTGTGATACTGGATTAGATTCAGAGATATTAGTATGAACTCATATTTAACCACATATATAAAAATCATAATAGATATGTGTATATACATGGGTTAATATATATGGTTCCTATCTGTGCCCTCTGAGAGGGCCTAGTACAGGGCTACAGCTAATATAGGGCTGCCAGAGCAAACATAGGGTGCATAAGTAAATTTGAATTTCAGATAAACAATAAGTAAACACACACACACACAGAGACACATACACACACAGACACTTAAGCCTATAAAGGAGTGAAATATATTTGCAAGGGTATACAAGAAAATTGTAGCTGGGTGGCCAGGGCAATGAGATGGGAGGAAGATTTACTTTTCACTATATATGCTTGGACCATAGGTTTCTTATTCACAAAATAAACAACTTTACAACAATTAAGCAAGTAAAACCGTGTAGTTAACTCAAGAAATAAAAGTATTTTCTATGAATTAGAATAAAAAAGGGCTACCTGGTTAACTTTTAAAAATTTCACTGCTTTGTAGTGAAATCACTTATACATTATATAATTCATAGAAGCTCCAAACAGAGCCGTCTTTTTCCTCCATAAGCGGGTCTTTTTTGCCTTTCTGCAGACCAGGTGGGGGTCACAGGCAAGTGTGACATCTCCTTCCTGGACCCCTTCTTCCACGGTGTTGGGGGAAGGACACCTGCACATCTGAGAGAGGAGACAGGAGGAAGATGCGCTCTCCAGAATCACGGCTGCTTCTCACTTTAATCAAAGTCTCCTGCTGAGTTGGAGAAGTGAGAACTGTTATTCTCTGCTGTTGACACACGGAAACTCTTTAATTAAACTCAGCCTGGCTACCTGTGCTAAGCCTCTCCAGGCCAGCGCCAAGGCAACATGCTCTAAATGATGAAGAGGAACCTTTTAAAAACTTTTTAATAGAGGAGATAATTAGTGTGTGCAATTCATTGTTACAGAATCTCCCAGAGACAAGGTAACTTATTAGAGCTTTTTTTTAAAAAAAAAAAAAAAGCTTTCAGTTTTATTCTGGATAAGAATGGCCTCCCTGTGACACTGCGAGACGGGGCGAAGCTTCCCAGGTCTCTTGAGGCATATATGGTAATTGTCAGAAAGGATTGCTGAGGTCAAGAAGAAATTTCTTCCCACCCAGTAAGGGCAAAAGGTAGACGAGAAACACTGTGGGAGGAGGGAACAGTCTGTCTTCTGCAGCATTGGACTGTACCGATTGTGCTGAGCCAGAGACATTTTAGATATTCTTTTCCAATTCATGCCTCTTCTCTTTGCCCTCTTCAGTAAACAAAGAGCTTCCAAACCAAGCCATCAGGACTAGCTGCCTTGATAAGGATCGGCTGGAGCCAGTCACATCCTACACTAGTTTGTGGGCAAGAAGAAAAGCACTGAAAGAAAACCCCCACCCTGTGTGGTTCAGTGGCGTCACTATCTGCACTACCTCTTTTTAAGAAAGCAGGTGTTAGGCACTGTGGTGAGCTTCAGCCTAAGTTCCTAAACAAGCTTCCTTTCCCTGGTTTGAGTTGGGGAAGATGGCGTTACTCCTTGGTAACTTTTTTTGCCCTTTCTTGTGTTGCTACTTGTCAGTGCTTGTATATGATTTTTCCTTCATTTGCTAGGGATTAGGGAAGTTACGTAGGGTTGCACTATTGATAGCAAGTGATTCTGCTTCTGTGCAGTCTCCTACCAGATTCTTTGTTGCTGAATGAAAAAGGAATAATAATCGTGATGAGGAGGAAGACAAGGAAAACAACTGTTAAAAAGATGGAGAAAAATTGTCGCATAGCTTCACGATAGCTCACCTGTGAGGGGGTGCTACCTTCTGTGCTAAGGCTTAGGTAATCGTACCCTTTACCACTGTGTGTTGGCAAGAACTGCACTTGAAATCAGGAGACCTCGGAAGGCTGAGGAGGGAAGGTTGCTTGGGCCCACGAGTTCGAGGCTGCAGTAAGCTACGATCACACTACTGCACTCTAGCCTTTGACAGGCGACAAAGCGAGATCTGTCTCTAAAAAATAAAATAAAGCAAAATAAATCAACAGATCCAGATTTTGAATTCTGTCTTTGCCACCTGTATTATTAGCATCAGTTACTTAACATCTCTAAGATTGTTTCATCCTTCTATAAAATGACATTAAAAATGACTATTGACAAAGATGTTTGAGAAATAAAGGAATTAAAATTCCTGCCAAAACACCATTTTCTCAGTGTTTGTTGGATCTGGATAATATTGTGATATATGAATTGCATCAGAGTGTTATCATTCATCATCATCATCATTATCCTTCATCATTTCTTAAGTATCTAGATTTGTTCTAGAAAATGTAGTGTGCTTCCCAAAGACAGAGTTTCTGACAGCTTAGGGTTGGCAGTGGAAGGGAATATCCCACAGAGGTGCTGAAGTCAGTTTGCAAAGAGTTTCCAGATATTCAGCAGGAAACTTAACTGGTAAAAGAAAAGGATTATTCAAGGAGCACCCAGCAAGCCACTCATTCTATGTGTGACTTGTATATACTTATTAAAGAATCAGTTACACTGCAGTGTTTGATGTGTTCAATAAATGTTAACATAATTTGTTAACATATTAAAATGGCACAAAGCGATAGTTTTTCTACCTACTTATCGCTTGAGAAGTTTTTTTCCTTCTCATCCACTTTGACCAATTTCATAGAAATTTTATTCTCAAATTCTAAAAAGCTATTTCTCTCCATATCCTTGAATGCCTTTGACAGAAGTGACTGGGATCCCCTTTCTCTCAGAACAATGTTCATTAAATATATTTGGTTAAAAATATGTGGAACTTTTAAAATAAGTTTTACTTCAGATAACACAGAAAATCACACAGGGTCTGCATACTTCATGCTAAAGAGCCTTGGGATTTAGTGAAGAGGAGAACAGAAAATGTCTCTGACTTTGGCTTTGGTCTCACTTCCTCTGATCACTAATTTCCTAGCCCACGTGTCTAGGCTAGGACACCACTGTCTGAGAGAGACAGCTTCTCTTGTTGTTCCTACAAACTATCCTTGTTGCACAAAGCACAGGATAATCTCTCACTCGGGCTTTTTGGCTTCCTGCTTCAGCACCATCTCTCCCTGAAATGCCATGCATGAACATGGGTTCACGGGTTCCATCTAGCGGCCACTACTCAAATAATTCGAAAGTCAAGAACATTTTACAGATGACATTGACCTCACCTTTGCTTTGACGTATGGGGAAGCTTAGATCTAAAGAAGTGAAATAAAGCATCGTAGGCACATGGCTAGTTAGTGGTAGAACTGGGGCCATGATCAGCCTCCTGACTCCAGCCCAGTTTCTCAGCCACAACAAAGTTTTTTTCACAACCTTGATATTCTTCCTCCTACAAAATACTTAACTCGGAGAAATCGAAACTACTAGGGAAAGGGAGGGCCCACTGAGAACCATCCCACTAACCCGACCACTACTGGCCTTCGCAGGACACCATGAACCACACGGTCCAAACCGTCTTCTCTCCTGTCAACAGTGGCCAGCCCCCCAGCTATGAGATGCTCAAGGAAGAGCACGAGGTAGCTGTGCTGGGGGCGCCCCACAACCCTGCTCCCCCGACGTCCACCGTGATCCACATCCGCAGCGAGACCTCCGTGCCCGACCATGTTGTCTGGTCCCTGTTCAACACCCTCTTCATGAACCCCTGCTGCCTGGGCTTCATAGCATTTGCCTACTCCGTGAAGACTAGGGACAGGAAGATGGTTGGCGACCTGACTGGGGCCCAGGCCTATGCCTCCACCGCCAAGTGCCTGAACATCTGGGCCCTGATTTTGAGCATCCTCATGACCATTCCGCTCATTGTCATCCCAGTATTGATCTACCAAGCCCATCGATAGATCAGGAGACATCATTCAGGCCAGGAGCTCTGCCCATAACCTGTATCCCACCTGCTCTACCTTCCATTCCTGGTCCTGCGCCCAGAGCTGAGTCCTGTATCAGCCCTTTATCCTCACACACTTTTCTACAATGGCATTCAATAAAGTATACATGTTTCTGGTAAAAACAAACAAACAAACAAAAAAACCAAAATACTTAACTCTCCAGGGACTTAAACATCTTGATTCAACTCTGATATGAAAATAAGCAGAAAACATAACAATTGAAATAACTATAGCAATAAAAAATTGTAGATTTCCATTGTATGTATTGTAACTAATAAGATACAAATGAATGAAAGATACAGCAGATTTCAGTATAGGGGGAGTTAATGGAGGAAGATGGAACTCCATTATCTTCTTGAATATGAAGGAGTAGATAAGTGGGAGGAAGTTCCTGGGATAGGTCATTTAAGGAATGTGGAAACGCACGAAAAAAAAGGTCTTCATGTGATGAAGAGGTTGGTTGCATTCCCTAGGCAAATATTAGGAATTAAAAAACAATTCTTTCATGTTACTTAACCTATGAATAGATTTTTAAAGTGTACCACATAGTAAATTTTGACCTACTTTTAAACCAAAGAGGCCACTGACACAATCAAGATAATGAACATGGCTGGGCATGGTGGCTCACGCCTGTAATCCCAGTGCTTTGGGAAGCATAAATGGGAGGATTTTCTTGAGACCAGGAGCTCAAGACCAGCCCCAGGCAACGTAGTGAGACCTTGTCTCCACCAAAAGGGAAAAAAAAAAAAAAAAAAAAAAAATCCAGGCGTGGTGGCCTGAGCCTGCAGTCCCTCCCAGTTGCTCAGCATGAATATACCATGGGCCCTGGAGTTTGAGGCTGCAGTGAGCTATGAGCTGAGTGACATAGCATGACGCTGTCTCTAAAAAAGAAAAAAAAAAAGGATATTCATATCCTCCCCGCCAAGTTCCCTTGTTGTGTCCCCTTTGTAATCCTGACCCCTCTCCCCTATGGCCCGTCCCCACTCAGACAACCAGTGACCTGCCTTCCATCTCTGCTGATGCGTTTTCATTTTCTAGGATATTTATATATATATTTTTTCATTTTGAAACAATTTCAAATGTATGAAAAAGTTGCAGGAGTAGCAGAAGAGCTTCCATACACCTTTCATCTGGATTCCCCAATTCTTAACATTTTATCACGTTTGTCTTATTCTATCTACACATTTATACATATTATTGCTCTTACTTTTTTCTGAACCAACTGAGAGCAGTTGCAAATATGATGCCCCATGAGCTTTTACTACTTCGGCATGTATTTCCCTAAAATGAGGACATTTATATAACCAGAGTGCATCCATCAAGATCGGGACATTATGCAGGATGTGGTGGCTCATGCCTGTAATTCCAGCTACTTGAGAGGCTGAGAGGAGAATCACTTGAACCCAGGATGTGGAGGTTGCAGTGAACCGGGATTGTACCACTACACTCCAGCCTGGATGACAGAGACTCTGTTTAAAAAAAAAAAAAAAAAAAAGGAAAAAGCAATGGAAAAGATCAGGAACTTAACACTGATGTAATACAGCCACAATCCATAGACTCCATTCAGATTTCATCAGTTTTCCAGTACGTTCTTTATAATTCCAGAATCCAACTCAGGATCATGTGTTGTATTTAGTCATTATATCTCTCTTAGTCTCCCTTAATCAGGAACATTTTCTCATTCTTTCCTTGTTTTTCACAACCTGGATGTTTTTAAAGAGAATGGACTACTTACTTTGTAGAATGTCCCTCAGTTTGGGTTTGTCTGATGTCTCCTCATTGTCAGATTTGGGTAGTGCATTTTTGGCAGGACTTTCATGGAAACGATGTTGTGTTTTCTCAGTTTGTTAGGAGTAACTTAATATGGATTTATCTTGTTTATAGATAACATTATATTTTATCACTCAATTAAGATGATATTGGCTAGGTTTCTATACTATAGAGCTAACTAGTAAGTAATTTGTATTTCTAAACTACTAATAAGCACTTAATCAATATTTTGGGGGTGATACTTTGAGACTGTATCCATTTCCTCATCAAATTTTCATCTACTAGTTTTTCCATCCAGTGATGATTCTATCTAAATTAATTATAACTATAATGGATGCAAAATAATAATTTTCTGGCTGGGTGTGGTGGCTCATGCCTGTTATCCCAGCACTTTGGGAGGCCGAGGTGGATTGTATGAGCCCAGGAGTTGAGACCAGCCTGGGCAACATGATGAAACCTCGTTTCTACAAAAAATACAAAAATAGCCATGTGGTGGTACGTGCCTGAAGTCCCAGCTACTCGGGAGGCTGAGGTGGGAGAAATGATTGAGCACGGCAGGTTGAGGCTGCAATGAACTGTGATTGTGCCACTGCACTGCAACCTGGGTGACAGAGCAAGACCTGTCTCAGAATAGTAATAATAGCAATTTTCTAATTCCATCATTACATTTACATTAATTAGTTGGCATTCTACTATAAGTTACAACTCTCTCTTCTCTCTTATATTTATTTATTCATGTATTATATAAGTATGGATTCATGAGATTTGACTTTTCAATGGACTGTAATCAGTTACTATCATTTTTTATTTTGATGCACAAAATGTCCCAGATGTGGACAATTGGAACTCCATTAAGCTGGCTCCTGTGTCCTTTAGACATGTCCTCATAAGTATCTGAGTGCTTCCTTACTTTCAGTACAATAGAGTTCCAGGCTCATCTTGTTCTTTCCCTGCCCCAGCCCTGGAAGCAGACATTTCTCCAAGGAGCCCTGGTTCCTTTTAGTGGAAAAAGGTATTTAGAAACTGAGATCTAAATGCTAGGATGCTCATTGCAACTGGGGTGTCATTGCTCCTGGACTAGGAAATATAACACATTCATACATTTCTGCTTCTCAATTTACCTATCTATCCCTTTCTATCTGTCATCTCTCACACTCCTATCTTTAAAATCCATAATTTGAGACCTATGCCTTCAATTCCAATCCAATATCACAATTTCCCCTTTGCATATTTATAACTCCTTTCTTCAACAGTGAGAAGTTGCATTCCCACTCTCCTTGATATGTTGACTCATTCACTTGATCCTCCTGCATGTAAGGAATCTCCCATCCGGGCCAGCCTTGTCCCCTTAGCCCCAGTGCCACCCATCACACCATTTGAGTGTTCCAACTCCAGAAGAAGGGAAGGAGAAATAGGAAATTATTTTTGCTCTTCTCTTTCCCCATTCCTTATGTGTATACTATTATTTTTCCTTTTGGATATTGCTCACATCCATTTTCTCCTCTCCAGCTTTACTTCTGTGACTAGAATTCAGGCTTGAACAGGTGTTGTTGCTTCTGGTTTTGTTCCTGGTAATCTGTCCTGCACGTAGCAACCCAGATGATCTTTCACAACAAGAATATGACTACATTATTTGTCCTTAAAGTCTCCAGTGGCTCCTCATTTTCTACAAGGTTAAGTAAACTCTCTGACTTACCATGACCTGGCCTCTGTCCATACCTCCATTCTCATATTCATGCCTTCCTTCCTTGAACCATCAGTAGAAGCGAATTTTTGTAGTTGCCTGCATATACCATGTTCCATCACCACCATTTCAGCATGATGCTCCCTTGATTTGTGAACCTCTTTCCCCAGTGCACCCTTAGAAACCCTGCTCAGGTGTCACTGTATCTAAGAAGCTTTTCTTGACACCTCTTCTCAACCATTAGTTGTTAATTATCCATACTAATTCGATTTCTTGTACATAGTTTTATTATTGCCTATGTCACTCTCCACTGTATTTGTTTAAATGTCTGTCTCCTCTACTAGGTAACCAATTCAAGGACAGGAATTGACTTATTTGCCATTATAGTTTTAGTATCTAGCACAGTTTCTGCCATGTGTTATACACTTAATAAATACTTATTGAGGCCGGGCGCGGTGGCTCACGTCTCTAATCCCGGCTCACTTTAGGAGGCCGAGGTGGGTGGATCACGAGGTAAGGAGTTCGAGACCAGCCTGATCAACATGGTGAAACCCTGCCTTTACTAAGAAAAATACAAAAATTAGCTGGGCATGGTGGCACGCGCTTGTAATCACGGCTACTCAGGAGGCTGAGGCAGGAGAATCACTTGAACCTGGGAGGCGGAGGTGCAGTGAGCTGAGATGGCACCACAGCACTCCAGCATGGGCGACAGAGCAAGACCCTGTCTAAAACAAAACAAAACAAAACAAAAAACAAAAACTTATTGAACTGAAACATATATGTATGTGTCTGTGTATTTCTTTTTCTTTTTCTTTTCTTTTTGCCTTGGAAGACTGCGGAGAAGCATCTGACAAAGGAGGTGTTTTAAGATCCCCGGTTTGTGATCATTTATTATGGCAGCCACAGCAAATAAATACAGTATTAAGCTTATCAGAATCCACTTTCATCGTGCTTGCTAATATCCCCATTGTCAAAGCCAGTCACAAGGCTAACCCTGCTGTCACCATGAGAAGGGACTATGCAAGGGTATGCATTCTGAGAGGTGTAGTTCATTGGAGAAATCAAAGTAACAGTGTGCAGTGAGATTTATTAGATGATTTCATGTATCGTAATAAAAAACATTGAATTTCTGACGAGGGATTTCGAATGTGGTAAAATAATTCAGTGGCAACCCAACGCAGTGCCTTGAAAAGAGAGTTACCTTGGGTCAAGTACAACGATTGGCACTCAGACCTGACACTTCCTTTTCAATAGTCTAAATTCACCATGCAGCAATTATTGGAGTTAACAAAGTGTAATCTATATTGGAAGAGAGTTACTGAAACAAGTACTTAAAAAAATTATATTGGGAGGCTGAGGCAGGCGGATCACAAGGTCAGGAAATCCAGACCATCCTGGCTAACATGGTGAAACCCCGTCTCTACTAAAAATACAAAAAAATTAGCCGGGTGTGGTGGCGGGCGCCTGTAGTCCCAGCTACTCGGGAGGCTGAGGCAGGAGAATGGCGTAAACCTGGGAGGCGGAGCTCGCAGTGAGCCGAGATCGCGCCACTGCACTCCGGCCTGGGCGACAGAGCGAGACTCTGTCAAAAAAAAAAAAAAAAAAAAATTTTTGCAGAACTTTTCAAATAAATTCTTACATTAACACAGAAACAAGTATGGCAGAATACTCATGGTTATTTTATTTAAAGTTGGGTTTTGGGGGTACCCTCTCTTTTCATGCATCTTGGGAAATTTTAGTAATGAAAGCAAATAGTGAAATATAATTAAATATTCATTTTATAAAATACAACAAACAGGAGAGTGGCTCTGAGTAGAGGTTTGGCGCTTTCCCCAGGCCATTGTCTGTCACTGCTGTCTACTGCTGCGCCTCTTACTGACAGCTCTCAGACACCTCTGTGGAATTCAGGACTGCCATAGAGCGTATTTTCAAAACTGTTGACAAGGCTGACTAGGAGACGCCCTAGAAGCCCCAGGTATGTGTTTCAGTATGATTCTGGCAATACTGACTTAAAGCACTAAGTAGAATTAGTAGCCTGCAATGGATGCTGCCCCATAAGAAGTGACTGGGGAAATGTTGCTGGTTAAATAGATGGTCTTTTGAATTGGGCTGATGGTAGATGCAATAACTGAGGTTTCAAACCACACTGGGTTCGTTTGCTAGGGCTGCTGTAATAAATGACCACAAGCTGGGAATCTTAAAACAGCAGCAAGTTATTCTCTCACAGTTCTGGAGGCCAGAGGTCTGAGATCCAGGTGCTGGCAGGGTTGGGTTTTTCTGGGGGCTGTGAGAGAGAAACCAGTCTGTGCGTCTCCCTTTGGCATTCCTGGGCCTGTAGAGGCCTCCCTCCAGACTCTGCGTGTGCTGTCACACTGTGTTCCCTCTGTGTGTCTGCCTTCTCCTCTTATAAGTGATATAGGGGTTAAGAAGAAATTATTTAGGCAGGTAGTGAGGATAAAGAAGTCCTCAGTAAGGTTTCATTTTAATGAAAAGCAGCCCTCAAATCATTTTCTTTTCTAATAATGAGCAGCCTGTAAAATCAAGCTGCAGACATAGACAAGCAAGCTAGAAGCTTGCATGGGTGAATGCTGGCAGCTGTGCCAATAGGAGAAGGCCACCTGGGACTAGGCATGTGCAACACGGCCCCGCATCGTCCCTTCTCTTTGTCAGCCATGTGCACAGTAAGGAGAAGACAATATGGCCCCTGCCAGGCAAAGATCTTATTTCCATAATAAGATTATGGTGAGGCCACCAGATTCCCCGCGCTATGTAAATGTCACACCTGGTCCAACCAATCTTTGGGTCCTACATAAATCAAACACCACCTCCTCAAGGCTGTCTATGAAATCAAGGGCACTCCCGTGGGCCAGGACTCCCATTCGGGTGCCCTTTTCTCTCTAGCAAGGGAGAAAGAGCTGTTCTCCTTTCTCTTTCTTTTGCCTATTAAACCTCTGCTCTTAAATTCACTTGTTGTGTGTGTCCGTGTCCTTAATTTTCTTGGCAGAAGGAAACAAACCTCAGGTATTACCCTAGACAACGACGCCGCTTCATAAAGACCTGTTCCTATTATATTTAGAGCCCACTGTAGTCCAGGACGACCTCATCTTAACTCCATTGTGTCAGCAAAGACTGTATTTCCAAAGAAAATCCCATTCACAGGTTCCAAGCGGACATGGATTTGGGGAGACATTATTCAACCCAATACATGTGCTTGTGACTGTGGATAGTGAGGACGACTGGTTTGCTCAGGGTGGCTCCCACTTTCACCCCACTGCGAACTCTGAATATCTGAGACAGGTCTCTGTTAATTTAGAAAGTTTATTTTGTGAAGGTTGAGGGAGACAGGTCTCTGTTAATTTAGAAAGTGTATTTTGCCAAGGTTGAGGGTGTGCGCCCATGACACAGCCTCAGGAGGTCTTGACGACATGTGCCCAGGGTGGTCAGATCACAGCCTGGTTTTATGTATTTTAGAAAAACATGAGACATCAATCAACATATGTAAGATGAACATTGGTTCGGCCCAGAAAGGAGGGACCACTCAAAGTGAGGAGGGGGCTTCCAAGTCTTAGGTAGGTAACAGACAAATAGTTACAAGCTTTCACATCACCTACCAGGCCTGTCCTGCTCACCAAAAACTTCATATACTTGGTCATCATTTCCTACATTCTCACACAGAAGAGAGCACTCAAAAAAATAGTTTTGAGAATCATTTGCTAATGATTTAATACTATTATAAGGGAATAAAAGACTTTTCTTTTAAATGAGTGCTTAAAGACGATTGGATGCCCTCCTGAAGTTTAGGGGTGAATGGTTTATTATTTTTTATATTTGGGGGCAAGGGCTTTCCAGTGAAGACTGGAAAAACAGCTAGACCAATTCTAAAAGTTGTAACACTGGGTGGATGCTGAAGAAGCACATAGTGTTAAGAAGGTGTGGGTCAGATACGGCTTTAGAGAATGTAGCAACTGAAAGCCCAGATGGGAAGCTCCGTAGGCAGCTGGATAAGCTAATATTTCTAAATAATATGTTCAGATATCCGGACTGAATACAATTGCAACCTTCCCCACGAGCCAGCAGTGAGTTCTGAAGTTACAGAAGTGTGATGAATTGCGGTCAGTATGGGTTCTACCTTCAATTTGGAGTCAGTCAGTGACCTTAAAATACCTGCCCAGCTGAATTTTCTTAGAGCGCTTCATATCCTGTGGGCACTTTTACTCCCAATTCCAGATGATGGCTTTTAGTCTGTGGAGCTGCTTTAAGAGGCAGAAACCTGATCGGAACTGCTAAAAGGCTGTGAAGGTACTGCTGTGTGGACAGGCAGGGTGCGGTGCTCAAGGCTTTCCAATGCTCCTGCAATGGATCCTCCCTACCCAGCCCACAACCTGGCAACCCAGTGGCCAGCTGTTCTCTGCAGCTTTCTACTATCATGGACGCAGGAAACGGCGGTGGGTGGCTTCTGGTTTTTGACTGGGGGAGTAGAAAGCGATGCTGCACGGATCGAAAGCAGAGGAGTTTTTAAGCCATTTGAGAAACTGCATCTGAAGGTGAGTGGATTTTAGCAGTAGCAGCAGCAGACTCCAGAAAAATTCGAAGAAGCATTAGTTCGTGCACTGTTAATGCTGTTGTCTCATGAATGCTTTCCTAATGAAGGATGAAGGCAGGCGGCTGTTTGCCAAAGGTGTTGAGTGGCAGGGGGAGGAAGGGAAGGAAGCTGTGCAGTGTGTACTGCTTGCTTATCAGGAATCATGTCATTTCCTGTGTAAGGGGGCTGTGTGGTCTCCAGGGGCACTGGGAAGCCTTGGATGGCACCATTTCGACTTCTTCTTGCTCGTCATTTGAGGAGCTCTCATTAGTGAATTAGTGTTTGTCCTGTGTCTGACTTAGTTCACTGAGCAAATGCCCTCAAGTTTCATCCATGTTACAGCATGTGTCAGAATTTCCTTCCTTTTTCAGT
>NW_012104600.1:0-671 GCF_000951045.1 Mandrillus leucophaeus
TCTCTACTGAAAATGTAAAAAATTAACTGGGCATGGTGGTGCATGCCTGTAATCCTAGTTACTCGGGAGGCTGAGGCAGGAGAATCGCCTGAAGCTGGGAGGAGGAGGTTGCAGTGCGCTGAGATCATGCCACTGCACTCCAGCCTGGTCCACAGAGTTAGGCTGTCTCAAAAACAGAAAAAACCAAAACAAAACACTACATACCCCCTATCAAATTTGCCTGCTAGGAAATTCCTTCTGAGCCCCGAAAACTTTACTGAACTCTAAGTCATTCCTCTGCTCATCTGAGACAAATGTGCATTTGATTGAACCATCTTGACTGGTTCTTTCTTTTCTTCCTCCTCGGCATTTCAATGCGGGAGCCACTGCCTGGCTATTTCTTTCTCCTCCTCTTCCTCCTATACAGGTGTGAGCCACCTCGCCTGGCTGTTTCCTCCTCCTCTTTTACAGGCGTGTGAGTCACCTCGCCTGGCTGTTTCCTCCCCCTCTTTTACAGGCATGTGAGTCACCTCGCCTGGCTGTTTCTTCCTCCTCAACAGGTGTGAGACATTGCACATGGGTGTTTCCTCCACCTCCTCTACAAGCATGAGTCACCTCGCCCGGCTGTTTCCTCTTCCTCCTCATCCTTTACTGGCGTGTGAGCCACCTCACCTGGTTGTTTCCTCCTCCTC
>NW_012104600.1:3111-3363 GCF_000951045.1 Mandrillus leucophaeus
TCCTTTATAGGTATGAGTCATCGCAGCTGGGTGTTTCCTCCTCCACAGGCGTGTGTCACCTCACAAGGTTCTTTCTTTTCCTCCTCCTCCTCTTTCTCATTTAAAGGTGTGAGCCACTGCTCCTGGATGTTTCTTCCTCCTCTTCCTCCTTTACAGGCGTAAGCCACCATGCCTAGCTGTTCCATCCTCCTCCTCCCGTCTCCTCCTCCTTTACAGGAGTGAGCCACCATGTCTGGCTGCTGCTTCTTCCTC
>NW_012104601.1:0-466 GCF_000951045.1 Mandrillus leucophaeus
TTTGCCTCCCAAAGTTCTGGAATTACAGGCGTGAGCCACCATGCCCAGCAGTTTTAATTATTTTTATTTATTTATTTTTATTTATTTATTTTTTTGAGACAGAGTCTTACTCTGTCTCCAGGCTGGAGTACAGTGGTGTGATCGCAGGTCACTGCAACCTCCACCTCCCAGGTTCAAGCGATTCCCCTGCCTCAGCCTACCAAGTAGCTGGGATTACAGGCAAGTGTCACCACGCCCAGCTAATTTTTTGTATTTTAGTAGAGATGGGGTTTCACCATGTTAGCCAAGATAGTCTCGATCCCCTAACCTCATGATCCACCCGCCTCGGACTCCCAAAGTGCTGGGATTACAGGCATGAGCCACTGTGCTCAGCTGGTGTTAATTATTTTGTAACTGGTAGAATTCTCTAGTGAAATCATCTGGGTCTGGAAACTTCTTGTTTGTGAATTTTTAAGTACAAATTTAA
>NW_012104601.1:3216-4678 GCF_000951045.1 Mandrillus leucophaeus
ACACTCTTCTAAATTACAGTATTAAGGAAAGCTAAACTTTCAGCATTAAATGCACCCAATTGCTTTATCACAGCAACACTTGTAGATATATTTTTGAGAAAAAAAAAAATGGGAGAGACACAATTCTTAGGGAATTCACCCTCTACTCTCTTCCTAAAATGGAAATCTACTTCGAAAATAAATTGCACATGCGCATGCCTTTGATGGGCATAAAAATTGCAGAAAATCTTTTCAAATCCTTTTTATTCCCTTATGACTTCTAATTTGTTTTCAGGAGACTTGTTCATGTTTTATCAAATCATTGTTTTAGGTATCTGTCTCAAATATGACACCACCTATTTTATATCAATACAATTAATCCTTTGCCATAAATGAAACGTAATAGAACTGTCCATTGAAATGCTATAACAGCAACTCATTCAATAGCATTTTCTAAGAAAATAGTTTTTGTTTGGTTTTTGTTTTGTTTGTTGTCCAGGCTGGAGTGCAGTGGCGTGCTCATGGGTCACTGCAGCCTCAACCTCCCAGGCTCAAGCAATCCTACCTCCTCAGTTTCCTGAGTGGCTGACACTACAGGCATATGGCAACATACTCTGTTGATTTTTTTTTTTTTTTTAAAGAGGCAGAGCCTCACTATGTTGCCCAGGCTGGTCTCAAACTCCTGGGCTGAAGCAATCCTCCCGCCTTGGCCTCCCACAGTGCTGGGATTATAGGCATGAGCTACTGCACCCAGCCTACCAAAAAAACTTTTTCATTAATGTATTTTACTAATCACTTAAAGTTGTATTCTTTATGACAGTGTCAGAGACCATAAGTGAAAATTTACACATGGTTATCAGAATATGTCAAAGCTTTTGTTTAAAACATTTTTCTGTTTTCCAGGGCTAATGTCAAAATGTGATGTGACTCTGCAAGAAAATGCTTACCATCTGTGGTTGGTATTTTTTCTTCTGCTCCAGCCATTAATATATATTTTTACATACAAGAGTTGTCTCCAGTAATAATAAATCTGTCTGAGGTAAGGTTATGTTAATAATTGTACTCCTGCAAAGCTATTTTTGTAGTGTAAATTTCAAATTTAATACAGCTTATCCACCATGGAAGAGGCTAACATCAAGTGCTCAGCAATTTATACCACTGCTTAAAAGTTAACTTTCTTTCATTTTGAAAATATCACTAATTTGGCCAGGCACGGTGGTATGCGCCTGTAATCCCAGCATTTTGGGAGGCCGAGGTGGGTAGATTGCTTGAGGCCAGGAGTTCGAGACCAGCCTGGCCAGCATGGTGAAATCCCATCTCTACTAAAAATACAAAAATTAGCCAGGTGTGGTGGCAGACACCTGTAATCCCAGCTACTCTGGAGACTGAGGCAGGAGAATCGCTTGAACCTGGGAGGCAGAAGTTGCAGTGAGCCAAGACTGTACCACTGCACTCCAGCCTGGGTGACAGATTGAGACTCCCC
>NW_012104602.1:0-707 GCF_000951045.1 Mandrillus leucophaeus
GCTTGCTGCAAGCTCCGCCTCCCAGGTTCATGCCATTCTCCTGCCTCAGCCCCCCGAGTAGCTGGGACTACAGGTGCCCGCCACTGCGCCTGGCTAATTTTTTGTTTTTTTAGTAGAAATGGCGTTTCACCATGGTCTCGATCTCCTGACCTGGCGATCCGCCCACCTCAGCCTCCCAAAGCGCTGGGATTACAGGCGTGAGCCACCACACCTGGCCAAAAGTTTAACTCTTCATGCCCTAGAGATGTACCATGATTTCATCTTGCTGCTTCTCAAACAGAGAAGGAGCCCAGCACACGTGCTGCCATGGGAGCTTTTGTTTCGACTTAACTAAAGAGTTCTTGTGGCACTAGCTTGGTGCCCTCATCGATCTCCACCTCCTCTTCTTTCACTTAGCAATGCCTTTTAGGCGTCCATTTCTACAGACTGCTCATTAGGCAGGCAAGCTTCGTCCAATGGCTGAAAAACATTGGCTTTTGCCAAGACTGGCTTTAAAACCTCAAGCCTTTCTTTTCCCTCTGGACATTTTAAAATAAAACTGCACCCCCAAAGTAAATGTAAGCAGAGGATCCACCGCTTGATTTTTACACCATACTTACCCCTCCTATATACAGGCTCCCCTACTCCAGTCTCCCATCCTGCAGCTGCCACAGGGCATGAGACTTGAGGCTCCCCTGGAGGAAAGCCAGTGGCTCTCAGGATCTGGA
>NW_012104602.1:4456-4820 GCF_000951045.1 Mandrillus leucophaeus
CACTGCACTCCAGCCTGGGCGACAGAGCGAGACTCCGTCTCAAAATAAAAATAAAAATAAATAAAAGAACTAAAACCACAAATCATCAGAGTACCTTTCCACAGGGGCCTAGGGAAGCAGTTCAAGGGGGCTTTAGAAAAATTCTGGGTTTTTCAACCTTTTTTTCATTATCACCCTCTCTAAGGAGCCTTTTAAGATATTTCCTTCCTAATCACTCCCCTACTACCATGAAATTTTAATACCACAGTCAGGCTGTATGTCTGTTTACGTACTGTGGACCATTGGAGAGCCACAAACCACTGTAGGCCCTAGGATGTTGTTACCACCTCAGAACTCATTTCTTCCTCCTTTGGGGTGATATCGC
>NW_012104603.1:0-1963 GCF_000951045.1 Mandrillus leucophaeus
CAATAATATACTGAATTTTATTTAATTTTTTAAAAGAACTTGATTTTTGTTGGTGTATATAAAAATAAAATTTGTAAAAATGAAGAGACTTCATTACAAATCAAATTTTCTTAAAAAAATGAGAGTGTATAGTCCTGTGTTTACTCAAAACGCATCAGTGAGATTTGCTAACAATTGTGTAATTTACCAACAATGATAATGATTTACTGTCATTATAATATATGAATTTAAGATTAATTAAACATACTTAGTTCTGTCATGTAGTTCTTTGTAGCAGAATTTACGCCACGGCATGGTTTCCTCCTATTTAAAAAATCAATGCACTGGAAAACTTATAAATAATGTATTTCTGTAGGACTTGTCAACCACACTTTCATAAATGCATTCTAGTGTATGAGAAAGGGCCCGGAGGAGAAAAAATGATTCAATCAGTGACAATGGAGTTACTGACGGATACCAACTGAAATACTGTCACATAGGCAACTACAATTTACATGTACTCAAATGTCTTATTAGTTTCAAAGAGAGGGTTTTATATTCAGGCTGACACATTTTTCTTAGAACTGCTGAGGATGTGACTTTTCTAAATTTCTGAGAAATTTATATTTTAAAAGCTGGTCTGTGCTACTGCACGTTTCATTTTCAAGGGTAGGAAGATATTTGTTTACTCTAGTCCTACTTGGGAAGGGAATCGTAGTAGGCAATGCAGGTGTATGGTGGTACCTGTGTGTCAGGGTGTGTGCAGGGGTGTTCTTGCGTCACTGTAAAGGCTAAACTATTTAAGGTCTTTGGAATTTTTGAAATACGTTAAGTCCTATATTTCTTTTTCTTGAGATTTTCTCAAGAAACTCACATGATGATATATTGCTATAGAATATTTGGGGGACAGATATGTCATAATTGTGAAGTAGGTACCGCATATGTGTCGACTACTAATAGAATTGAAAACTTGGCATTCCCAATCACAATTCCTAACCTCCAACTTTTTGGGGCTTAAGAGGAAAACAAAATAAAAATTAAAAACCAACATTTTAAAAATCTGCAATCTAAAAACTCTGCATCGCCTTATTGATTGGGTGGATTCTTAACTTGGTACAAGCAGTGGGCTGAACGGTGCTTCCCCTCCCCAAAGATTCTCCACTCAGAGCCTGTAAATGGGACCACATTTGGAAAAAGCATCACTGCAGACGTTATTAGGTTAAGGGTCCAGAGATGAGATCATCCTGGAATATCCAGATGGGCCCTAAATCCAGTGACAAGTACCTTTATGAGAGAAAGGCGGAAGACATTTGAGGCATAAAGACACAAAGAGGAGGCAGAGATTGACCAAGAAATGGCCGGAACTGCCAGAAGCTGGACGAGACAAGGAATGGACTCTTTTTTAGAACCTTGGGAAAGAGTGTGGCCTTGCTGACAGCTTGATTTCAGACTTTTGGCCTCCAGAACTGTGAGAGAATAAATTTCTATTGTCTTGAGCCACCCACTTTGTGGTGATTTGTAACAGTAGCCCTAGGGAATGAATACAGGGCATATGATATGTGTAGGTAGGTCTATTTTACACTAAACTGAGGATAGGACTTTACTCACCTATTTCCTTTGGGGTGTACTTATGCACACTACCATATGATTTCTGTTGCAATTTTGTCTCCAATTCATATCACTAAAAGATTAATATTGCAAATATGATAAAATTATCCTAAGACAGCTCCCAAATCTAAAACTACCCTACCTTCTTTGGATAGAGGCAAGTTCCTGTGGTCACCACCTGGGAGTACCCTAAGTCTGTGACACTGGCTTCTATATGTCAAACTTTGTATTTTGGTATCCTCAAATTTACTTCAAATGTGAAAAATTTTTAAAAACAATTTGTGCAAATCTTAGAATAAAAATTAATGTAGAATAAACTATATATAACTCTGATGACACAATGGCACAATTTCATGGTGTATAACCTACAAGGCAT
>NW_012104603.1:3588-5023 GCF_000951045.1 Mandrillus leucophaeus
GCTAGTAGGCAGTAGAGTGAGGACTTGGAGACAGGAGACTCAGGCGCCTAAGCTCATGCTCTTCCCTAACTGTTGGTAGCCTTCATGCCTGTAATCTGAGAAACTGTTTGGGGCCTCTTCACCTATCTGGGGATGTGATCCATGTTATATGTTGTCCAGGGGAATGTTAACTTTGATGATTGGCTTTCAACAAACAAGAGTCACTCATTTCCAACTCCACTGGAAATGAGAAAAAAAAAGCCACTTATTGAAAAAGAAAAAAAAAATCCTTAATAGAGTCAGGGCAATGGTCTATTAATAATTTCTATTCACAAACCACTTCAGTGTTGACTTCTACCATTTTACATTTTACCCTTGAAAATTTGAGATAAAAAATAAGAAAATAATTTATTAAAGTTTTCGTTCTTCTCCCTTTGAGAAAAAATACAGAGAAAAATGATGGAAACATTAAACTGCATAAGACAGAAGAAGATATTAGAATCACTCTTCAGAGTTACTTTATTGCTAAACAAAAAGGAAATGTTGTCTAGTTTCTCATATGGAAAACAAAGCTTCAACTTGTATTTTATGATGACTATTGGCATATGCAATCTCAGAATAAGAATTACAAGAGGAACCCTGGTTTATAAAGTTTGGACTTCCAGGAAAATGTTGAAGGGTTTAATAAATTAATGTAAACACTGAGAATACATTTAGAAATATACACTAAGTTTATTTTTTTTTTTGTAAAGCACAGAGAAATTATCAACCACACACTGTATACCATTGCATTTGAATTATGGACTCTTTGTACCATAGATGCTCTTTGAGTAGACACTGTTTTTCAGGACATCTTGAAGTTTACAATTTTTACTGGAAATGTCGCTTTATGTAGTTTCCCCTAAAATTCAAGGAAAAAGAATTTGTTTTTAACTTCAATATCAATAAAAGACATATTTAAATGGCTCATAATAGCGAAAAATAGTGGATAGGATGGAAGTTTAGTTTTCAATTGTATTAGTTTTCTAGTGTGACAAAGTTACATCAAAGCAGCTGATAGGGCAGCTTAAAGCAACAGAAAACAGTCTTACAATTATGGAGTCCAAAGTCTAAAGTCAAGGTTTTAGCAGAGTTGTGCTCCCTCTGAATTCTGCAAGAAGGCAACCTTTTTCTTCTCCCTCGTTTCCAGTGGAGGCTGGCGGTCCTTGGTGTTCTTGGCTTGCAGATGCAGCACTTCAGTCTCTGCCTCCCATGTCATGTGGTGCTCTTCCCGTGCATGCCTGCGTCTTCTCATGAAGACACCAGCCATATTGGATTAAGGCTTCACCCTATTCCAGTATGACCTCATCTTATTAACTAATTACATCTGCAAAGACACTATTTCCAAATAAGTTTACATTATGAGGTATGGGGGTTAGGGCTCAACGTGTCTTTTGGGGAGACACAATTCAACCCA
>NW_012104604.1:0-984 GCF_000951045.1 Mandrillus leucophaeus
GTCTGTTTTATTTAACTGATTCTATGTATTTTAACTGATAATAATAAAAGAATGTATATTGTCATCTTTATTTCCATTTTGCGTGTTATTGTTAGTTACCAATGTAATGCAGCAAAATTTTCCACTCATGCAAAAGGTTTTTATGAATATTTCACTGTGAATGGAAGTAAGGAGCAGAAACAAATAATTCCATAATAGTTTCTTCTTTGGAGAACTCTACTATTGTTCTGAAACCAAAGTGGTAAATAGTTTTAGCTCTTAAATGAAATCTCATTACATGGTAGTCACTTTCCAGGATATGGTTTGAGAAGACTTGTATGGATGAGGAACACTTATGGGAGGTAATGCTTCATTACTGCCCTCTGCCAGGTGCAGGAAACGGGAGAGAAACTACACATACCCCGATGTATCTATTGCTGTTCTAGTGGCTAGAAACATGTGGATGTTTTTCACCAAAAAAATAAAATTTATAGGTGAATTAATTATTCAAAATATCAAAAATATGAAAACCTACTTAATGATGTTTAATACTAACGTAATTGTTAGCATGAGGATACAGGTTCTTAAGAAATCTAAGTTTCAGCTGGCAATAGTGGCTCACGCCTGTAATACCAGCACTTTGGGAGGCTGAGGCAGGAGGATAGACTTGAGACCCGGAGTTCAAGACCAGCCTGGTCAAAATGGCAAAACCCCATCTCTCCTAAAAAATAAAAAAATAAAAAAAAATTGCCAGGCGTGGTGATGCATGGCTGTAATCCCAGATACTTGGGAGGCTGAGGCATGAGAATTGTTTGAGCCCGGGAGGTGGAGGTTGGTACACTGATACGCACCACTGCACTCCAGCCAGGGTGATAGAGTGAGACTCTGTTTAAAAAAAAGAAAGAAAGAAAAAGTTTCGACTGAATCTTCGACAAAGTTATTGTTATGGTGAATGATATATTTGATATGAATATGATTTAGAGAAAGAGCTAGAATTTTTTTTGA
>NW_012104604.1:3684-4101 GCF_000951045.1 Mandrillus leucophaeus
CAAACATACACACCTACACAAACACACACAGAGAGATATGCAAAATGAAGCAAGAGAGGCAATATTAGTAACAGAAAACTGTAGGCTAAAAGCATTAAGACCATTTTATTGAAATTTTTATGTAAATTATATATATAGGCATTTATGAAGCAGATAGAAGTGTGTGTTTTAAGATGAATTAATGGAAACTTCTGGAATTTTATAACCAGCTCAATTTATTAACTAATATTAACTTTATATTTATACTTTATATATTTACCTTTTCCATCTGCTAAAGATTGAATGCTTTTATCAATAAGTCATACAAAAACATTTGTTTTGTATTTAATTTTGGATTTATTCACGATTTCTTAAATGATGAAGCAGAAATGAACATACTTAAAATGTAAAAAATAATTTTCTCACATCAGAAACCAA
>NW_012104605.1:0-687 GCF_000951045.1 Mandrillus leucophaeus
ATCATAACGCATTTGCAATTGATTTCTGAGTATAGCATGTGATAGGAGTCAAGGTTAATTTTGTTTTCCATATGGATATCCTCGACCCAGCTCCACCTGTAAGCCCATCTCTGCCCCCACTGATCTGCAATGTCACCTTTGTTATAAAGCAAGTTGTTTATAATATACATACAACGGAATTGTGAGTTCCAGGGCCACCTTTTTGAGGAACTCAAGCCAGGACACTGTATCTGCTGCTCTTCACAGCTGATCATCCATTCCTTCCCATCCACAAACAGACGCCCCTTGACCACTGCCCAGGCCTATAGGTGCGTACACCAGCAGTGCCACTGACCCTTGACACATGGGCCCACGGAGGAAGCCTGTGCAGGGCCAGGAAATAGGCTTTGATCTTTGGACAGTGAATTCTGGTTCCCAGGTATCTGGCATAGCCTAGAAAGGGGGAGGGTGACAGTCTCCAGGTGGCCGTAACTCCTTGACCCCAAGAATGACTCATCTGTAGGGAAGAACGTGGCTAGAGCAGGGCCAGAGTCAGAGCCTCTAAAGTTGTCTTACATGGGCCTAAGAGCGGTGCTCCTAAAAAGCAAGCCTCGGCCGGGCGCGGTGGCTCACGCCTGTAATCCCTGCACTTTGGGAGGCCGAGGCGGGCGGATCATGAGGTCAGGAGATCGAGACCATCCTGGCTAA
>NW_012104605.1:2738-3629 GCF_000951045.1 Mandrillus leucophaeus
GGCTCACCGCGACCTCCACCTCCTGGGTTCAAGCGATTCTCCTGCCTCAGCCTCCCGAGTAGCTGGGATTACTGGCGCCTGCCACCGTGCCCATCTAATTTTTTGTATTTTTAGTAGAGACGGGGTTTCTCCATGTTGGTCAGGCTGATCTCAAACTCCTGACCTCAGGTGATCTGCCCGTCTTGGCCTCCCAAAGTGCTGGGATTACAGACATGAGCCACCATGCCTGGCCAGATCTTATTGTTTTTAATACCTTCAGGATCTCCAGTGATGTTTCTTTTTTCATTAAAAAATTTGTTTAAAAATATTGTTAAATCTTCTTGCATCTGACCTTTTTCACTTTAACTTTGATTGTTCTTCCTTTCATTTGTTGGTCTTGAATGCTTAACAATTTTAAATTTTTTTTAATATACCTCCTTTGCCTTTGTTGATTCCTTTATTGTACGTTTGTTTTCTACTTCCTTGATTTCTTCCCTTATGATTTATTTTCTTCTACTTACTTTGGGTTTTACTTATTATTCTTTTTCTAGTTTCATGAGATAGAAGCTTAGATAATTGATTTTCAGTCTTTTTTTTAAAAACGTATGTGCTTTAGATTGTAAATTTGTATTAAAAACAGCTTTAGCTGTATCCTACCAGTTTTGATATGCCATATCTTTATTGTCATTCAGTGAGAAAATACTTTCTTGACCGGGCTTATGCCTGTCATCCCAGCACTTTGGGAGGCCAAGACGGGTGCATCACGAGGTCAGGAGATCGAGACCACGGTGAAACCCCGTCTCTACTAAAAACACAAAAAAATTAGCCAGGCATAGTGGCAGGTGCCTGTAGTCCCAGCTACTTGGGAGGCTGAGGCAGGAGGATGGTGTGAACCTGGGAGGCAGAGCTTGC
>NW_012104606.1:0-335 GCF_000951045.1 Mandrillus leucophaeus
CTAAGACTGTTCTTGTGGAATTTGCAAAGTGATATTTGGAAACCCGTGGAGGGCTAACGTGAAAAAGGAAATATCCTCAGATGAAAACTGGAAAGAAGCTTTCTGAAAAACTGCTTAGTGTTCTTTTAATTCAACTCACAGAGTTTAAGCTTTCCCCTCAAGAAGTCGTTCGCTAAGCCTGTTCTTATGAAATTTTCAAAGTGATATTTGGAAGCCCATAGAGGGCTATAGTGAAAAGGAAAATATCTCCACAAAAAAACTGGAAAGAAGCTTTCTGAGAAACTGCTTTGTGATGTGTGACTTTCACTCACAGAGTTACAGCTGTATTTCGTGGA
>NW_012104606.1:2896-3497 GCF_000951045.1 Mandrillus leucophaeus
TTTGCTAGCCTTATTTCTGTGGAATCTGAGAACTGATATTTCGGGTCCCTTTGAAGACTATAGGGCGAAAGGAATCATCCTCAGATGAAAACTGGAGAGAAGCTTTCTGAAAAACTGCTTAGTGTTCTGTTAATTCGTCTCACAGAGTTACAGCTTTCCTCTCAAGAAGCCGTTCGATAGGCCTGTTTTTGTGGAATTTGCAAAGTGATATTTGGAAGCCAATAAAGGGCTATGGTGAAAAAGAAAGTATCCTCAGAGAAAAAGTCGACAGAACCTTTTTGAGAAACGACTTTGTGATGTGTGACTTCCACTCACAGAATTAAAACTGTATTTCGTGTAGCTGTTTGCTAGCCTTATTTCTGTGGAATCTGAGAACATATATTTCGGATCCCTTTGAAGAATATAGGGCCAAAGCAAATATCCTCCAATAAAAAAGAGAAGGAAGCTTTCTGGGAAACTTCTTTGTGTTCTGTGAAATCATCTCACAGAGTTATAGCTCTCCCGTCAAGAAGCCTTTTTGTAAGACTGTTCTTGTGGAGTTTGCAAAACGATATTTGGTAGTCCATGGAGGGCTATGGTGAAAAAGAAAATATCCTCAGAT
>NW_012104607.1:0-1183 GCF_000951045.1 Mandrillus leucophaeus
TTTTGCTCTTGTTGCCCAGGCTGGAGTGCAATGGCCTGATCTCAGCTCACTACAACCTCTGTCCCCCAGGTTCAAATGATTCTTCTACCTCAGCCTCCTGAGTGGCTGGTACTACAGGCGCGCGCCACCATGCTCGGCTAAGTTTTGTATTTTTAGTAGAGATGGGGTTTCACCATGTTGGCCAGGCTGGTCTCGAACTTCTGACCTCGTAATCCACCTGCCTTGGCCTCCCAAAGTGCTGGGATTACAGGCGTAAGCTACCGTACCCAGCTAATTTAAAAAAAAAAAAAATTCTTTTTTAAAGATGAGTCTTGCTGTGTTTCCCAGGCTGGTCTCCTGGAACTCCTTGTTCAAACAATCCTCCCACCTCGGCTTCCTAAGTAGTTGGGATTACAGATATGAGCTACCAAGCCTGGCCACTTAGTATTGATGTATCAATCAATCAACCAATTATTTAATTTAATGTGGACTCTCTGGACAGATTATATAAGATAAGGATACCCAGGACACTGTCTGCCCAAGAAAGGTTCATTCTCCTCCCTTTCTCCCCGGTCTAGGAATGATCCCAGACCTTTTTCCCCCCACCTCACCATTTAGCAAGACAAGTTTAATTGGCTCACACCAACTTGGGAGGCTGAGGTTGGTGGATCACTTGAGCTTATGAGTTCGAGATCAGCATGGCCAACATGACGAAACCCCATTTTTACTAAAAATACAAAAAATTAGCTGGCCATGGTGGTGCACGCCTGTAGTCCCAGCTACTTGGGAGGATGAGGCAGGAGAATCACTTGAACCCGAGAGGTTAGCCGAGTGAGCCAAGATCACGCCACTGCACTCCAGCCTGGGCAAGAGTGAGACTCCATCTCAAAAAAAAAAAAAAAAAAAAAAAAAAGGAAACTGTGATCATCATAGAGAAATTTGAAGATACAAAGAAGTATTGAGAAAATCAAGATTCCCAAATCCCACCACCCGAAGGTCAACCTGGTAAAGTGTCTTCATCATTTTGTTTGTTTGTTTGTTTGTTTGTTTTATGACAGGGTCTTACTCTGTTGTCCAGGCTGGGGTGCAGTGGCATGATCACAGCTTATTGCCACCTCTGACTTCAGGGCTCAAGTGATCCTCCTGTCTCAGCCTCCTGAGTAGCTGGGACTACAGATGTATGCCACTATGCCTGGCTAATTTT
>NW_012104607.1:1233-2013 GCF_000951045.1 Mandrillus leucophaeus
ATCATCATAGAGAAATTTGAAGATACAAAGAAGTATTGAGAAAATCAAGATTCCCAAATCCCACCACCCGAAGGTCAACCTGGTAAAGTGTCTTCCAATTTTTCTTTACTTATGTTTTCATATTTGTACATTTGAGATCATAAGGTTTACCTCATCTTGATTCCTTTTTAAAAACTCATTTTCCCTTCTCATCAGTTTTTCTTTTCTAGTGCGGGTGAGCTGCCACTGTTCTCCATGCTGGGAATGATCTTTCCAAAACATCTGCCTAGCTCCCTCCTTCTCTGCTCAAACATTGCCTCCTCTGAGGAGTCCTCCCTGATTGCCTGACCTAGACTAGGGAACCACGCATCACTTGTTCTCTTGTGCAGCTTTTGCTCTGTTGCCCAGGCTGGAGTGCAGTGGCGTGGTCACAGCTCACTGCAACCTCCACCTCCTGGGCTCAATTGATTTTCCTGCCTCAGCCTCCCAGGTAGCTGGGATTACAGGCGCCCGCCACCACGCCCAGCTAATTTTTGTATTTTTTGTAGAGCTGGGGTTTTGCTGTGTTAGCCAGGCTGGTCTCAAACTCCTGACCTCAGGTGATCTGCCCACCACGGCCTCCCAAAGTGCTGGGATTACAGGTGTGAGACACCATGCCTGGCCTCCTTGATCCCTGTTTAAAAACTCGTTTCTCCCACTCATCATTTTTGTTTGTTTGTTTGTTTGTTTTATGACAGGGTCTTTCTCTGTTGTCCAGGCTGGGGTGCAGTGGCATGATCACAGCTTATTGCCACCTCTGAC
>NW_012104608.1:0-1695 GCF_000951045.1 Mandrillus leucophaeus
GGTAAAAGGAGGGTTGTCCCCAGCGGAGGCGCACAGCCGCGCGTTCTCCCCGCACTCTCTCCGCGGTCCCATCTGCTCCCCATGGCGTCTCATCCGCAAACCCGGATCCAGGCTTACCTGGAGAAGAACAAGATCGGTCCCCTGTTTGAGGTAAGGCGCTGTGGAGGAGGGTAGTCCCGTTGTCTTTAGGGGAAGGGGTGCAGTAATGAAAACAGAACACCCCCCACCCCACCCCACCCAGGGAAGGAGGGCTAGAGAACGAACGCGCGGGAGGGGGCGCCCTGGGGTTCACTGGCATTCGCTCTGTCCCGGCCAGGTGTCCTGGAACGCGGCCGGGCGGGCACTTAGCCAGTTACCTGAACGCAGACAGGTGAGCTTGGGAGGGCCCAGCCTCAGCCTGGCAGCGGAAGTTTGAGCCCTCTGACTATCGTGCACCTCTCAGCCACATGTTCAGTACCCGGGCAGGCTGAGGCAGGCGATGCATACGGATGCACACACTCAGACTGTGTTGCACACACACACTTTCTTTCTTGAATTCACGCTGTCTTGCGTGTTCGTGTTGGATTTTCTTTTCTTCTTTTTCTTTTCTTTCTTTTTTATTTTTAATGAGGGCGGTAATAAAACCCGAAAAGGCGGAGGAGGTGCTTAGCAGTTAATACGATTAACTGGAAGAAACCTGAACTGGTGAGGAGTAGGCTTCAGTAGGTGCGGGCGTGATGAATGAAACTGGCAAACTGAGAGACTGCCATTGGTCACTGGACGAAAGGAGAGTCCTTTGCACTGCAGACCCCACATGTGTTAGCAGGAGAAAGGGACAGAGAACGGTTCTGAAAAGCACACACGTATTTATGGAAGGAGACTATAGCTCTGAGCTGGTGTTTTTTTTGTTTTTGTTTTTTTTTTTTGTTTGTTTTTTCCTCGCCATTAAAGAATTGACAAAAATACAGTAGAAGAAAGAGCGGGAGGACACGAGAAAATGAGAACAAGAGATTGAAGCTTGGCACCAGCAAAGCGTCCCGGGGGTTGCCAGGGTGCTGCGCAGGGGTGGGGCGTGCGGGCCGTGGTCAGAAGTGGAGGCCCTTGGGGAGAGACTCCCATGGTCCCATCCAGTTCAGGGGGTACTGACCGGCGGTGAGAGTTAGCGGGAGGGGCGAGGTGCTCCCGCCTTGCCCCCGCCCCCCACGTCTCCCAGAAGCAGTTGTAGCTGTTCTTGGTCTTGGGTGAGGGCTTGGGGTGGGGATCGGGGGAGGTTACGTGTCAGCGTCTGAGAGAGGCAGAATCGCGGCTAGTGGAAGAGGCTGCATTGGAGATCGCGGAGAAGCTAGCAAAGACTGAAGAAAAGCAAGTGAGAACTGCGGAGAACAAAAAAATAATGCGAGTTAATGACCCTGCAAAAAAAGGACGAGGAGGACAAAGATGTGGTCGAATAGGTCTTTTGGGAGGACTGGCTTCACATAACAAGATTTGCAAGATCTCCCAAGTTTTTCTGCCAAACTTTACCGATGATCTGTCTTGGACGATAGGACCATTGTTTCAAGTGAAGCTCACATTGTGGGGTGCAGAGTCTTACAATTGCTTTGATTCTTTTTTCTGCCAAAAATGTGAACAAAGGCAATCCATGCAAGAGCGAAATAAAATTGATGGAGCTACCAGATTTCTTTGCCTTTAGTTTAATGATTATTGATTATACATAAT
>NW_012104608.1:5365-7541 GCF_000951045.1 Mandrillus leucophaeus
ATTGAAATTAATTTTGTTTCCAGCTGACTTAGGAGAATAAATTTGTACTACTTTTAAATTTCATTGAAGATATTTTGAAGCATTACAAAACTATGGCTAAGAATCATTGCATTAGAATTCTGGACAATGATATTCTGATTAGATAATAGGTAGGTGTAAGATGAAAAATACGTTTCACAAACTTTCCAAGTTTTGTAAGATTTAATCGTTTACATCTTACAAAATATATATTTATGGTATATATAAATATTATATATAGTGGAATATATATATTCCATGTGTGTTTGTATACACACACACACATTTTATATAGAGAAATAGAAACTTTTTAGTTTCTCCCATTCCCATTAAGTAAATAGAATAATTAGTTGAGGATTATTGATTAGAAGGTGCTCAGGGCAGTTATATATCTTGGTCAGGCCTGATCACACTCACAAGAGTGTGAAATCTTAAATTATTAAAAAGCTGAATAGCGAGGATCATCATAAAATCACCATAGAATTTTTAAATCTGTGTACTGAAGATGTGGCAAACCAAAGTCACTACATTTCTCTAAGTGTGTTATGACCCACTCCAAATAGAATGGAATCACTCTATCACCTTCTCTGTTCCACTCAAAGTGCTTCTACTCACATGGTGTAAATTTGCATTAACTGGTTTGGCATATATGTTATGAAGTGGACTTATCAAACTTGTGGTCAAAGCCAGCATCACTTATATATTTTGCTGTTGCCCAGCTAGCTCTTCTCTGGTACCCCGCTGCACATCTTCCAGCCATGTATGCGACCCTGGACTCCGATTTGCTGCCAACCCTCAGCAAGCCCATTATTTCACTTTATTGACCTCCCTGATCATATCTTAAAAATACCTGTTGCTTTTATCAGAGAGCTGTAGTGTGTGTGGAGGTCTCCTTTGGTTGTTCCCCCTCTCATAAGGATCGCGCCCTTGAGCTACCTGTTGTTTAATACATGAAAAGAAATATTTTGTCCTATTTAGGCAGGCTTATGATTGTTTAGGGCAGTGGTTTGGGGATAAGAAGGATACTAGTTACTCACTTACGGCCAGAGGTAAAATTCCTCTCCAGAAAGATATTTTAATATTTAAAAATAAGTTGTCATTAATAAAGGTAAAATGTCATTTTAATAAAAATGATTAGGAAAATGCTTTTATTAGAGAAGCAATACAATATAAGCTTGGTACTTATAATATGTTCAACTTAAATATTGTAAATATATTTTTTGGAGTAATGATTGTCAGGTGATCTTCCCCAGTGGTTGAGGTTATGAAGACATTTCCTATATCAAAATTTACATTAATCTTTATAATCTCAGAGCATTTAGAGGCAGAAGACAAAGAAAGCAGTTCCATTTTATAAAATTTTGCCCAGAGTCCAAGTTAAGTGTTGTCATTGATTTACTTCAAAACAGTTTTTTAAAATGTTACTTTAATTGACATGTTTCTATTACCAGCCCATTTATTTTTCATTTCTGCCTTAATGTATTTTATTTTCATGCAGCTTTTAAATAGCTTTCAAAGTGACTCAAAATTCAACTCAATAAATAATTCACTATATAACCTTAGAAATAATAATATATACATATACCAATATGGCATCATAACTTTGAAAAAAGAAATAATATTTTGGGCAGGCATGGTGGCTCATGCCTATAATCCCAGTACTTCAGAAGGTTGAGGCAGCTGGATCACTTGAGGTCAGTAATTCGAGACCTAAGACCAGCGTGGCCAACACAGTGAAACCACATCTCTACTAAAAATTCAAAAATTAGCCAGGCATGGCAGTGCACATCTGTAATCGCAGCTCCTCAGGAGGCTGAAGCAGTAGAATCACTTGAACCCAGGAAGTGGAGGTTGCAGTGAGTCAAGACCATGCCATTGCACTCCAGCCTGGGCAACAGAGTGAGATCCCATCATAAAAGAAAGAAATAAATCATATTTTTAATGTTTGTGGATTTTTAATCCACACAAATTTTTAATGTGATCAATGGAAATATTAGACTACAAAAATAACATAGGCTTTCCTACCCCACCTCTTTTCTTTTTTTGGTGATTCAATTAAGAAGCCATGAACCATACAAAGAGAACAGCTAAGACCCATATGACAAGGACAGCTAAGTTGGGAGTTCACCTGGAAAGTATCGGAGCATGATTAAAGAAA
>NW_012104609.1:0-270 GCF_000951045.1 Mandrillus leucophaeus
AAAGGCCAGGTGCAGTGGCTCACGCCTGTAATCCCAGCACTTTGGGAGGCCGAGACAGGCGGATCACGAGGTCAGGAGATCGAGACCATCCTGGCTAGCACAGTGAAACCCCGTCTCTACTAAAAATACAAAAACAAAAATTAGGCGGGCGCCTGTGGTCCCAGCTGCATGGGAGGCTGAGACAGGAGAATGGCCAGAACCCAGGAGGCGGAGCATACAGTAAGCGAGATCGCGCCACTGCACTCCAGTCTGGGCAACAGAGCAAGACTC
>NW_012104609.1:2778-3686 GCF_000951045.1 Mandrillus leucophaeus
CCGTCTCTACTAAAAATACAAAAATTAGCTGGGCATGGTAGCGTGTGCCTATAATCCCAGCTACTTGGGAGGCTGAGGCAGGAGAATTGCTTGAACCAGGGAATCGAAGGTTGCAGTGAGCCAAGATCATACCGCTGTACTCCAGCCTGGCGACAGAGTGAGACTCCATCTCAAAAAAAAAAAAAATTATCCAGGCATGGTGGCACACGCCTGTAGTCCCAGCTTACTCAGGAGGCTGATGCACGAGAATCGCTTGAACCCAGGAGACAGAGGTTGCAGTGAGCTCAGATTGTGTCACTCCAGCCTGGGTGACAGAGGGAGACTCCATCTCAAAAAATTAAAAAAAAAAAAATTAGCCAGCCATAGTGGCACACGCCTGTAGTCCCGGCTTACTCAGGAAGGCTGATGCATGAGAATCACTTAAACCTGGGAGGCAGAGGTTGCAGTGAGCTGAGATTGTGCCACTGCACTCCAACCTGGGCAACAGAGTTAGTCTATCTCCAAAAAAGTTAAAAAAAAATTTTTTTTAAAGAAATTTGAGGCCAGGGGCCGTGGCTCACACCTATAATCCCAGCACTTTGGGAGGCCAAGACAGGAGGATCACCTGAGGTCAGGAGTTCAAGACCAGCCTGGCCAACATGGCGAAACCTCGTCTCTACTAAAAATACAAAATTAGCTGGGCGTGGTGGCAGGAGCCTATAGTCCCAGATACTTGGGAGGCTGAGGCAGGAGAATCACCTGAACCCGGGAGGCAGAGGTTGCAGTTAGCCAAGATCACACCATTGTACTCCAGCCTGGGCAACAAGAGCAAAACTCCGTCTCAAAAAAATAAAAAATAAGAATAAGGCTGGGCGCGGTGGCTCAAGCCTGTAATCCCAGCACTTTGGGAGGCCGAGACGGGCGGATCA
>NW_012104610.1:0-18816 GCF_000951045.1 Mandrillus leucophaeus
CTTTCTCTCCAGTGCTCAGAGCACGAAAATTTTCTGCTGTCTTTGGAACCTTGTCTGCAAACAGCTCGAAGGAGACGCGGCCCAAGGGCTTGCCGTCGATGGCAATGTCGAAGAACACGGTAGGGTTGACCATGGCTAGTAGTACAGGACTTTCCTCGGCGGCAGCGTCTGCAAAGCGGAATGTTTAATCATTTTAAGGGTCTGGGCAGTGCTGTCTTTGCTTACTGAATGACTGGGGAAGGAAAATAGAGAAGTAATCCCAGTGGGTTATGTTCAACCATTTAGAGCAGAGATTGGCAAACTCTTTTTTTTTTTTTTTTTTTTTTGCAAAGGACCAGATAGTATTTTATGCTTTGAGGGCCATATGGTCTCTGTCAAATTTACCAGCATTGCTGTTGTAGAGTGAAAGCAGCCATAGACAATTGGCAAACAAATGGATGTGACTGTGTTCCAGTCAAACTTTATTTAGTGAAACAGACGGCAGGCTAGAATTTGCCAGCCTATGCACTCAAACTATCTGTTGTGAGGACTCTTCCCCGCTCTTCCTTTAAACTTTATAGATGGACATTTTTGTAAAATACAATAAAAGTGAATTATTGGATGAATAAAAACATACATGGTTAAATTTTTAGATTACAGCCAACAAATTACATTTCAACATATAATCATGTATGTATGACATAGGGAGAAAGAAAACAATTAGAAGAACTATAAATGTTGTTACTTGAAAGTATCTTCTATCCTATTAATATAGAGAATTGCTGCTATAGCCATAACTTTTTTGTCATTCTGTAATACTAACTAAACACAAAGTCGAGCAAAATTGCAGCTCTCCATTTATTAAATGGCTATACTGTAAACAAACATTGTATATATGGATATTTAACAATTTTAATATGACATAAATTTGCGTTTTGCTATCACTTTGTCTAATCTAGGTTGGATTGATGACAGTACTACTCACAAGAGATAACGTATTTGTATACTGCTCCTATATTTTGTTTTAACAACACTCAGATTAGAGAAACCAGATTTAAAAATATGTTGCTGTGAACTGAAGACATTTAGATTTAAAAGAAATTTTAGCAAGCTCAGGATATTCATGTCTAACTTTTTTCCAAGGTGAAGCAAGTGATTTTTTTCAGAATTCATTTTCTGTCTTTCATTAGTAGTCAATTCCAATAATTTATCCTGTGGAATTATAGTTAAATTTAAATTATCTCTCAATGAGTAGGTTGTAGATCCACAAATTTCTTTTATATGAATCTTCTTTTGGTGGAAAAAAATTAAAAATGTTTTGATCAAATTTGTAAGGTTAGTGATAATTTTTCAACAAATGTACAATACCTGATTATACCTACTTCGTTGAAAATTATGGGGAAAAAAAAAAAAGAAAAAGGCTGGGTGTGGTGGCTCACGCCTGTAATCCCAGCACTTTGGGAGGCGGAGGCGGGCGGATCACTTGAGGCCAGGAGTTCGAGACTAGTCTGGCCAACATGGTGAAATCGCATCTTACTAAAAATATAAAAATTAGCCAGGTGTGGTGGTGGGCATCTGTAATCCCAGCTACTTGGGAGGCTGAGGCAGGAGAATCACTTGAACCTAGGAGGCGGAGGTTGCAGTGAGCTGACAGCATGCCACTGCTCTCCAGTCTGGGTGGCAGAGTGAGACTCCATCTCAATAAAAAAAAGAAAATTATGGAATATGTCCTAAATATCTGTAGAAACTCTGATCTTTTCATGCTGTTAGTATCTTTTTTTTTTTTTGCCCTTTGATCTTATTGGTCATTGAGAAATACTTGTATGGCTTTCTTACAAGCAGGTATGAGGATTATTAAAAATACCGAATATATAAGACAAATAAATCCGACTGTCCAATTCACATCTTTAAAATATTAGGACCAAACTTTTTTATCTTTCAGAAACACTAAGAATTCGTTTCATTGTTCATTTTCAACTGTGTTTCTCCTTGACAACCATGGAACTTCAGTTTGTAGTAACAGTAGTGTACAATTAGTTTCGTATCCTCTCTCAGTGAAGAGAATACACTCTAACACATTGCATTAGCCTTTAAGTAATTCACAATTACACTATTAATTGTCACTAAACGTACTGTTTAGACAGGTGTTTTAAAAAAAAAAACATTATACCAGGAGTTTCCCAATGAAGGAAACAATGCATTGATTTACACTCTGAAGTAAACGACTTAATCTGGATAACTGCTCCAGAATACTTTTTTGTCATTACAATTGCACCATCAGAATATACTGTTACATAAAATTTAAACTCCAAATCATGTTTATTGACTTACAATTTTTCATTTGTACAGATTTGTACAGTTTGGAAGTCATTATGTTTGACAGTGAAGCAGAAAAATAATTCTTCCTTCACAGCACCATCATGTTCAGATCACACATATACCAAGGAAATGCCATACTCTCTTTACATTTATTAAGTTTCAATTAAAAACACGTCACCAAATTTCTTAGTTCTATAAATTGGTCTTCCATGTCATTAACCAGTTCCTGAATTCATCAAACTATGGTGTCATTGGAAATTGGTTCTGTGTTACAGATTCACTGAATATTTCCAAGCAAACATCTTTGGTGGAATTTTTCCCTAATGTCTGTGTGTGTGTGTGTGTGTGTGTGTGTGTGTGTGTGTGTGTTTATATACTGTATTAGCTTCCTGAAGAGCTATTGTATAAAAAAGCCTGAAAACACTAATACTTATGTGAAATAACAAACATTTGCCTCTGTTGGCTTTGCAATTCACTACTTTGTATTTCAAATTATTTTTTTGTTTTGAACGTCTATATGTTTTTTGCATAAATGCTACTTGGGTTTTGTTGGTTTTATAGTTTCATAGCCAGTACATCTCTGCAAATAACCCATAGTGGTTTTAAACTTTGCTGCCAATCATACTTTTGTGTAAAATAGTATAAAGTCATTGGTCTTTAGTTATTTGAAATTACTTTCATTGTTGTTTGGTTTACTACCTCTGCCTCATTTAGAGACGTTTTCTTTTTTTGCCAAAGAAAACCCATTAAGCTTTTTCTGATTGTAAATTAGGTGTAAAAATACCTATTTACTTTCTTAATGTAGCTAAAAATGTTGAATTATAAATTATAGGCTGATTAAAATTTAAATGATGACACAATGACAGATTATGAAAATATGCTTACATTTTCTCAGATTTAAATTTTTTATTTTTTTATTTTTTAGAGCTGGAGTCTTACTCTGTCACCCAGTCTGAAGTGCAGTAGTACAGTCTTGGCTCACTGCAGCCTCAATCCCCTGGGCTCAAGTGATTTTCCCTCCTCAGCATGCAACACCACTGGCGGCACCATGTGTGACACCATGTCCCGCTAATTTTTAAATTTTTGTAGAGACAAAGTCTCGCTTTGTTGCCCAGGCTGGTCTTAAACTCTTGGATTCAAGTGATCCTCCCACTGTGACCTCCCAAAATGTTGGGATTACAGGCATGAGCCACTGTGTCCACCAAGATTTTTAAAATATTTCCATTTTAGCTGACAAACTAACTGATGTCAAATTGCTTAAAACTATCTAAATGCTTACTCTCAATTTCTGTACTTGCCTGTTATGTATCAGTAACAATCAGTTGGAGGACCTTTGTTCTAATCTAGAGACTAATAGAAGGCCATTGTAGCAAGAAGGGGTGTTCTGACTCTTATGTTACTTTTCTTAGAGTAGATATTCTGGGCCTTTGGTAAAACCCAATTATAGTTTTTATTTGCTGTATTTGAGATTCAGTGGGACAATTTTTTCCTCATATTTGCGAATGGAGACGTAATGATCAACAAATATAAAGGGACTTTAAGCAGGCAATTTGCAGATGTACCCATTATCTCCCCATGTGGATATGGAAAGGCTTGTTTAAGGACAGCAGCCTTAGTTTATGTCTTATTTGTTCACCTGATACTGAAAAACCATTATGGGGGCCTGGGTTCCTATGTCTATTTTATGATTACTCCAGTATTCTCCCACAAAAGGAATTATTTAAGAGCCTTATATATTCAGCAGCTATAGTTCAAATCCGTTGTAATAAAGGTGACCCATCCCATATATGTTTATAGTAATCTTTCTATATGGTTTATAAATGTACATATATGTCTGCATACATCACTATATCAATCTAAATATATCTTTTTCACTTATTTCTACATATCATTGAATTGCTTAATGACTTTTTATGGAACCTTGGAGCTAGAAGTGGAGTGAAGGTCATATGGTCCAGCCCTCTTTTTAATATAGAGGCTGGCAAACTAGGGCTGTCTTTCCTGACACTTGTTTTTGTAAGTAAAGTTTTGTTGGACCACGGCCATACCTGTTTGTTTACATATTGTCTATGGCTGCCTTCTCACTATAATAGTATATTAGGGTAGTTACCATGGAGATCTTACGGCCTGCAAAGCCAAAAATATTTACTCTCTGGCCTTTTACAGAAAAGTTTACTGACTTCTTATATAGAGAGGCCTGGCAACTTCTACCTGAATTCATTCAGTGACAGTATTTCACTGTCTCTCAAAACATTCAGCTTATAATTAGTTTCTATTTATCTTGAGCAAAACTTTTTTAAGAAACCTTCCTTGCATAAATGATAGTCTTTTAGGAATTTGAAGACAACTTTTATACTTCTTATCTCTTTCTAGTAGTCTACATCCCGTTCCCAGTCTTTCCAATCCTAAAAATTTGTAGTTTATTCAGTTCACACTTGAATGTCCTATGAAACTCAGTTTTAAACCTAAAGGTTTAAATTTACCTATCTTGTTTCCTGTCATTATTCTTCAGACATTGGTACAGAAATCAGAACCCAATTTAATATTGTTGTGGGTATGAGACAGTTTCTTTCATGTTGTAATTTTTTCCTTAAAATTTTACTATGTACTTCATATATACTGGGCACTCAACTGTATTATTATTACTTTAAATATGTGCTAAGTTGCATTATCTTTAGACAGTGTTATCACATTAATGGTTCTTAACGAGCTCAAGCTCAAAAACCACTAAATCTTTTTACATATCTTGCTATTAAATCAGATCTTCACTATCTTATGCTGAACCCATGGCAGGACTTTTACTTCTTTGAGATTCTGTTGTATTAGGTTTATTCCATTGTGTCAGTATGTTGCGAAGTTTTAGCATCTTGATTCTGTTATTTAAATATTTACTGTTCTTAGCTCTTTGTCATGTGAGAATTTGATAGCAATGAGTTACTCAATCAACATCTTGCTATGTTTGTGTGGTCGTTATTGAATCCAAGTGAAATTGTTCTGGGAATTTTTCTTAGAGTTTATGGTAGATTGAATTATTGCTCAGCAAATACTCATTTCCCACCCTTTCTCTTGAGGTGAAGTATACATACATCCCTGTCTTACTGACTTTAGACTTGGTCATATGGCTTGCTTGGACTAGTAGAATGGAGATGGAATTAACTGTAAAGCCATTTCTAAAATGAGGCTTTAAGAGGCATGGCAAGTTATTTCCAGCTGTTTTGCACTTCTAGCACTTACTGTAAGAAGAACTTGACCCAGGTAACTATTTCAGATGGGGTCCCAGAATAAAAGATATGTGAAGGAGACCTGAACTTGACCTGCAACATGAAGCAGAGATGCTCTAGCCAACCTGCAGATTCATGAGCAGAAGTTAGCATTTATTGTTTTAATCCATTTGCATTTTTTGAATTGTTACAGAGCATTGATTCAGCAATAGCTAGCCCATACACAGCTAACCAAGCCATTCTGTTTTGCAGGAATTATCTCTGAAATGCCTAGTACCCATAAATAACAAGTTAAGCCAGTACTAGACTATCATGAACCTTGGCTTAAGGGAGATCAGAGGTAACTTTTGGGTCCCATATGTGTGTCAGTACATGGCATGAGCTGAGGGATCCTGCTGAAGAAAGGAACTACAATTGGCTAAACAGGATATACAGAAATACCCTGCTGCTCTAGCTATGCCTCAAAGGCTTTGGGTCAGGTTTTTACTTTTTGCAGTTTGAATTGCTACCATTGTCAAGTTTTTCTGTTACTTTCTGTTCTGTTTTCTTGTTCCTCCTTTTTTTTTGTTTTTTGTTTTTTTTAACTTCCTACCTTTTTAGAAATAACTCATGTTTTCACAGACAGTATGTACTACATAAAGAAATAACATAGAATAAGACCATTAGCATTCTAATTCTGGCTCCACCATTTGTTAACATAATCACCCTACATAAATTACTTAAGCCATTTCCCCTTCTACATAGTGGGGTTAATAAGTAACTCACGGTTGTTGCTAAGCTTAAATGAGATAACAAAGTCATTAGCTCACCATCATTTGTATATACAGTCATTAGCAAATATTTACTGAGTAAATTCTGAGGGATACAGTGCTTTGCACGTTATAAAAAAGTCAATACATTTTATAGCATTTTGATAGTCCTAGACCTAGAAAGTACTTGTTGGGGTCACATTGATGCCAAATGAAAGGAAAAGAGAAGGGGGTTCTAATCCCATTTCTGGAAGAAAGAGCATAAATATTTGCCGTCAGAAATCATGGAACAGTTTTTAGATGTTTTTTATGTTATTTGATAGGTTAATACTTTGTTTCAGGATTTTTTTTTGCATTATCCTTGGCAGTGGCTAGGTACTGTCAATGACCAGTATTTTTTGTTCTATCTGGGGATGTGAATCCAAAACAAAGGATAGAATTGCTTGTGCTCTGTTTTTCTCTCAGTTAATTTTCTCAAAATATAATCCCAAGTACAAATCATGCCATTGAGTATTATGGAGGATCATATTCTTTTCTTATAACTTTGAATAAGATGCAGTAAAACAATGAAGCTGACCACTTTTCTTCCCTATAATTTAGGTATGTAGCTTCTACCAGATATTTTGACATCCTGTTTCATAAGAATCTTTTTCTTTAATTAAAACAAAAATGGTGGTTTTAACAATTCAAATAATATGGGTGGTACATGAAATAAAATTAATTGCCTTGTTTTATTTTTTTTTTAATTTACCCTCATTGTTGGTGTAAATCTTTTCCTTTTATGAGTACTCATTTAATAAGTAGTTTTTCCTTTATAAAAAAGTAGAATTATATTCACATTTATTCTGCATCTTGTCTTTTAATAGTATTTTTATCATTGATAAAAGTATCATTGATATTTTCCCAAAGTAAATACAGAAAAACTTCATTTTATTGACAGCATCATAGTTCATATTGTGAATATAAATTGTTTAACATCCACATATTTTGATCTACATCCTATTGATTTAAGTTGTTTAAAACAATACTGTGACTGGGCATGTGGTAGCTTATGATTGTAATCTCAAGACTTTGGGAGGCAGAGTTCAAGACCAGCCTGGGCAACATGGTGAAATCCCCGTCTTAATCAATCAGTCAATAAACAAACAAATATACATACTACAATAAACATACTTATTTATCTTGTTATACTTGTGCTTTTATTTTAGCAATTCTGAAAATGGCTTCGTTGTAAGCGAAGTCTATCTGTATTTAAAAATTTAGTAGTTATTAGTAGGTAAAAACATTTTTAAAAACTTGATTACTAATGGATAAAAATTTAAAATGCTATACCAATTTATATTTCTACTAATAATTTATAGTAATGTGGTGAATCCTATCTTACCAGGAGTAGATACGGCGAGTCATTAAATTTTTGCCAACCTGGGCCAAAAATGATATCTAATTTTGTTTCCTTTCTGTGAAAATTGATATTCAGGTATATTCCAATGTTTGTAGCAATTTACAATATATTTTTGCTGTATTGGCCATTCATATCTTTTTATTAATTGTTTTCTTTTTAAAATCAATTCATAAGGCTTTTTAAAAATTCTTGTAGAGGCTGGAGATGGTGGCTTACACCTGTAATCCCAGTACTTTGGGAGGCCAAGGTGAGAGAATTGCTTTAGCACAGGAATTCAATTATAGCCTGGGCAAGATGGCGAGACCCCTGTCTTTACAAAAAATTAAAAAATCAGCATGGCATGGTGGTGTGTGTCTTTAGTCCCAGCTACTTCAGAGGCTGAGGCAACAGTATCCCTTGAGTCGAGTAATTCAAAGTGGCATTGAGCTATGATCCTGCCACTGCACTTCAGCCTGGGTGACAAAGTGAGACCCTGTTCTAAAAAAAAAAAAAAATTACTGAAATTATTGTAGAAATATAAGCAAGAGATGTTTTTTGCTTTCCTTCCATTCTTTTCTTTTTTTTTTTTTTTTTGAGATGGAGTCTTGCTCTGTGGCCCAGGCTGGAGTTCAGTGGCGCGATCTCGGCTCGCTGCAACCTCCACCTCCCAGGTGGAAGCGATTCTCTTGCCTCAGCCTGCTGAGTAGCTGGGATTACAGGCACATGCCACCACGCCTGGCTAAGTTTTTATATTTTTAGTAGAGATGGGCTTTCACCGTGTTAGCCAGGATAGTCTCAATCTCCTGACCTCATGATCTGCCTGCCTCGACCTCACAAGGTACTGGGATTACAGGTGTGAGCCACCGTGCCCAGCCCCATCCTTAGTGTTAGATGATTTTTATATAACATGCTAGAATGTTAAATGGATTATTTTTGCATGTACTATGTGCATTGTTTTCTATATAATATTTACCCAGCATTTGCCTAATTTTAACGCTGTATCTAGCACATGTATTCTTAATCTTTTAAGGACAGAGTTTGAATTCTGTTATTGTAGATTAATAGAATTAAGATTTACGAGTGCCTTTTTTAAGGGACTGGGGTCTCACTCTGTCACCCGGGCTGGAGTGCAGTGGCATGATCATAGCTCGCTGCAGCCTCAAACTCCTGGGCACAAGTGATCTCACTTCAGCCTCCTGAGTAGCTAGGACTATAGGTGTGTGCCACCATGCCCGTCTAATTTTTAAATTTTGTGTAGAGATAGAGGGTCTCATTGTGTTGCCCAGGTTGGTCTCGAACTCCTGGGCTCAAGCGATACTCCTACCTTGGCTTCCCAAAGTGTTGGGATTACAGGTATAAGACACCACACCCAGCCTTTGACTTTGGAAATATTTGTAAGTTTTTTTTAGTTGATGAATTCAGCATTAATAAGTGAGGCAATAATCGTAGAATTTTACAGTTCAGTTTAAGAGTAAAATGAATCTATTAAAATGGTCTCTTTGTTTGATTTATACAAAGGTAATATATAGGATAGTGGCAGGCCTTGGATGTATCAGTGGTAACACATTTGGAATCCGTTATAAATACAGGATCTCACTGGTACATGTTCTGTGTTCATTAGGATAGGCTAATTACTTTAACCAACAACTCCCAAGTCACCGAGGCTTATAAAAAGAAATTTATTTCTCACTCATCTAATACTTTGTTGCCAAAATTGGTGAATGGCCTTCCAAGTGATGATTCAATGATCCAGGCTCCTTTAATCTTGAGGTTCCTAGATCCTTTAGTCCAGGATTCTTTAATCTTGAGGTTTCTAGATCCTTTAGGGCCTCAAGTCCTCAACTGGATCCTCTACATTTAGCTAGCAGAGGGGAAGAAGAAAAAAAGATGGTACCTGGGAGTAAGTTATGGTGGATCAGAACTGAATGTAACACATATCACATCTCTTAATATTCCCTTGGCCAAAACTCAGTCACATAGTCACATCTAATTTTAAAGGAGGCTGGAAAATTTCATGTATGTATATACCTTGAAAAAGAGGAGAATGGGGATACCAGTAAAGCTAGCTATCTCTGACATATATTTAAAGTACAGAAATGGGTTTTTAAATCTGAAAATATTTTATCTATGCTGTGTACATTGGGTCAATTTTTAAAGACAACAATAAAAGTTGTATGTAATTTAACTTACTAATTCCTTTAATTACACAAATGGTTGGTGGATCTGCTTACCAAAATGGAAAAGAACAATTAAGCAAATAGAAAATTTAAATTATACATTACTTGACAGGTTGCCCAGAAAAGTGGATAGGATGATAAATGCTTGCTTATGGAAACTGATAATATGTATCTTCACTACTTGACCAGGGCTTTTAGTGATTTAATCTGTGATGAAGAGAAGTAAAGATTCCTTCATGATAAAATCTCTCAACAGACTGGGCATAGAAAGAACATACCTCAGCATAGTAAAGGCTGTATATGACAGATGCACAACTAACATCATACTGAATGGGGAAAAGTTGAAAGCCTTTCTCTTAAGAAGTGGAATAAGACAAGGATGCCCACTTTCACCAATCCTATTCAGCATTGTGGCGGAAGTTCTAGCCAGAGCATCAGGCAAGAGAAAGAAATTCAAGGCATCTAAATAGGAAAAGAGAAAGTCAAATTGTCCTTCTTTGCAGATGACGTGACCTCATACATAGAAAAACCTAAAAATTCCAACAAAAAACTCTTAGAACTGAAAAATGAATTCAGTAGAATTGCAGAATACAAAATCAACATACAAAAATCAGTAGCATTTCTATACACCAATAATGAACTAGGAGAAAAAGAAATCAAGAAAGCCTCAAATTTATAATAGCTAGGAAAAAAGTAAAATTCCTAGAAATACATTTAACCAAGGAGATGAAAGACGTACATACAACAAAAAAAACCGCAAAACACTGATGAAAAAAATTAAAGACAACACATAAAATGGAAACGTATCTCATGCTTATGGATTGGAAGAATGAACATTGTTAACATGACTCTTCTACCCAAAGCAATCGACAGATTCAGTGCAGTCTCTTATCAAGATACTAGTGACATTCTTCACAGAAATAGAAAAAAAAATTGTAAAAATTGTATGGAACCACAGAAGACCTCAAATAGCCAAAGCAGTCCTGAGCAAAAAGAACAAAGCTGGAATCATCACAGTACCTGACTTCAAAATATACTACAAAGCTATTGTAACTAAAACAGCATGGTATTGATATAAATACAGACACATAGACCAATGGGACAGAATAAGGAACCTAGAAATAAACTCACATATTTACTGCCAACTGATTTTTGACAAAGGTGCCAACAACTTATATTGGGGAAAGGATACCATCTTTAATAATGCTGCTGGGAAAACTGAATATCCATATGCAGAAGAATGACCCCTGTCTTTCACCAGAAACAAAAATAATCTCGGCCAGGTGTGGTGGCTCATGCCTGTAGCCCCAACACTTTGGGGGGCTGAGGTGGGTGAATCACCTGAGGTCAGGAGTTCAAGATCAGCCTGGCCAATATGGTGAAACCCCGTCTCTACTGAAAATACAAAAATTAGTCAGCTGCGGTGGTAGGCACCTGTAATCCCAGCTACTTGGGAGGCTGAGGCAGGAGAATCACTTGAACCCAGGAAGCAGAGGTTGCAGTGAGCTGAGATCGTGCCACTGCACTCCAGCCTGGGTGACAAGCAAGACTACTTCTCAAAAACATAAATTAATAATAATCTTAAAATGGATTAGACTTAAACCTAGGACCCAAAACTATAAAACTACTAAAATAACACATAGAGGAAACACTCCAGGGCATTGGCCTAGGCAAAAATTTTATGGCTAAAACCTCAAAAGCATGGACAACAAACCAAAACACGAAATTGAAAAGTGGGACTATATTAAACTAAAAAGTTTCTGCACATCAAAGAAACAGTCAACGTAATGAAGAGACAACCTGTAGAATGGGAGAAGGTATTTGCAAGTATTCGTTTAATAAAGGACCAATATCCAGAATATACAAGAAACTCAACAGCAAACAAACAAACAACAACAACAAAACTCCACAAATTATCCCATTAACAAGTTGGCAAAGGATCTGAATAGACATTTCTCAAAAGAAGACATACACATGGCCAGTAGATATATGAAAAAATGCTCAGCATCACTAATCATCAGGGAAATGAAAATCAAAACCACAAGGAGATACCGTCTTACCTCAATCAGAATGGTGATTATTAAAAAGAACAACAACAAAACACTGTTGGCAAGGATGCAGAGAAAAAGTAACTCTTACATATTGTTGATAGGAATGTAAATTAGTATAGCTACTATGGAAAACAGTATGGAAGTTTCTCAAAAAACTAAAAATAGAACTACCATATGATCCAGCAATCCCATTACTGGATATTTATCCAAAGAAAGGAAGTCAGTTTATCAAAGGGATATATGCACCCCCGTGTTTGTTGCAGCACTATTCATGGTAGCCAAATTATGGAATCAACCTAAGCGTCCATCAACAGATGAATGAACAAAGAAAATATGGTTTGTATACACAATGGAATACTATTTGGCCACAAAAAAGAATGAAGTTCTGTCATTTACAGCAACATGGATGGAACTGGAGGTCATTATGTTAAGCGAAATAAGCCAGGCACAGAAAGACAAATATCACATGTTCTCACTCACTGATATGTGGGAGCTAAAAAAGTTGCTGTCATGGGGATTGAGAGTAGAACAATAGTTACCAAAGCAGGGGGGAACAGTTGGTGGGAAGATTGAAGAGAAGATTGGTTAGTGGGCACAAATATACAGTTAAATAGAAGGAATACATTTTAGTATTTTATAGCACAGTCGGATTACTGTAATCAACAACAATATATCTTCCAAAATAATTAGAATACATGATTTGAAATGTTTGCAATATGAAGAAATGATAAATGTTTGAGATGATAAATTTCCTAAATATCTTGATTTGATCATTACATATTGAATATGTTTGTCAAAATATCATGTGTACCCCTTAAATGTGTACAATTATTATGTAACAAAAAATTGTAAAACCAAAAGTTTATTCATTTCTGTTTATATCTTATTGACAAGGGAAGGCATCACCAACAGAATAGACTTGATATTGATAAGAAGGTAGATCTGCTGAACAAGGAGACTTGGGAAGGAGGGTGGAATAAACTGTGTATGGTGTTTGAGAAATATACACCAGACACATACAAATGTGTATCTGTGTGTATGTGTTTATGCATCTCACATGTATTGTAATAGTGCCCTTAATGAAAACACTCTGCCTCTGGCAAAAAACAAAAAACAAAACACCCTATCTTCTTGTTTTTCCACATGACTGTGAAACAATTACAGCTTCTACTAGGAGCGCTTCTCCTGTTCCTGGGAAAAGAGCTGGGTTGGCTGGCATTTGCATAATCGTCTTTAGGGCCATTGTGGGTGGGTTTGGGCTGCTGACACAGAGCTGCAGACTGGCCACCTGTCCAAAACAAATGAACTCAGCCTTTGTGTAACATTATGTGGTTCTCCACAGTGTTATTTCTGAGTAATGGATAATTTGGTTAAAATAATACGAAACTATTATTTAGCAAATATTTGTGTTCAACGTAAGTCCTCCATTTTGCTGGGAGAAAAATGTTTTTCTTTTTCCACTGGCACAACTATGTATTTCCATACCCTCTTTAGTATAGTTTTATAACTGCTTTTGTGATATTGTCCTCATGAATATTAATTAGGGATATGAAAATTTAAAAAAACTTCAAAATGATTTGTATTCATTCTTTTATAAATTATAAATTAATTGTTGTCTAACTTTTTCTAGCAGTCTGTTTTACTTATGTGGAGTAATTAAACACTTAAAGTCATCAAAAAAGAAGACACATCTAAGATCTTGATATAATAACTAGTCCTACGTCATTCGTTATTCTTGATAACGAATCCAGTGACTCGCATGTGAATTTAGAAAGTTTTTTGTCCTAATAATGCACATATTGCTGTGTTGAGTAATTTTATTAATCACCTACATTTAGCCTATGATGAATATATACTTCTACATTTTTAAATTCACCTGTGACAAACTTATATGTGACATATTAATATTTCTTTTCTTTCCTTTTTTTTTTTTTTGGAGATGGAGTCTCACTCTGTCGCCCAGGCTGGAATGCAACGGCACGTCTCGGCTCACTGCCGCCTCTGTCTCCCGGGGTCAGGCAGTCTCACCTCTGCCTCTGGAGTAACTAGGACTACAGGCACGCCCCACCATGCCCAGCTAATTTTCGTATTTTAGTAGAGATGGGTTTTCACCATTTTGGCCAGGCTGGTCTTGAACTCCTGACCTCAAGTGATCTGCCCACCTCTGCCTCCCAAAGTGCTGGGATTACAGATGTGAGTCACCACGCCCTGCAGAAAGTTAGGTTCTGTTATAGATTTAAGTTCACGAGAAATCCTAAAGGAATTGCTTACTCCCAGTGAGACAGTCTTGAACTAGACCCTGAGGAATAGATAGGATTTGGAGTACACAGATATTACAGTCTGAAATTGGTTGCAGATAAAAATAAACAGTGATTCTGCAATTATTATGGAGACTTAAGTAATATTAGAAAGAAGTAAGGAGATACACTTGGAATATACTAAGTTGATAACACTTGATAGAACATTATGAATGCTAGGCTGGGGGTCATTACGGAAGTCAAGCCAAAAAAAATATGTACTGGGAAAAGAACACTGAAGTGGGAGTCGTGTCTTAATTTATATGGATATTGGCCTTATTACTTGGTGAGGGATCTTTTTTTTTCAACTTTTATTTTAGAATCAGGGGAATACACGTACAGGTTTGTTACCAAGATATTTTGCACGATGCCGAGGTTTGAAGTATAAATAAATCCATCCCCCAGGTAGTGAGCATGCCTAATAGGTATTTTTTCAACCCTTGCCCCTGCCTCACTCCCTGCTCTTGTATTCCCTAGTGTTTGTTATTCCCATGTTTATGTCCATTTGTATTCAATGTTTAGCTCCCACTTAGATTTGAGAACATGTGGTATTTGGTTTTCTGTTTCTGTGTTAGTCCGCTTAGGATAATGGTTGCCAGCTACATTCATGTTGCTACAAAGGACAGGATTTCATTCTTTTCATGGCTGCATAGTATCCATCCACACTGTATATGTACCACAGCTGCCCGTCAGTGGTGAGGGATCTTGAGTCACTGCCCAGTTTTCTTGATCTGAGAGGGTTCAACTGGATAAACTGTAAGGTCCCTTTAAGAATCCATCAATCATCAGAATTTCTTTTCTTTTTTTTCTTTTTTCTTTTTTCTTAAAGAGACAGGGTCTTACTCTGTCACCCAAGCTGGAGTGCAGTGGCACAATCATAGCTCACTGCAGCTTCAAACTCCTGGGCTCAAGCCATCTTCCCATCTCAGCCTCCTGAGTATTTGCGACTAGAGGCATGCACTACCACACCCAGCTAATTTTTAATTTTTTTAGTAGAGATGGATCTCCTTGTTGCCTAGGCTTGGCTTGAACTCCTGGCCTTAAGCAATCTTTCTACCTCCTCATAAGATTTTTTTAGTGATAGATGGTTTTGTTTTTAATATTTCAGCTGGAAAACTATTTTAGCATCTAGCAGAAGACTTGTTTGTGGAAAAAGCTTGACTTGGTCAATCTTTTTGTCAGAGTAATCCCTATGTTTCACATAGCTATTTCATATAAAAACAAAATAAATTTCCTACTCTTCAGTGTGAAATTGGTGAGGGATTGTATATAAAAGGTTATGCTCTGGATATCCCAGAGAACTGCCTTCTTCTTTTCCTAAAGTCATCCACTATGTTTGAGGTTCTGCTCTGTGCATAACAAGTGTGTTTGCTTTTGCACGGTTACAAGGTAATGAGGACTCCTATATTCAGAATGTAAAATCCAATTGACAAAGTAAGATAGGTATGCATAAAAGTTACAAATATGTACTATCAATAGGGCTATATCTGATTTACATGAATAAATGCCACATTCATAATATAATCAGTGTGGACCCTAAGTTTTTAGGAAGACATGGTAAGTGGGATTAGAATATATAGAGAAGACAAGAATATTGTGTGGATATGGAGAAGGAATGCATTCTATACCAGAGAAAGGCTGGTATCAAAAACTCAGAGGCAAAAAATAATTGTGGGCATAATTATGAGATAGTGAAAAGATCAGTAGTTACCAGAAGTTGGGAATGGGAGGGGAAGGGACAAATAGCAGAGCACAGGGCATTTTTAGGGCAGTGAAAATACTCCATATGATACTGTAATGATGGATATATGTCAGTATACATTTGTCCAAACACATAGACTGTACAGCACTAAGAATCCTAATGTAAACCATGGACTTTGGGTGACTGTATTATGTGTCATTGTAGGTTCATCCATTGTAAATGTACCACTGTGGAGGGGAATGTTGTTAATGGGGAGGCTATGCATGTGTTGGGGCAAGTGATATTTGGGAACTCTCTGTACCTTTCAATTTTGCCATGAACCTAAAACTGTTCTAAAAAATATGAAGTCTTTAATTTTTTAAAAATGTAAGTATCAAGGGAAGAATGTAATAGAATTCTATAAATGTCTTCCAGGTGATGAATATGCTCAAAATCATATGCTCTTGAATTGATATCAGTATTTGGCAGTCCCTATCTGTGTGAAGACATTTGCAAAGATAAAATATTTAAAATCTAATTACAGATCTGCATTAACAGATGAACATTTGTAATTGATTTTGATGGTAGGGAACACTAACTTTGAACTTCAATTAAGCAGAATATATGTATTATAGAAAATTGTACTCAGTTTTTAAAATTTTATCAATAAAAAGTTTGAGGAAAAAATTGAGTGAACACAATATTTGTGGAGGAAGACTTCTTGAGGGTTGAAATGTTAGTACCTTGTATATAGTAGAAGTTAGGCTTTGTTACATGGATGAATAAATACACAAATAAAATTACCTATTACTCATTGGACTCAGGAGGATACTCAGAGTAGAACTAAAATTTATAAACTTTATTCTACATTTAATAATGACATTGAAGTTTTTAATCACAATAATCATGATTATAATTTATCAGGGACTTACTGTATGCTAGTCATTGTTCTGATCATTAGACTTAGGTTTCATTATTATGCCCATTTTACAGTTGAGGAAACAAAAGCTCAGAGTGACTAATGAAATTATTTTCAGTGTCAATTTATAAATAAATAGTAGAGCTTGGATTTGAACCCACATTTGTTTGACTCCAAAGACCGATATAATGTTGTGAAATATTGTACAAAATAGTGACTATGACGCTTGTTTTTTTTTTTTTTTTTGTCTTTTATTTCCTGTACTTCTTTGGTTGTTTCTTACCTTCACACATTTCAAAATTATTATGTTGGCTCTAATACTTCAGTGTTTCTAATTGTATATTTTTCTTTAAAACCTGCCCAGGGCCGGGCACAGTGGCTCACGCCTGTAATCCCAGCACTTTGGGAGGCCGAGGTGGGCGGATCACGAGGTCAGGAGATAGAGACCATCCTGGCTAACGTGGTGAAACCCCGTGTCTACTAAAAAAAATACAAAAAATTAGCCGGGCGTGGTGGCGGGCGCCTGTAGTCCCAGCTACTCAGGAGACTGAGGCAGGAGAATGGCGTGAACCTGAGAGGCAGAGGTTGCAGTGAGCCGAGATCACGCCACTGCACCTCCAGCCTAGGCAGCAGAGCGAGACTCCATCTCAAAAAAAATAATAAATAAATAAATAAATAAAAACCTGCCCAGAAGTCAGCTCCCCTGGGAAGCTTGGAAGTCAAATGACCCGTGTTCTAATCCCAGTTCTACTACTGGTTCACTTTGAGCTCTGACCAAGCCAGTGTACTCTTAGCCTTTAGTTTTTTCAACTAAAAGGTAGAAGTTTGCTTAAATATTTGATCATTTTTGTTTTAACAGCATTAATAAAAACTGGGCCATGGTGGCTCACGCTTGTAATCCCAGCACTTCGGGAGGCTGAGGTGGGCAGATCACAAGCTCAAGAGATCGAGACCATCCTGGCCAACATGGTGAAACCCCGTCTGTATTAAAAATACAAAAATTAGCTGGGTGTGGTTGTACATGCTTGTAATCTCAGCTACTTTGGAGGCTGAGGCAGGAGAATCGCTTGAACCCAGGAGGCAGAGGTTGCAGTGAGCCGAGATTGCGCCACTGTACTCCAGCCTGGTGACAGAGCGAGACTCCATCTCAAAAAAAACATAAATAAATAAATAAATGAAAACTGAACATTTCAATAGTGTTCAGTACTTAAAATAGCATTTGGCATATAGTAGAAAATTCTCAGTAAATACTTATGGAATGGATGAAGTTATTAAGCACTTAATGTATGCCATAAATTGGGCTGAGTGCTTTATAAACACTGACTTATTTGCTTATCTCAGCAATAATGAAGTAGGTACTATTACTATCTTTATTTTTGAGACGAGGACATCCGAGATAAAAACAAGTTAATGGCCAGGTGCAGTAGCTCACGCCTGTAATCCCAGCATTTTAGGAGGCCAAGGTGGGTGGATTGCTTGAGCTTAGGAGTTAGAGACCAGCCTGGGAAACTTGATGAGACCCCCGTCTCTATAAAAAACACAAGCTGGGAGTGTTGGTGTGTGCCTGTAGTCCCAGCCACTCACTTGAGCCTGGTGGGTGTGGAGGTTGCAAGTGAGCCAAGATCTCGCCACTGCACTTCAACCTGGGTGACAGAGTGAGATCTTGTCTCAATAAATACATACATACATAAAAATAAAAACTAAAAACAAGTTAAATAACTTGTCAAGGTCCAGGAGTTAAACCCGAGCATGTGTGTCTGTGCTCTTAACCAATATACTAGTTGTTCCCAGTAGTGGCTGCATATCAGAATCACCCGTGAAGTTTGTTAAACTATCAATGTCTCAGCCCCACCTCTAGAGTCTGACTCAGCAGGTGACATTTATCCTGTAGTACTTTAGCTGCCTGCCTGTGGAGTGACCTTTATTTATTTATTTATTTATTTATTTATTTATTTATTTATTATACTTTAAGTTCTAGGGTATATGTGCATAACGTGCAGGTTTGTTACGTATGTATACTTGTGCCATGTTGGTGTGCTGCA
>NW_012104610.1:20807-27007 GCF_000951045.1 Mandrillus leucophaeus
ATTGCAATACTCTATTTACTTTTAGTTTAAAATTTGCAAGTCATTCTGTGCAAATAAGTTTATTGAAGTTGAAAAAGATTGGAAAACTTCAGCAATGTAGGCGATGTATTATCAAGAATTAAAGCTTACTTGACTTTTTCTCTACTATGAGTATAAATTTGCTGAGTTCTGAGTATTGTGTTTTATTGATATGGTTCCTAACTTGAGATGTTTTCACAAGAGTGGAAACTTTGATCTCTATTTCCTTAATAGAGGCTCAGCCTCTGGTACCGAATCTTAACATTAGTAACAGTGTCTGGTGTGTAATCATTTATGTTTTAAGTTAGACAGCTGGCAATTGCTTCTTTCAGGAAGAGGAATGTTTGCATGTTTGTGTGCTACCAAAGTCAAATTAGACAAGCTATATGAGAATTTCTAGCTTCATGTTTTGAAGTAGGTGTGAGTACTTGGTCTTAAAAGGCTTTTTAAAAATTCAGCTTTAACATATCTGTAAATATAGTTAAAGAAAAACCTTAAAGGGGAGGGAGAGCATTAGGACAAATACCTAATGCATGCAGACTTAAAACCTAGATGATGAGTAGATGGGTGCAGGAAACCACCATGGCACATGTATACCTATGTAACAAACGTCCACATTCTGCACATATATCCCAGAACTTAAAGTATAATAAAAATAATTTTTAAAAAAGAAAAACTTTAGAAAGAAAAAAAGCAACTCTTAAAAAATGATGATATATTTGCTATCAGTATTAAAATTGTTATATTTTCATGATTTCTGTTTGTAATAGTTACATGATAAATACAATTTCTTTAAAACAACTAATGTTTCTGTGTCATAAGCATTGTTCACCATCGTGTTTAAACTTCAAGTCATGTCATCAAATAGGTAAATACAGTATACTAGTTTTTAACTAGAAGGCAGGAAAAAACCTACCTAACTTTGTTAGCTTGGTGTCTTATCCAAGGATACTCATAACTAATTCACAGCAACGGCGGTACAGTACTCAAACTGAAGTGTTGACTCCAAAGTCCTGGTCTTTTTACTATTACCAATAACCATGAATTATATAAATTTGTATAGAATTCCATAGTTTGAGTATTTAATTAACATAGTTTTATCTTGAGTTGGGAGTGTGGATATGCTTGTAGTTGCTTCATATCTTTTAATGTTGGAGAAATATTCTTGTGGAAGATGTCTTGTATAGCACCCTGTAATTCCTCCATTTCTGTGCTACATCTAGTAGATCTAAAAGGTGAGGGGTCTGAATGTGTGTGTAAGTGGAGACCTTAGAGATTACCTGTTTCTGTCTCTTCAATTCATAAAAATTCTTTGCACTAAAACTTGTCCTATTTACATCTTTTTGCCTCTATACTATGCGCATCATCAGGACTAGAGTGGTAGCCTCCTATGGGTCTCCCTGACTGTAGTCTAACTACTCTTTTTTTTCTTTTTTTTTTTTTTTGAGATGAAGTCTCGCTCTGTCACCCAGGCTGGAGTGCAGTGGCGTGATCTCGGCTCACTGCAACCTCCCTGCCTCCCAGATTGATGCCATTCTCCTGCCTCAGCCTCCCAAGTAGCTGGAACTACAGGCACCCGCCACCACGCCCGGCTAATTTTTCTATTTTTTAGTGGAGACGGGGTTTCACCATGTTAGTCGGGATGGTCTCAATCTCCTGATCTCATGATCCGCACGCCTCCGCCTCCCAAAGTGCTGGGATTACAGGCATGAGCCACCGCGCCCAGCCAGTCTAACTACTCTTAATCCATGTTTCCCATACTGCAGCTAGAATGATTTTTAAATCACATTTTAATCTGATAATGGCACCGCACTGCTTGCAATCTTGACTTCCTGTTGTCTTAAGGTAGTACAAATATGAATCCTTGTGTGATATAGCCCTTACTTACTTATTCAGCCTCACCTTTAAGCCATTCTCCCTTTTACAAGCTTCATACCAGCTTGTATGCAGTTTCTTGAAGGGGCTATGTTCCCACTTGCACCTCACCTCTTTTTTTTTAGATGTCAATTTTCATTTTCTTTGGGAAGCCTTCCCTGACTCCATCTCTCTGCTTTATCTTCCCATATACTTTCCTGTTGTAATACTCACACCAAGTGGTGACTTCTTGGTTTTTCCTCTTTGTTGTGCTTTTTTTTTTTTTTTTTCAGTTATGTGGTAATAAACATTTGCTTTAAAAATTCTGAGCAATTAAGTGATATAAATAGGCCAGACATGGTGGCTCACACCTGTAATCCTAGCACTTTGTGATGCCAAGTCAGGAGAATCACTTAAGGCTGGGAATTCGAGACCAACCTTGGCGATAAAGCAAGACCCTGTCTCTATTTAAAAAATTTAAAAATTAACCAGGCAGTACACACCTGTAATATTAGTTTCTTGGGAAGCTGAGGTGGGAAGATCGCTTAAGCCCAGGTATTTGAGGCTGCGGTGAACTATGATTGTGCCGTTGTACTCCAGCCTGGGCGACAGAGCCAGACCCCATCTCTTAAAATAAGAAACATTGAACAATCCAGTGGTATAAAGAATAAAAACTAAAAGCTCTTACTTTTGAACCCTGTTTCCAAGTTCATATGTATCCTAGAGTATATGCTTACATGTTTTTTAAATTAAAATAGGATCATGCTATTCATTTTTCTGCAGCTTATATTTTTATTAAATATTTGAGACTATACAGCACATTCTCTTTAATAATTATGTAACATTGCAGCATATCGATGACCCTAATTTGGTTAATAGTTCCTCTTGGTGGATATTAATTTCTTAAATTCATCCCTGGCAGAATATACATACCAGAAGAGCATTGATAATACCCATAATATTTACTATTATTCCCCCAGCATCTAATACAGTGCTTTCCCTATAGAAAGCACTTAATAAAACTTGCTAAGCAATGCATGTGCCTTTTCCAGGCGAAAAGTCTGCTGTGCCAGCTCTTACCCGATTTGTGTTGGTTACCTGTAATATATCAGTTCATATCAATGGTGAGAAATAGAATAACGGGAGTGTGGACTGGCCTTGGAGTCAGAAGGGTTGGGTTGGATTCCTGGGGATAAGCAGTGTTAGTTAGTATGGTCCTTTGTTGGTTAGATTCTAATAGGATACTTACTACATTCAGTTTTAAGTGAAGATCAAACAACATAATGCATATACAAATACTTTGTAAGTGTAACACCCAGTACAAATGTTGGCATTACTGTCCCCCTCCCCATTCCTGGTAACCACTGCTTTATTTTCTCTCTCTCTCTCTTTCTCTCTCTTTTTTTTTTTGGAGACAGGGTCTTGTTCTGTCACCCAGGCTGGAGTGCAGTAGTCACAGCTCAGTGCAGCCTCCGCCTCCCGCCCTCAAGTGATCTTCCCACCTCAGCCTTCCGAGTACCTGGGACGACAGGCACACACCACCACACCTGGCTAATTTTTATAATTTTTGGTAGACACAGAGTTTTGTCATGTTGCCCAGGCTGGTCTCAAACTTGGCTCTAGCAATCCACCCGCCTCAGCCTCCTAAAGTGCTGGAATTACAGATGTGAGCCACCGTGCCCGGCCTTTATTCTCTGTCTCTATGTATTCAACTTTTTTTGTTTTTTGAGATTCCATATATAACAGATCAAATAGTAGTAGTCTTCTTTCTATCTGGCTTATTTCACTTAACATAATCTGGATGTACCCATCCAGATTCATCCATGTTGTGACAAATAGCAGGATCTCCCTTTTTTTTAAGGCTGAATGATATTTCTGGAGGTGTGCGTGAATGTGTGTGTGTATGTGTAAACTACAGTTTCTTTGGTCAAATAATAAAAAATAGCAGAAATTCAGGATGCACAAGTATGGAGATCTAATGTATACCATGAGGACCTTAGTTAATAATATTGTATTCAGGATTTTTTGCTGAAAGAGTAGGCTTTACGTGCTCTAGGCACACATACACAAAAAGGGATAACAATGTGAACTGATGGATATGTTAAATTTGCTTGACTGTGGTAACCATTTCACTATCAATATGTATAGCAAAATTTCATGTTGTACATGTTAAATATATACAGTATTTTTAAAAATGTCAGTACTATTAATATATTTTTCTTTGTCGGTTTTGTGGATTGATTTGTAACTCCAACGAGGTTTTTACATAGTTTAAAGTCTTGACCACTACCATCTTTACAAAGTTAAGGTCATCGGGTAAGAGACCTTATAGAATGCCCAGGAAGCTATAACAGTATTCTTGAATGTTACTCTGTGTTTAGGGCTCTGGAGACATATACAATCCATCCCTGTTGCTTTTCCTGGTTTATGTAAAAACCATATACTCACTTGGGTACATTTATGTATGGTAAATTAAGTTTTGTATATTTAGTTGTGAAAATTTCAAGTCCTACTTTTTTTTTTTTTTTTTTTTTTGTATTTAGCGTAATCTCTCTGTTGCATCAGCTCTTGAAGAACAAGACAGGAACTCTTATACATACTTCTAGAATCTGTGCTAGTACCTAGCAGAAGTGCACGTCTTCCAACAAGTATCTTGACTTTTGGACAAGATATTGTGATTACCCACACACACATACATATATTGAGGAACTAAGCAATCAGTTATGAGGTTATGGGTTGTGTGGGGTTGTGGGGGTACTGCTATCATGTAGCAGTTTTATAACTGTAGGCAAAAATATTTTCAAACTAGTGGCATTCCCTTGGATATTTCTTACCTATTTCTTTGTATGCTTTGTGATTTTTATTGTTGTTGTTGTTAAAAACTGGTCATTTGAATCTAATAATTTGCATCTAATAATGTGGTGACTCTGGACATCAGATTCTCCTTGTTTCTCAGGTTTTACTAATTTGTTTTTGTTTTGGTTTTGATTATCATAAGTAGTCTCCATGCTGAGGATCAACCTGAGATGTAAACTTAAGGTCTTCTCAGGAATTTTCTGAGCCTGTGCCTTTCTCTGTATATTGTGATGACTTACTAATTTCTCTCAAATATGCAGTTGCCCTTCAATGTCCTGATTTTCAATGTGTGGTTCTCAAAAGGTGGGAAAATGAAGACAGGAAAAAATGATGCTGTCCTTTTAAGTTCCCTGGAAGTCACTTCAGCCTGAGAGGGAGGGGCTTCTAGCAACAGGGAAAGGGTGCTGCAATGGCTTTCTACCTCTGTGTCTGCACCTCCACAATCATAAGCAGGAGTCAGTGATCATAGCATAGGATAGGGTCCCATTTGCCCATCCTGGCTCCCGTAAGGAGCATAGGAGTTGTTCCAGGAACATATGCATGGCTGCCTGCCAATGGGCCGGGGATAAAGATGGGTAGCCACAGCTGAGGTAAGAGCTGAAATTGACCAAAATTAACTGTAATTTACTCTCCAAATCTTCCTCTGGGAGTTGCAAGTCCTCAATGGCTTCTAGAATTCTAAAGTAATTGCATCAAACAGATCTTGCCACAGTATGATTGTTGTCTAGGTTGGGAGACAAGATTCCTGGTCCTTTCTGCTCTCTGTCTTCTCAGAATTTGCTCCTATAATAGTCTTATAAGTGGTTTCCGTATCTTTTGTTTTCCCCCAAAGTTGTTTCCTACATAGCTGTGAAAATGATCTTTTAAAAATGCAAGTTGGTTTTTATCTCCTTATTTAAAAGTTTTCAATGGCATTTTATCATTTTTAGTGTACACCGTTATATTTATGGTGCCCTTTCTGGTCTTCATAGTTTGTCTCTTGACTACTCTCATTGCTGTATGTCATGCTTCCTGTGTTGGTACGTATTCACACTGCTATGAAGAACTACCTGAAACTGGGTAATTTATAAAGAAAAGAGGTTTCATGGGCTCACAGTTTCACGTGGCTTGGGAGACCTCAGGAAACTTATAATCATGGCAGAAGGCAAAGGGGAAGCAAGGCATCTCTTACATGGTGGCAGGAGTGACAGAACAAAAGAGGAAGCGCTAAACTTTTAAACCATCAAATCTTATGCGAACTCACTCACTATCATGAGAACAGCACGAGAAAAATCTGCCCTCATGATCCAATCTCCTCCCACAAGGTTTCTCCCCTGACACATGGGGATTACAATTCTGATTGAGAATTGGGTGGGGACACAGAGCCAAACCATATCATTCCACCCCTGGCCCTCCCAAATCTCATGTCCTTCTCACATTTCAAAACACAATCATGCCTTCTTTTTTTTGTTTGTTTGTTTGTTTGTTTGTTT
>NW_012104610.1:27337-80504 GCF_000951045.1 Mandrillus leucophaeus
GGGGTTTCACCGTGTTAGCCAGGATGGTCTCGATCTCCTGACCTCGTGATCCACCCGTCTCGGCCTCCCAAAGTGCTGGGATTACAGGCATGAACCACCACGCCCGGCCTACAATCATGCCTTCTTAACAGTCCCCCAAAGTCTTATGCCAACATTAACCTGGAAGTCCAAGTCCAAAGTCTCATCTGAGACAAGGAAGTCCCTTCTGCCTATGAGCTTGTAAAATCAAAAGCAAGTTAGTTACTTACAATATACAATGGGGGTACAGGCATTTGGTAAATGCTGCCATTCAAAATGGGGGAAATTGGCCAAAACAATGGGACTACAGGCCCCATGCAAGTCTGAAATGTAACAGGACAGTCATTAAATAGTAAGAGCTCCAAAATGATCTCCTTTGACTCCATGTCTCACATCCAGGGCATGCTGATGCAAGATGTGGGCTCCCAAGGCCTTGAGCAGCTCTGTCCTTGTGGCTGTGCAGGGTACACCCGCTGCAGCTACTTTCACAGGCTGCCATTGAGTGCCTGTGGCTTTGCCAGGTACACAGTATGAGGTTTTCTGGTATCTAGAGGATGGTGCCTCTCTTCTCACACCTCCAGTAGGCAGTGCCCCAGTGAGCATTCCGTGTGGGGGCTCCAACCCCACATTTCCCCTCTGTAGTGCCCTAGAAGAGGTTCTCCATGAGGGCTCTGCCCCAGCAGCAGACTTCTGCCTGGACATCCAGGTGTTTCCATACATTCTCTGAAATCTAGGCAGAGGTTTCCAAACCTCAGTTCTTATTTTCTACACAACTACAGGCACAATACCATGTGGAAGCCACCAAGGTTCGGAGCTTGCACCCTGTGAAGCAACAGCTCAAGCTGTACCTTCGCCCCTTTTAGCCACGGCTGGAGCTGCAGCAGCTGGGGTGCAGGGCTTCATGTCCCAAGGTTGCACAGAGCAGCAGGGCCCTGGTCCTGGGCTACGAAACCATTTTTCCTTCCTAGGCCTCCTGGGCCTGTAATGGCAGGGAGTGTGGTGAACATCTCTGAAATGCCCTGGAGACATAACATTTGGCTTCTTTTTACTCATGCAAATTTCTGCAGCCCACTTGAATTTCTCTTCAGAAAATTGGTTTTTCTTTTCTACCTCATGGTCAGGCTGCAAATTTCAAACTTTTACACTCTACTTCCCTTTTAAACATAAGTTCCAATTTTAGACCGTGTCTTTATGACTGGATATGACTGTACACTTTCAGAAAAAGCCAGATTACATTTTGAATGCTTTGCTGCTTAGAAATTTCTTCTGCCAGATACCCTAAATCATCTCTCTCAAGTTCAAAATTCCACAGATCTCTAGGGCAGGGGCAACATGCTGATGCTGCCAGTCTCTCTGTTAAAGCGTAGCAAGAGTGACCTTTGCTCTAGTTCTCAGTAAGTTCCTTTTCTCCCTCTGAGACATCCTCAGCCTGGATTTCATTGTCCATATCACTATCAGTGATCAATGGTTTTGGTCAGAACCATTCAACAGGTCTCCAGGAAGTTCCAAACTTTCCGACATCCCCCTGTCTTCTTCTGAGCCCTCCAAACTGTCCTCTGCCTGCTACCCGGTTCCAAGTTCGCTTCCACATTTTCAGGTATCTTTATAGAAATACACCATGTCTCTCGGTACCAATTTTCTGTATTAGTCCATTTTCACACTGCTGTAAAGAACTAGCTGAGACTGGGTAATTTATAAAGGAAGAGGTTTAATTGATTTACAGGTTTGCATGGTTGGGGAGCCTTCAGGTAACTTAAAATCATGGTAGAAGGCAGAGGGAAAGCAAGGCATGTCTTATATGGTGGCAGGAGAGAGAGCAAGAGAGAGAGGCAAAGGAGGAAGTGCCAAACTTTTAAACCATTAGATCTTGTGAGAACTCACTTGCTATCATGAGAACAGCACGGCGAAAATCTGCCCCTATGATCCAATCACCTCCTAGCAGGTCCCTCCCCTGACACATGGGGATTACAATTCAAGATGAGATTTGGCCGGGGACACAGAGCCAAACCATATCACTTCCCTTAGACAGTTAACTCTCATTTGTCCTTCTGATCTTTAATCATATGTAGTTCTCAATTAAGTCTATTTGGATATACAAACCACCTCCCCCTATCTTTATACTTTCTTAGAGCACTGTATATCTGTTTTATATATTCTACATTATTTTTATACTCAGTTTCTTTTATTTTAAAATAAATTTTGTTGCATATATTTAAGGTATATGATATGATGTTATAAGCTATGGTGTAAAATGGTCACTGTAGTGGAACAAATTAGCATCCATCATCTCACGGTCAGTCATTTTGCCCCCAGTAGCAAGAGCACCTGTAATTACGCATTTAGCAAAATCCTGAATACAGTACGCTATTAATTATAGTCCTCAGGCTCAATATTTCATTTATTTGTGTAGGCTGGGTGCAGTGGCTTATGCCTGTAACCCCAGCACTTGGGAGCCCAAGGCAGGTGGACTGCTTGAGCCCAGGAATTTGAAACCATCCTGGGCAACATGGTAAAACCTCATCTCTATCAAAAACAAAATAAAAAAATGAGCTGGGTGCGGTGGCACACACCTGTAGTCCCAACTGCTCTAGAGTCTGAAATGGGAGGATCCATTGAGCCTGGGAACAGAGTGAGACTCTATGTCAAAATACGTACACACATACATACATACATAAGATAAATCTCTATAATTCTTTCGTCAAAACATGGATCATCTGTGTTTTTTAGTCGAAACATGGAGCATATCAGTAGGTATATATACCACACATACCTACTGGTATATGTGGATGGTTACGGGATAGCAGAAGGATGTTACTCAGTTGGTACATCATTTAGCATAACACATTAAGATTTGGTTTTTGTGTGAAATAATATGTAGCTTTAAAAAATTCTTAGTCATAAGGATATACCAATTTAGAGAGATATAGCTTTGTCACAAGTATACAGATTATAATTCTACAAACTAATTCCAAGGAGATTTAAAAAATTTTTAAAATTCTATTTATTTTATTTTTAAGCTTTTATTTTAAGTTCAGGGGTACAAGTGCAGGTTTGTTACATAGGTAAACTTGTGTCATGGGGGGTTGTGGTACAGATTGTTTTATCACCAAGGTATTAAGCCTAGTACCCATTAGTTTTTTTTTCTGATTCTCTTCCTCCTGCCACCCTCCACCCTCCAAAAGGCCTCAGTGCCTGTTGTTCCCCTCTATGTGTCCATGTGGTCTCATCATTTAGCTTCCACTTATAAGTGAGAATATGTGGTATTTGGTTTTCTTTTCCTGCATTAGTTTACGAAGGATAATGGCCTCCAGCTCCATCCATATTCCTGCAGAAGACATTACCTCATTCTTTTTTTTGTAGCTGCATAGTATTCCATGGTATATATGTGCCACATTTTCTTTATCCAGTCCATCACTGATGGGCAGTTAGGTTGATTCTGTGTCTTTTCTACTGTGAATAGTGCTGCAATGAACATATGTGTACATGTATCTTTATAATAGAATGATTTATATTCCTCTGGGTATGTACCCAGTAATGGAATTGATGGGTTGAATGCTATTTCTGTCTTTAGTTCTTTGAGGAATCGTGACAGTCTTCCACAATGGCTGAGCTAATTTACACTTCCAGAAACAGTGTATAAGTGTTTTTTCTCCACAACCTTGCCAACTTCTGTTATTTTTTGACTTTTTAATAATAACCATTTGGACTGGTATTAGATGGTATCTCATTGTGATTTTGATTTGCATTTTTCTAATGATCAGTGATGTTGAGCTTTCTTTCATTTGATTGTTGGCTGCACGTATGTCTGTTTTGAAAAGGGTCTGTTCATGTCCTTTGCTTGTTTCTTAATGGGGTTGTTGTTTTTTTCCCTGTAAACTCGTTTAATTTCCTTATAGATGCTGGATATTAGACCTTTGTGGGATGCATAATTTGCAGTATTTTCTCCCATTCTGTAGGGTGTCTGTTTACTCTGTTGATAGTTTCTTTTGATGTGCAGAAGCTCTTAAGTGTAATTAGATCCCATTTGTCAATGTTTGATTTTGTTGCAGTTGCAACAAAATATATGTTGAACTAGATGTCTCTGACTCTAATTCACCCTCATGTAATTCATTCTCATTTCCCTTTCTGATTTCTAAGTCCCACTCCAACATTGAGCAATTTGGCTTCTACCTTCTATCATCTGTTTATGTATTTGTTTAATCCTAGTAATATTTACCACTTTTCAGAATTTTTTACCTGTGCCCGGTGAGAAACAACTTTATCAACTAGTGTACAATGTTTATATACAGGTTTTTTTTTGTTTTTTTTTTTGTCTTTAGTCGTACAGTTTTTAGCTAAAATACTTTATACAAAATTTCTTGGACCCATTTATAAACCCACTATTTTGCAGAATTATAAAATTTGCCCCTTCATTCCCCATACCCATTTATGAGGTTATGTCTTACATTTTGTAATACAATTGGATTTGTTTGTCACAGTCTGCATTCTATCCTGGGTTCCCCCAAACCACTGGTAGATTTTTTTAAATTTACATATATTGAGAGTCATTCTTTGTCTCTTGTCAAAGGTCTGTGAGTATTGTCAAAGTTCTGTGGGTTTTGACAAATATATAGTGTTGCAGATCCACTACTACAGTGCTATGTATATTAGTTCACCACCCTTAAAATTCTTCCACTAGCAAACACTTCCTTCTCCCCAAACCCTTCAAAATCACTGATCTGTTTTCTCTATCAGTTGGTCTTTCCCAGAATGTCATATGAATGGAATAATACAGTGTGTAACCTTTTTAATTTGGCTTCTTTGACTTAACAAAATGCATTTTAAGATTCATTCAAGTTATGTGAATTAATAGTTTGTTTCTTTTAATTACTAAATACTATTCCTTTATAATTATGTACCACAGTTTGTTTATCCATTCACCTAGTGAAGGACATCTTTGTTGCCAATTTATCAATAAAGCTGCTAGAAGCATTTGTGCTCAGGGTTTTGTGTGAACCTGAGTTTTCAAATCAGTTGGCCCAATACCTAGAACATGGTTGTGGAAGTCTCTGTTCGTAGGAAATTTCAAAACTGTCTTTCAAAGTGGCCGTACTATTTTGCATTCCCACCAATGTTGAAGGAGTACTCTGTAACTCTGCCGCCTCATTAGCGTTTCTTGCTGTTAATTTTTTGGATTTAGCTTTCTAATGGGTGTGTAGTGGTACCACATTATTTTTAGTTTGCATTTCCATAATGACAAGTAGATGCTGAACTTCTTTTCATATGCTTGTTTGCTATTCTTATATCTTCTTTGATGAAGTATCTTTTCAGATCCTTTGCCCATTTTAAAAATGTGTTGATTTTTTTCTTACTGTTGAATTTTAGGAATTCTTTATATATTTGGACTTCCTTTATCAGATATATGATTTGCAAATATTTTTTCCTAGTCTGCAGCTTGTCTTTTTATTCTCTTTGTAGTATCTTTCCCAGAAGAAAGAGTTTAATTCTGATAAGGTCCATTTTATCATTTTTCTTTCATGTGTCTTGGTTCTGGTGTTTTATGTTAAAACTTTTTACCAAAGGTCAAGGAGATTTTCTTCGCTGTTCTTCTAAATGTTTCATAGTTGTATGCTTTATATTGAGGTCTGTGAATCATTTGAGTTAATTTTTGTGTAACTTGTGAGGTGTGTGTCAAGGGTTTTTGTTGTTGTTGTTGTTTATGGTCATTCAATTGTTCTAGCATCACTTGTTGATTGAGACTATCGTGTCTCCATTGAACTGTCATTGCCCCTTTGTGAAAAATCAGTTTACTATATTTGTATGGTTCTATTTCTGGGATCTGTCTTTTGTTCCACTGATCTATCTGTCCATTCTTTTGCCAACATCATGCTATCTTGATTCCTGCAAACTTCAAGGTATACCTTGAAGTCAGGTAATGAGAGTGTTCTGATTTTTTCCTTATTTTTCTGAATTTTGGCTATTCTAGTACCTTTAGCTTTCTGGACTATTGATTGAGATTGCCTTGAATGTATAGATCATATTGGGAACAAATGAGATCTTAACAATATGAAGTCCCAAGTCATAACATGGAATCTCTCTCCATACATTTAGATTCTTTTATTCTTTTCTTTCTTTCATTAGTATTACAGACTTTTCCACATACAGATCCTGCAAGTATTTTGTTGGATTTATACCTAAGTGTACTTCATTTTAAAAAAATTTCAAATTCCAGTTGTCCATTGCATGTATGTAGGAGAGCAGTTAACTTTGGAATGTTGACGTTGTATCGTGCAACTTTGCTAAACTCAGTTATTAGTTTCTTGAGGTTTTTTGTAGATTCTTCAGGTTTCTTACATAGACAATCATGTCATCTGTGAATAAAGATAGCTTTATTTCTTCCTTTCCCATCTGTATGCCTTTTATTTCTTTTTCTTGCCTTATTGTACTAGGTAGAGCTTCCAGTACGATGTTGAAAAGAACTGTAATAGAGAACATCTTTGCCTTATCTCTGTCTTAAGGGAAAAGCATTTGCTTGCCATTAAAAGTATGTTGTTAACTTTAGTTTTTTGTGTGTTGTTTAGTTTTGGTTTTTATTTTTTGCTTTTTTTCTTTGTTAAGACACAGTCTCACTCTGTTGCCCAGACTGGAGTGCAGTGGTGCAATCATGGCTCACTGCAGCCTTAACATCCTGGGCTCAAGTGATCCTCCCATCTCATCCTCCTCTCCCTCTCCCGCCATATACAAAAGTAGCTAGGACCACAGGTATGCACCACCAGGCCTGGGAAATTTTTTTTATTATTTACAGAGACAGGGGTTCTCCTTGTGCTGCCTGGACTCAAGTGGTCCTCATGACTCCACCTCCCAAAGTGTTGGGATTACAGGTGTGAGCCACTGCGCCCAGCCAGTTTTTTGTATATATCCGTTACTAGGTTAAGGAAGTTTTCTTCTGCATCTCATTTTTTTAGAATTCTGTGATGAATGAGCATTTTTTTTTTAAGTTTTATTTTAAGTTCAGGGGTACCATGTGCAGATTTGTTACATAGGTAAACTCATGTCACGGGGGTTTGTTGTACAGAATATTTTGTCACCCAGGTATTAAGCCTAGTACCCATTAATTGTTTTTCCTGACCCTCTCCTTCCTCCTAGCCTCCATCCTCCAAAAGGCTCCAGTGTCTGTTGTTCTCCTCTGTGTGTTCATGTGTTCTCATCATTTAGCTCCCATTTATAAGTGAGAACATACATTATTTAGTTTTCTGTTCCTGCATTAGTTTGCCAAGGTTAATAGCCTCTAGCTCCATCCATGCCCTCACAAAGGATGTGATCTCATTCTTTTTTATGGCTGCATAGTATTTCATGGTGTATATGTACCATATTTGCTTTATCCACTTTACCATTGATGGCCATTTAGGTTGATTCCATGTCTTTGCTATTGCTCATGGTGCTGCAGTGAACATACGTGTGTCTGTTTGTTTGTTTGTTTGTTTTATTCTGTGTTTGGTCTTTAAATCAAATAGGATAGGTCATTTGTAATGTCAGTAGATAGGCCAGACATAGTGGCCTACACCTTTAATCCCAGCACTTCGGGAGGCAAAGGTGGGAGCATTACTTGAGGCCAGGAGTTCAGACCAACCTGGGCAACACAGTGAGATCCCATCTCTAGAAAAAATTTTTAAACTTAGCTGGGCACAGTGACATGAACCTGCAGTCCCAGCTACTCTGGAGGCTGAGAGGCAGGAGGATCACTTGAGCCCAGGAGTTCAAGACTTCAGTGAGCTATGATGATGCCACTGCCTTCCAGCCTGGGTGGCAGAGCAAGGCCCTGTCTCAATGTAAATAAAATGTCAATAGATCTTATTTCTTATATATACTTAATTTAAATAAAATTAATCTTTATTTTTATAAATGGGAAAAGGCTAAAAGATACCTTTAGTGTTTAATATGTATAAGGTATTATTATATGAGATATTTCATCATGAAATTAATGGAAAAGTAAATAAAGACAATTTATGTAATTTAAAATAATATCCTGTTTTTTAAAATCTTACATAATCATATACCACACAGAACAATGAAGAATATTTTAAAACTTTCCTTTAGGATGGGAGTGACGTTCTGTATTACTTTTAAAGTGATTTGAGAATATAGTAAAGGTAATAATTGCATAATTTGCATTAGTTTAAGAAATATCCAACTTATGCAGTGAACTTGTTCATTGTTAGAAGATCATTTGCATAATGCCGGGAATTTCATGACAAAGTGGTATAGTATATAAAGAATATGGCTTCCAAAATTTTTAAAGAGCCATCTAATGGCAAACCCTTAGTAAAATTTAAATGTTAGTTTCTCTATATGCTGAGGGATGAAATGAATACAGAATTACCTGTGCCAGAGCCATAGAGCACCCTTCTACTCAGCTTACTGTGATAAATTGGCCAAAGGTTAAGCCATCAGTTCATTTCCTAATGTCTACTCAACAGTGGCTCTCTTTGTGTTTCTTCACTTGTTAAAGCAATACAGCAAGTGTTATTGAGAGGTAAAACAAAGCAAGCCTAACATCAGACACTGATGGCTTTTTAAAAAGTTGGAATCGGATGTTATTGCATGTTTCAAAGAGCATATTGATAGTACATCTTTATGGAAGCCACTGCGCTAGAGTGAACTGAATTGCAAATCAACTCAGCATTATGCATCAGTGATGCTCAGGTAAATATAAATAAATATTATGTTTAGTGGACCAATTTTAGATAGTAGTGCTGTGGGCTTGGGAAATGATTTGAAAAAAATTTTTTAAAAACCCTTTAAAAAATTGTAAGACGTAGGTTTATTTTCCTTAGCAAATTAATTAGAGTGGATTTTGTTTTCTATGTAAGTAAACCTTTTATTCATTAAATGTAGCTTTAAATATAATGTATAGAGGAAACCGGTTAATTTAAACGTATAATGCTTTCAGAAACATGCAATATTATTTAGGACCTTTACTATAATAGTGCCAGAGTATGTCTGAGCATCCATGCAGATTAGATCTTGAACAGCTGCATGGAGTACACAGAAGTCATGATTCCTGCCTCTGCGAACTAACTTGAATAAAGTCTTTCATCTAGAGATCTCACTGTCTGTTTCATGAATCCCTCATCTCATCTCTGAAGGGCTCATTCAGTTTAATACAGTTCAGTTTTGTGGTTTAGAGCTCTAGAAATCGCTATTGTAATTTATAAATCACAAAGTTAACGAATTAATTTAAAAAAATAGATAAAGTCCACTCTAAAATGATTTCTTTTACAAAGACGTGGTAACTTTGGATTCTAGCTCACATTTAACTAGTTGTGAACTGTATGATTTGAAGTATTTATGCTTTTAATGTCCAATTTCTCTGTGGTGATAACAAAGCCTAACATAGAATTAAGAGAAATAAACGTGTGAAAGTGCTTAAGTTCGTTTGTTCCTGCATAAATTTAGAGTGCTGTCATTCTGCCTTCTGTCTTAATCCTGCTCATGAACTGAGGCTCATGTCATATTCTATGTTCTGTGTGATGTGTTCTGTAAACACTTTAACAATGATTAAACTGAAAAAGTCACTCTCATGTCATTTAGATGTGATTTGAGAAAATACCAGATGATCTTTTCCTCATTTGGGTACTTATATCACATTTTGCCACTTGTTTGGCAGTAACCCATGTGTTGCCTGGCATATTATGTTCTATACTTGTTATTCTTCTCTACAGATAATGAGTCATTTGAATTCTGAGATCTTGACTTAATTGAACCCTCATAAAAATTAATGTGTAGTGCTTTCTAGGTATGGAATAAACTTCTATTATTTTTAAAAACTGCTTTGGAATACCCACACACATTTCTCTTAAAATAGTGAAGATGGTCAAATTTGACTGTAATTTTACCAAGGAATTTATTATATTAAAGCCACCTGGTCATAATCTCAGGAATCTGATAAACAGTGTTTTAAAAATTTGAGTACATGAACATTAGGAACCAGAGAAGTTTTTATTCAAACACTTCTAACACAGAGTGGCAAAAACATAAATGGAGATGGGCACTATGCATTAGAAACTGAAGGTGGCATTTATCCATGCAATCAGTGGATCTTATTGGTATCAACTAAATTCTAGGTGATCTGCTATAGTCTGGGGATATAATGATTTTTAAAAAAAGACAAGATCTGTACCTGATGGAGTTTATAGTGAGTAAACAGACAAATATTTAAACCAGACAGTAACAATGTATAAGGATTATGCATAAATATAGTTATGTGAGAGGGCCAGAGGCGAAGATACTTTGCATACAGTGATTAGAAAAGGTCTTTTAGAGAAAGATGCAAATAGTAAGACCCAAAGAATGAGAACTTGCCTAGATTGTGGTCTCTGGTTTCTTTCTGAAAGCAATCAGAATTCCTTGGAGAACTAGCTTATTGCAAGTCTGGGCCAGGAACTGTAAAACAACAATAACAGCAACAACAACAACAAAGAAGCATTCAAAGTCTATTTGGGTTCATGATATGGGAGCCAACTTGGAGGGGCTCTGACAGACCACAGATGTGACAATTTGAGCATCAGAAGAAAGCAACTGTAATTAATTGGAATGCCTCTATTATTTAAAATACATGAGTTTATAATGTTACTTTAAAAATTCGTTGTTCATCTTTGGACCCAAATATTGGACAATCAAATATTTATCCTGTCTTTCCTCCAAGAACTTTATCTCAGTATAACCAAATAGTTCATGAGGGATAATTCTTTATAGAATTATAGCTAATAAATGTAGAAAGAATAAGCTATTATACTTTAATGAAATGAAAATAAGTACTTAGGCAATGACACTTTTCACATTTTCCTATATATACTTGTGATTGTTTATGTTAGGAAATTTAAGTATCAAATTCAAAGGGAGGGGTAAGAATTTAGCAAGTAGGAATAGGAGTGGTTAGAAGATATTTTCATGCAATGGGAGCAGTATGAACAATGTGCAGAGGTGAAAAACTACCATACATATTCAGGGAAGACATAGTATTTGGAGTTCCCAAAGTACAAGATATGTTAAGTGGAACTATTACGGATATGTAGTTGTATACAAGTTCTCAGAATACACAATACTTAGAAATAGTGAAACCAAATTGTTGCCAAGTTCAGGAGGAACTTGAGATTCAAGCTAATTTGACAACAGACCTTAATGGAAAGGTACCATGTAGAGTGTAGTGTTGATTTTACTTGAGTAATTTTTGCCTAGAGCAGGCAGTTGATTAATAAATGTGATTGTTCTTCATTTCAGCATTGTGTTCTTTTTAGTTACGTGTATAGAAATAAGTATCTCAATGTTAATGATTTCTATAACCATTACATTAGGCCCTGTTACAGTGTTAGGGGACCACATATATTCCTATCCAAAAGTAATGCATTGGCCAGGTTTGGTGACTCACACTTGTAATCCCAGCACTTTGGGAGGACAAGGCAGGTGGCTTGCTTGAGTCCAGGAGTTGAGCCATGGGCAACATGGCGAAACACTGTCTCTACTACAAATACAAAAAATTAGCCGGGCTCAGTGGCACATGCCTGTAGTCCCAGCTACTTGGGAGGCTGAGGTGGAAGGATTGTTTGAGCCCAGAAAGTTGAGGCTGCATTGAGCAATGATCGCGCCACTGCACTCTAGCCTGGGCATTGGAATGAGGCCTGTCTCAAACAAACAAAAACAAACAAGCAAAAAACCAAACATAATACATTGTATAATTGGAATGAGCAGTTTAAAATCAGTTCTTAACAAAATGGTCTTCTCATTTCAAATCCCTGTACCTCTCCCTGACACCTATTATAGATAAACATTCTGTTTTATCCAGATTTGTGTTGTGTAGATAATAATAAGTGGGCAAATTTCTTTGTAAAACAATTTTTTTTTGTTGTTTGAAGTGACTTGTGTCATGGTATCGTTTAAAAAGAAAAGACCCTTAAAATCTGTCTTGAGAATTAATAGTATAGAACAGCACCAAAATTTGTTTATTAATTTTACATACCAGTATATATCTGTCTACTTCAAATGGAATTTGTTTTTCTCTTTCCTGGTATATGAGAGTTTGGCTGCTGAGATTTAGAAAGCTATGTGATCAGAGTTCTGTGGAGATGGACAGCTGTGTTCCCTGTGACATGCCAGAGGTGGTTTGTTTTTATGGCTAGTCAGATAGTTAAAAGTGAAAGGCATATCAATGAAGTTTCAACTTTCTCATCCTTATACTCACCCTTTTCCTAAAAGTAGAGACAAGAGAGGACTGGACAATAATGAAAGAAGGTTGTAGTGTTCTACCATTTATCATTGGTTTTTTTGTTTGGTTGGTTGGTTGGTTGGTTGGTTTGTTAATTGGGTTTTCTTTTTGGAGACAGAGCCTCGCTCTATCACCCAGGCTGGAGTGCTGCGGCCCATTCTTGGCTCACTGCAGCCTCCGCCCCTGGATTCAAGTGTTTCTCCTGCCTCAGCCCCCCAAGTAGCTGGGACTACAGGCGCATGCTACCACACCCAGCTAATTTTTGTATTTTTGTTAGAGATAGATATTCACCATGTTGGCCAAGCTGGTCTCAAGCTCCTGACCTCAAGTAATCTGTCTGCCTTGGCCTCCCAAAGTGCTGGAATTATAGGCATGAGCCACCACGTGCAGCCTGTCATTGTTTTTTTTTCACTCCTGAATTAAATTTACATTTGGAAAAATGAGATTTTCTAAGTCATGTATTTTAAGGAAAAGAGCTTCCTTTACGGCATAATACTTATTTTAGAAAAAATACGTATTTTTTAACAGGGTATCCAGAAGTTGGCTAGTCAATACCTGAAGAGAGATTGGCCTGGAGTAAAAGCTGATGATCGGAATGATTACAGGTAACTTAGTAGTTTTTGCCTATTTTCTTTAGAAATGGTTTTACTTAAAGCTGTGTCACATATAGATAATGTAACACTTTAGTTTTTAAAAGAATCACTTCTTTCCTCTGCTGTGTTTTTGGGTATAATTTCAAAATTATCAAAATTTTAATGTTTTATAACATTAAACAATCTATATGAAATAGATTGTAATCTATATGAAATAGATCATTTTCATGTCTTTATATATAAGCCAAGATTATATTTTATATAATTAATTATACCCCCAATTGAAACTTAAAGAAGGCAGGTGACAATGGAACACAAATTGCTGAGTGACCTATAATGGAACACATTATTGTGATGGTGATGAAACAAGATTGTGTATGTTCTGCCATCTTCATTGATACTTCTGAAATAAATTCTAAATACGGAAAGATGGGGTTTTTGTGAGACTAGGGGGAAACTTTCTAAGTAATGTAAGGAAAAGAGCTTCTTTTTAGCACAATACTTAATTTAGAAATATATATGTGTGTTTGTATATTTGAATATAAACAAAAGATTTAGATGTGGTCAGTTAATATACCACATACGAATACAAAGTGTAATGAAGGTGGATGAGAATGGAATACAGATTGTGTCCTTAGTGACCTACCGATATCTTAAAAGTATAAGTTTGTTTAGAATTTGGTTTCTTTTGGCCAGGCGCAGTGGCTCACGCCTGTAATCCCAGCACTTTGGGAGGCCAAGGCAGGCGGATCACCTGAGATCAGGAGTTCGAGACCCGCCTGGCCATCATGGAGAAACCCTGTCTTGACTAAAAGTAGAAAAACTAGCCAGCTGTGGTGGCGAGCGCCTGTAATCCCAGCTACTCGGGAGACTGAGGCAGGATGATTGCTTAAACCCAGGAGGCAGAGGTTGCAGTGAGCCGAGATTGCGCCACTGCACTCCAGCCTGGGCGACAGAGTGAGACTCTGGCTCAAAAAAAAAAAAAAAAAAGATTTTGATTTCTTTTTTGAGGTCAGTTTGGAAGTATTTACTGTCTTTTTCTTTTATGCTCAGGAGTTGTCCTTTGTGTTGAAGGACCCAGAAGTCAGTGACCTCAGAGCTTGCAGTCTGGTTATGATTATGATCAAATACCATTGAAACAATAGCAGAGAATCCAGGGTAGTTAAGAACTTAGTATTGAAGTGTATGATTTAGAGTCTGAATACGAAATCGAGCTGTTGAATTGTCAGTGATGATTGACATCAGATAATTTCTTAAGAATGTGGCAATGGAGCTAGAAAACTGAAGGATATATGATAAGAAATCCTAATAGTTCTTCACAGTGGCCTACCAGTAATCATGGAAGGTGCCGTGAGGGCTATAAATAATAGAACAGTATGATTGCAATATTAAAGCAAAACAGGAAATAAAAATATTAATAGATTTTCTTCATGCCTGTAATCCTAGCACTTTGGGAGGCCGAACTGAAAGAATCACTTGAGGCTAGTAGTTCAAGACTAGCCTGTGCAGTATAATGAGACTCCATCTCTACAAAAAAATACAAACATTAGCTGGGTGTGGTGGTATGTGCCTGTAGTCCCAGCTACTCAGGAGGCTAAGGCAGGAGGATTGCTTGAGCCCAGGAGTTCAAGGCTGCAGTGAGCTATGAATGCACTACTCCCCTCCAGCCTGGGTGACAGAGTGAGACTCTGTCTCTCAAAAAAAAACCAAACCAAAACAAACAAACAAACAAACAAACAAAAAACAAACACAAATTTTCTTAAGGATTTTCTGTATCTGCAAAATTCAGCTAAGGAGGAAGAGAGGAGAGATGAAATTCTAGGCAAGAGAGACAAGTAGTACAAAACCTTGGGGTGACAGTGAGCATGGGCTGTTCAGTGTTGCTGGTATAAGGAAATTAGCCTAAGAAGAAGATTGCTTGCAGTAAAGAAGGATCCAACTTATAGATAACTAGGCTGGGCATGGTGGCTCATGCCTGCAATCCCAGTGCTTTGGGAGGCTGAAATGGGAGGATTGCTTGAGGCCAGGAGTTATATTCCAAGTTCGTTTAAAATTCAGAATTCAGGTTACCAAAGAAATAAGGATTAAAAAGCTATGCTCCTAGGCTAGCTTATAAACTCTAATTTAAAGAAGTATTGCAAGCCAACATATACCAAATATTTACTATGTGACAGGCACTGTGCTAGGAACTCATCTCCTATGATTATCAGAACAGCTCTGTGAGGTAGATATAATTATATAATTATTCTCATTTTATACACTAGGAAACCAGGTCTTAGGTTATATTTCTTACTCAAGGTCAGATAGCTATTTAAAGACACATTCATTCTTTCTTTCATTTTCATAGGCTACATATGAAATACCTACTACATGTCAGCAGTTAAAGTAGACCTTAGGATTAGAGAGACTAGAAGATATGCTGTCTATCCTTCGTAAGCATACAGGAGATAGCCACTATAAACAGTTGCAGAATTGGGTAATAGGAGAGGGACATTGGAGCCATAGAAGAAAACCTAGGCTTGTAGAGCCAGTTCTTAAAGAATGTGCAGGAGTTTTCCAGGCAGAAGGTTTGGTAAAAGGAATTCTAAGTGAAAATAACCCCTTTAAGGCATGGAGCATGAGAAAATGTGACTGTTAGGTAACAGTTCAGTAGGGTTGCTGTGAAGTATGTGCGTTAGAGGTTAACTGGAGTGGTGGAGATGAAGAATACATCATAGGTAGGCATCATAAAAGGACTTTACATATCACAGTATAGAGTTGGCTTTTTTATTCAGAACGTAATGGAGGTGTTGAAGTGGTTCCATGAGAGGAATTACATTATCATCTTTACTTTAGTGATAGTATAAAGGTGGATCAGAGGGTTGTGAGGAAGAATTCAGAAAGGATAGAATGGCAGGAATTTAATTCCTCATCGTCTCATATTTGAACCAAGGAAATTATAGCAGAAATCAAGTTGTAGGGAAGATTTCAGAGGTGTTTAGAAGACTGAAGCCAGAGGACTTGCAAGTGATTTGGCAGTTTTGTTTTTTGTGTTTGTCAAATTTGTTCTGAGACAATCTACATATATAAACAGTTTTCTTCATATTTAAAATAGCTCTTGCAACATAGAAGGCACTTGGTAAATATTTACTGACTAAATGAATGAAGCAGGAGGAGAGAGATGAAGAATTATACAATGACTCCCAGGTGTTTTCATTTAGGCAACTGAGAGAATGGTGGTGCTATTGTGGAAGAAGACAATAGAAAGATCAGGATTGAGGCTGAGAACTACAATTGCCAATGTTTTTGTTTATTTGGAGCTTATTTTAGTTTTAGTCATTTAAAATTTTCCATTTAACTTTTTTGTATTTATATTTGCATTGGTAGTTTTAAAATTCTTTTCCAAGTAATACATGTTTTTTATCAAGTAGATAAACAGTACAAGAGTATAAAGAATATCATTTCCCAAGCACCTTCCATTCACATTTCTACTCCCCTAGGATAATTGCTATTACAAGTGTGTGGTCTTTTCTTTTACATTTTTTTCTGTGTGATTCACACATGGACTTATATAGTTTTGTTATTTCTAACAGAACTGCAATTATTATATGCATGCACTGTGTAACACCCCTGCTCCCCCCACACACACTAAGGAGTCTATTTTAGAAATCCCTTCATGTCAGTATGTTCTGGTCCCTCATTCTTTTTAATGCCTGCTTTAGTGCCATAGTATTGATGAACTATACTTTTGTTATCCACGTCCCTATTTGTAGTTATTTAGTTTATTAGTATTTCAAATAATGCTGCAGTGAATAAGTTCTGTATGAACATAAGTATATTTTTGTACACTGAAAGTTTATCTGTAGGGTAAATTCTTAGAGGGGGTAATGCTGGATCAAAGGGTTTATACATTTAAAATGTTGATATTGGAGGGAGGGGCTTCAAGGTAGCTGACAATTCTGCCAATGGCCTAGGGATCAGCCTGCCCCTGCCTACCATGGCTGGCACCTGCACACACTGTTAAGAGCCTGAGGACAAGCCAGCCCAGCCTGGCTTCTTATCCCTACTCCATGCCAGAGCACACAGACTAGGGTCCAGGAGATTGCCCAGCACATTCTACCACCATTGGCACCTGAATACTCCAGGGGGCCTGAGGTTAGTTCTACCCACCCCTGCCAATGCAATCACAGCTGACACTTACTTGCACATACCACCTGCAGGCTTGGAGACTGAGCTGCCCACTCCATCACAGCCACCACCAACACCAGCATACACTGCTCAAGACCCAGAAGGTGATCCCACCACTGCCACTGCCTGTTTTATGCCAGCTGCCCAGAGGCCCAAGAATCCGCCTTCCCACCCAGCTCACTGCTGCAACTACCAGCATCTGAGTAAGCCACCTGGAGGCCAAGAATTGGCTCACCTGGACTATTGGTGACAACTCACCGCTGTCTCTACTGGGGCTCAAAGACTGGCCTACCTGGTGTCCCAACCCTCAGCAAAACTTTACCACAGGCCTCACTAATAACTGCACCTGAAACCACCGAAGAAATTACAAACACCACTGACACTATTTATAGCCAAAGAAATCATACAGATACTGTACCACTGTAAGCACCCAGAATCAAGGCCAAAGGGCCCTATCCAAGCAACACCATAGATCTATCTTCAGGAAAACTTTCCCTACATAAGCAAATTTAAAAAATTGTAAGAAGTGACTATTACATCAGATGTGCAGTTATCAATGTAGGAAACATGAGAAAGCAAGGAAATATAACTCCAAAGGAATGAAATAATTCTCTAGTAACAGATCCCAATCAAAAACAAATTTACAAAATCCTGGAAAAAGAATTCAAAATTTTGATATTAAAGAAACTCAATGAGATATAAGAAAATTCTGAAAAACAGTACAGAGAAATTAGAAAAACAATTCAGGATATGAATGAGAAATTTACCAAAGAGATGGATATAAAAAAGAACCAAACAGAAATTCTATAGTGGAAGAATTCATTGAATGAAATACAAAATACATTTGAAAGCTTCAGCAGTAGACTAGATCAAGCAAAAGAGAGGATCTCAAAACTTGAAGACAGGTCCTATGAAATAACTCAAGCAGACAAAAAGAAGAAAAATAAGAAAGAATTAACAAAGCCTTTGTGTTATATGGGACAACATAAAGTGACCAAATACACACATTATTGGTTTCCCAGATGGTAAGGAGGGAAGGGAAGGGTTAGAAAATCTATTTGATGAAATAATAGACAAAAACTTACCAAGTCTGACAAGAGATTTAGACATCCAGATACTGGAGGCTCTGAGACCCCCCAAGCAAATGAAATGCAAAAAGGCATTATCCATGGTACATTATAGTCAAACTATGTAACATCAAAGACAGAGAATTCAAAAAACAGCAAGAAAAAAGCATGCAGTCACCTGTCAAGGAACTGCTGTAAGACTAATAGCAGATTTCTCAGCAGAAACCTTTACAGGCCAAGAGAGAATGGGGTGATATATTCAAAGTGCTGAAAGAAAAAAAAAAAAACAAACAAACCTGCCAACCAAGGATACTGTGTTCAGCAAAATTATCCTTTATTAATGAAGGAGAAGTAAATTCTTTCCCAGACAAGCAAAAGGTTAGGGAATTCATCACTACTAGACTGGCCCTAAAATATTAATATTGGAAGTTGTTCTCCATAAACTGTATAAATATATTTAATTTTTTCTAGTATGACTTTGTTTTTTGAGATAGTTTTCACTCCATCACCCAGGCTGGAGTGTGGTGGCATGATCTTGGTTCACTGCAACCTCCACCCACCTGCCGGGTTCAAGTGATTCTCATGCCTCAGCCTCCCGAGCAACTGGGATTACAGGTGCACATCACCACATCGGGCTAATTTTTGTCTTTTTAGTAGAGATGGAGTTTTGCTATATTGGCCAGGCTGATCTCGAGCTCCTGACCTCAAGTGATCAGCCCACCTCAGCCTCCCAGACTGCTGGGATTACAGGCATAAGCCACCACACCCAGCCTGTAGTATGATTTTAAATTGTCCCTTTGTTTTTATTTTTTACCAACAGTGCGTGTAATCAGTCTTTTAAATTGTTTGCCTATCTGATGATACATGCAGCATTTAATGTCATTAAACAGCCTCAATTTGCATTAGACTTTTGTAGCACTACTTTCTCTTGGACTTTTTTTTTTTTTTAATATGAGGACAGGTTTTCATTCCTTTCTATGTAAATGTGTCTCAAAAGTCTCTCAACTCTCTAATGACTCTTTTAAGTAAGCTTATTTATATTCCTGCCTTTAAATCTTGTCTATGAACTGGTAATAATAATATATTTTTATTAACTTTTCAACTTGGGAAACAAAAAACTGCCTCTAATTTTACCTTCTTTGTAGATCTCCTCATATCTGGAATGTTAAGTAGCTGCTTGTTTGCATGTGATCTCTCTCTTTCACAATTCCATCTGCTATAATGACACAAACTGTATCTTTATGTCTTTGTAAAATAGACCTACTGTCACTCCCCTGTGTGAAAATCTTCTATTGTTTCTCCTTGCCAATGGGATAAATTTAAATTTCTTTTTATGATATTCAAAACCATGAAGAAAGCTGGCACCAAATTATCTCTCTACTTATCTCTGGCCATTTATCCTTTCATCCTTGGTTTTCTAACCCTTGGGCACCTCAGTTGTAGTTGTATTTCAGTTCTTATCAACACCTCAACTGGACTAAAAGCAGTCTTTTTCCCTGCTTTTATTTCTGTTACCCAGAAATATTCTCCCTTTCTACTACCAATAACAACTGTATATAAACATTTATTAAAACACTATTCTTCTTGTTATTAGTTACTATATAAATTATTCTTAGGTTATGAACTTAATCACATTTTCTTTTCTTTGTTTTGAGACAGTCTCGCTGTCGCCCAGGCTGGAGTGCAGTGGTGCAGTCTTGGCCCACTGCAACATCTGCCTCCCGGGCTCAAGCAAGTCTTGTGCCTCAGCCTCCTGAGTAGCTGGGATTACAGGTGTGCACCACCATGCCCTGCTAATTTTTGTATTTTTAGTAGAGATGGGGTTTTACCATGTTGGCCAGGCTGGTGACAAACTCCTGGCCTCAAGTGATCTGCCTGCCTCAGCCTCTCCAGGTGCTGGAATTACAGGCTTGAGGCACTGCACCCAGCCATTAATCACATTTTCCTGAGTTGTCTTGAGATGTGATGCTAGTAGAAAGATGTATTTCTAAGCCTAGGGAAGACCTATGGTTTTGTTTGTTATATCTTAAACACTTTTTACTTTGAGATAATTGTAGCTACACATGCAGTCGTCAGAAATAATAAATACCAAGAGTGCTCTTACATTCCCCACCCAGTTCACCCAGTGGTAGTATCTTGCATAACTGTAGTACATTATCACAACCAAGAAATTGATACTGATACAGTCATCCAGCCTAATTCAGAATTTGTTAGTTTTATACACATTCATTTGTGTGTATATAAGTGTGTGCACATTGAGTTCTCTGCAGTTTTACCACATTTGTAGCTTTATGTGACCTCTTCCACACTTAAGATCTTGCTAAGAATTTAACAGTTAAGAATTTCTTGATTTCTTTTTCTTTTTCTTTCCTTCCCGCTCCCCTTTTCTTTCTTCTTTCCTTTCTTTCAAAACAGGGTCTCACTTTTGCACCCAAGCTGGAGTGAAGTGGCTCACTGTAGCCTCAAACTCTTGGGTCCAAGTGGTCCTTCCACGTCACCTCCTGCGTAGCCACCACTACCACCATGCCTGGCTAATTTTAAAATTTTTTTGTAGAGATGAGGTTTTGTTATATTGCCCAGGCTGGTCTCAAACTCCTGGCCTCAAGCGATCCTTCTGCCTCAGCCTCTCAAAATGCTGGGATTACATATGTGAGCCACTGTGCCTAGCCTTGATTTATTTCTTAATGAGAAATTTCTTCTGGTAAAGTTTTCTAGGTTTTCCTAGACATCTTGTATGATATTCATATAAGAAATAGTTCACAGCGTGAACTTAGGTGGTATATGGATGAATGGTTTTGTATTTTACTAGTTATAACCTAATTATTATGGCAAGTATTTTTCAGTTAGAATAGTGATATAAAGTCGTAAGATATGTGTATTTTAGTTTAAAAGGTTAGTCATTTTAACAAAAATGATAAGTAAATAATGGTACAGAAGATAGGAGACAAAAATAGTAGAGGATGTATACCAAGGACTTAGGATACATAAGTCTTGGTATAAACTATTTCAGAATGAAGAGACCCTTTTTAATGTTCAGCATTGTTACTGAGACTAAGAACAATCTTATGTCAGCAAAAGAACAGAGGTTTGGGAGCCAGACACATTTGGGTTCAAATCTAGGCTCCATCATTCCCTCCTCTCCTCCTCCAGTAAATATGTATTGAGTGCCTGCTATGCCATACCCTGTGCCAAACATACAGCAGTAAATGAAACAAAGCTTCTGCTGCGTGGAGCCTACATTCTAATGAGGGAAGACAAACAGTAAGCAAGTGAATAATTAAACATATATGCCAATTGGCGATAAGAACAGTAAGCATAGTAGGGAGACTACAGAGGGCCAAGAAGTGATTGCACAGCAGTTGCTGTACTGTGCAGAGCACAGGTGTTGTGGGACAAGGCAGAAGCAGAGAGGGCAGGTAGGAGACTGTTGTAGTAATCTAGGCATAAGGTAAGGGTGGCTCAAAACAGGGTAGTCACAGTGGAGGAGACTGGCAGTAATTAAATTCCATGGTATTTTTTAAGTCTAGCAAACAGGATTTATATATATATATACACACACACACATATATATGTACACACACTTTAAGTTCTAGGGTACATGTGCGTAACGTGCAGATTTGTTACACATGTATACATGTGCCATGTCGGTGTGCTGCACCCATTAACTTGGCATTTACATTAGGTGTATCTCCTAATACTATCCCTCCCCATTCCCCCCGCACCACGACAGGCCCCAGTGTGTGTTCCCCACCCTGTGTCTAAGTGTTCTCATTGTTTGATTCCCACCTGTGAGTGAGAACATGCGGTGTTTGGTTTTCTGTCCTTGCAATAGTTTGCTCAGAATGATGGTTTCCAGCTTCATCCATGTCCCTACGAAGGACATGAACTCATCCTTTTTTATGGCTGCATAGTATTCCATGGTATATATGTGCCACATTTTCTTAATCCACTCTATCATTGATGGACATTTGGGTTGGTTCCAAGTCTTTGCTGTTGTAAATGGTGCCACAATAAACATATGTGTGCATGTGTCTTTATAGCAGCATGATTTATAATCCTTTGGGTATATACGCAGTAATGGGATTGCTGGGTCAAATGGCATTTCTAGTTCTAGATCCTTGAGGAATTGCCACACTGTCTTCCATAATGGTTGAACTAGTTTACAATGCCACCAACAGTGTAAAAGTGTTCCTGTTTCTCCACATCCTCTCCAGCACGCAAACAGGATTTCTTGATGGAGCAGATATGAGAGAGAAATGAGGAATCAGTGCTGATTCTAGGGCTTTGGGTTTGAGCCAACTACTAGAAGGTTTGAGTTACTGTCAATGAGATGAAACAGATAGATTGCCAGAACAGGTTTTAGGGAAATCAAGAATTTAGTTTTATACATGTTAGGTGTAAGATGCCTACTAAATATCCAAGTTGGATATGTTGAACAGGCAGTTAGGGTTTAGGGAAGGTGTCTGGGCAGGAATTAAAAATTCAGGAATTGAGCTGAGAGTAGTGGCTCATGCATGTAATCCCAGAACTTTGGGAGGCTAAGGCAGGAGGATAGCTCAAAGCCAGGAGTTCAAGATGCAGATTAAGCAACAAAGTGAGATACCGTTTCTATTAAAAAAAGGAAAATACCAGATGCAGTGGCACATGCCTGTAGGCCCAGTTACTTGGGAAGCTGAGGCGGGAGGACCACTTGAGCTCAGGAGTTTGAGGCTGTAGTAAGCTGTGATCATGTCAGTGCACTCCAGCGTGAGCAACAGAACAAGACCCTGCCTCTTTAAAAAAAAGAAAAGAAAAAAAGCTTTAGGAATAGCATATTGATACTCTGTAAAGCCATGAGACGGGATGTCTTTAAAGCCATCTATAGAGTGAGATCATCTAAAGAGTGAATGTAGGTCTGGTGCAGTGGCTCACACCTGAAATTCTAGCACTTTGGAAGGCTGAGGTGGGAGGATTGCTTGAGCCCAGGAGTTTGAGGCTACAGTCAGCTGTGACTGTGTCACTGCACTACCACCTGAGTGACAGGGCAAGACCTTATCTTTAAAAAGAAATAACAAAATGAAAATTTAAAAACAATTTTCAACAGAGTGAATGTAGTTAGAGAAGAGAAGAAGCCTGGGGTCTGACTTGAGAGCACTCCAGTATTTATGGGGCAATGAGATGAAGAGGAACTGGCAAAGAAGACTAAAGAATGGCCGGTGAGGTAGGAGTAGACCAAGGGAGAGTGATGTCCTGTAGCCAAGTGAAGAAAACATTTCAAGAAGGATGAAGTAGGTCAGTGTTGCTGATAGGTCGAGTAATAGAATCAAGACTTGAACTATTTGGACTAGCCATAGGAAGATCTTTGATGACTTTGGCAAGCAATTTCAGAAAAGTGGTAGACACTAAAGTCTGATTTGGATAGAACTGAGAGACCCAGAGGAGAGAAAGTAGAAACACTAATTTTAGACAATTCTTTCAAGGTGTTTTTCTGTAAAAGAGCAGACATTAGGGTGGTAGCTGGAGAGAAATGGAGGTTTGATGGAGATTTTTCAAATGGAGATATTATAGCATGTTTGCTCACAAGAATGCTCCAGTAGAGAGGGAAAAACTGACATTGTAGAGTTTTGAATTGATATTCTTAAGTGAGAGGTTGTATAATATGGTGTAAATTTGAGGAGTTGGCCTTCAGAGCATGGGTAGTTCATGGAAGTAATAGGAGGATTGGCAGAATGTATGGGTGCAGAGACAAGGAGTTTGGCAGATGTGGTGGGAACATATGGACATTGCCCTCTGATACTACCACTGTTGGCTACAAGTGTGTTCGTATTAGAGGTTTGAGAAGAGAGAAGTTGGGAAATAATTGTGTAGAAGGGTGGTTGAATGAATGGATTAAGGAAATATAGTACCCTTGCTGGGTATCACTAAGGGATTACTAGCATTCATTTGACATCAATTTAAAATGCGACCAGGCAACGTAATTATCTTTTTCTTCAGCCACATTCTTCTGTATACTTTGGTATAATCTTAGCAGTTTTAGATTTAACCAAGGTAGGAACTTGTAGGTTATAAAGGTGGAAAGAGAAAGAGGCAAGGGTAATAAGGGCATACATAAGGGAGTGATTATAAGGGTAGACCATGAAACCTAGACTGGGTAATGAACTGAAAAGGGAGATCATGAGAGGGGCAAGAGACAATGGAAAGTGGGTAGGACCAAATGGATTGTGGGTTCTTATAGGATTGAGTAATTGTTGGACTCAGAATTCTAAAGGATGTGAGTAGAATCAGGAGGTGTTGGTCAGACATCAGAAGATTGAACTTGGGATGAGAGCAAAGCAGTAGTTATTAGTAATGGCAAAGTCTAGGTTATGACCATGGAGGTGCTATTTCCTGTTGAGTAGCCTTAGAAAAATTTCATAACCTCTCTGAGCCTCACTTTTCTCCTCTGTAAAATGGGAATAATACCTATCTTACAGAGTTATGATGAGGATTAAATGATATGATAAATGTAAAATACATAACATAGTGCTTACCATGAGATATGTAGAATGGCAAAGTACCGTGTATGCTTGATACTTTTTTTTTTTTTTTGGAGATGGAGTCTCACTCTGTTGTCCAGGCTGGAGTGCAATGATGCCATCTTGGCTCACTGCAACCTCTGCCTTCCAGGTTCAAGCGATTCTCCTGTCTCAGCCTCCTGAGTAGCTGGTGGGGTTATAGGCGCCAGCCACAATGCCTGGCTAATTTTTGTATTTTTAGTAGAGACGGGATTTCACCATGTTGGCCAGGCTGGTCACGAACTCCTGGCCTCAGACAGTCCGCCTACCTCGACCTCCCAGAGTGCTAGGATTACAGGCATGAGCCACCACGCTGGCTGATACTTTTCTTATCCTTCAAAATTGCTTCATATGAAACCTGGTGCCTGGTGAAATAAAAATTTTTTAAAAATCACTCTATGACCCGTGATTATTTTTCCTTAATTGGAATGAAAAACACCACTACCATTGGGAATACCACTATTATGTTAACAAGAAGTGCTTCTATTTCTGTTACAATTCTGCTACTGTTACTATTTATTCATTTAAAAGAATCTGTGTATCGTGAATTTTCATATCATTTGCATTTATTTTTTAAAATAACCCTGTGAGGTAAGTGGTGCAGGAATATTTGTTATTTCTCCATTTGCCAGTTGAGGAAATGAAAGTATAGTGAAATGTGCTGCTTATAATTATTTTGTTAAAACTAGAACTTGAACTTAGGTCTTCTGACTGGTGACTGAATTCTGTGCTTTTCATGGTATATCAGTGTTCAGGATATGTTTCCCTGCTATAAATCTGCTAAACTCTAAAGGTCTCTTTTTAAACTATGTTTTTAATGAAAGGATTTGTCTTTTTACTGTACAGTCTTCATAGTTAATACATTCATCCATTCATTTATTTACTAATTCAACACATATTATTGTAATCATTCTTTATTTGCTAGACCCTAGGAATGCAATAGGAAGACATACACTCCTGCCTTCATGGCGCTTTCACTATAGTGAGAGGGACAGACGTTAATAAACAATTGCATTAAAATATTTATAATTGAAAGAAAAGTGCTGGAGCTGTGAACAAATGACAAAGAGTAACTTGATTGAGTTTGGGGGTTGGCTTGGTGGTGATCATGAAAGACTTCCCAAAGGAAGTTACATTTAAACTGAGATTGGAAGGGCGAACAGCTATTACCTAGGAGAAGGGATAAAGAGAAGAGGGTGTTAACACTGAGAGAAGAACGTGGATGAATGGTCTCTCCCTTCCTCTCTTTCTTCCTATCACAATTCATAATGGTTTTTTTTTTTGTTTTTTTTTTTTTTTTAAGACGGAGTCTCGCTCTGTCGCCCAGGCTGGAGTGCAGTGGCCGGATCTCAGCTCACTGCAATCTCCGCCTCCCAGGTTTACGCCATTCTCCTGCCTCAGCCTCCCGAGTAGTTGGGACTACAGGCGCCCGCCACCTCGCCCGGCTAGTTTTTTGTATTTTTTAGTAGAGACGGGGTTTCACCGTGTTAGCCAGGATGGTCTCGATCTCCTGACCTCGTGATCCGCCCGTCTCGGCCTCCCAAAGTGCTGAGATTACAGGCTTGAGCCACCGCGCCCGGCCCATAATAGTTCTTTTTCATTGTCTTCATTATTTTAAAATATATTTTAAGTATAAATTAGTAGTTACAAATCGTAGTACTGAATTTTTATCTCAGTGCATTCTTCAAGTAAATCAATTGTTGGAACTGCTTAGAAGGGAGAGCCTGCGGTGAGTTTACATTGCAAGTTCCATTGGTTGTCATGCAGTGAGGCCATGGAGGGCGTTCATTTTGCTGTTCTTAACTTCATCAGTGCTTTTATGCTGACAGTTTTTGCTGGTGCAACACACTGAATCTTTCCAAAGGGATAGTGATACACCTCTGCCTAAATAATGACTATTTCCATCTAAACTGATTCATCTGGTACGTTACATGAACTAATTTGTAAGACTCCATGGTTGAAAACCATAGTTTATCAAGTTTTTTTCTTTACTTCTAAATAAGATAGGGACTCAGGCAATTTTTCCTTTTCTTCTACACTGTCATCTGTTGACCACAGTGAGCATTCTGTATAGCATGTGGTCCCACATTTTGCTGTGGTTGAAAATCTATATGGATTTCCCACAAAAGGGAAATCTCAGGAGAGGAATATTATAATATATCAGAATTTCACTTTAAGGACTCATTTTAAAAAATAAAGCACTACTATTGTTATAAGTTATCGATTGTGTTTATAAATAGTGTAGGAGCATGCTAGAATTGACTAAAGCATTTAGCAAGTAGGAAAGAAGGTTGAAGAGGAAATTGGCTAGAAAAAGCAAAGGATTAATAATTCCTTGACTTGACTGAGATTGCTGAGCACATTTATCAAGCAAAGGAAATGGGACTTGCTTAGAATGAATCCAAAGCACAGTGTGATGCTAAGCATTGTTATAATAGGAAGACAGATGTAGAGCAAACAATATTATAGATTTATTTTGTCAGACAGAATAGACTTTGCATGCACATAAACAGTTGTTCATGATATATTTTTCCAGCCGCGTCAGTTTGAGTAATATGATGTCATTGAAAGACAATATACTATATATAGAGGTACCCAATCTTTGTCTTGTATCTCAGTAGTGCCGCCTTCTTTTTATATGACCTAAAGTGATACTTTAAAATCTCTCTGGGCCTCAGTTACCTTATTAGTAAAATTAGGAAAATACCTTAATGAAGTAATAAAACTTGATATTCATAATTATGACCTTGTGACAGCAAAAGACTTGGAGAGTCTGAAATATTCACTGATTTTTATAGTGTGAGCTTTGTAATTCTTGTAGCACTTTACTCCATTGTTAAGAATAGCTAATGAATCAAAACTCCCTATTGCTGAGCTATAAGAGGAATAGAGTATATGCCATGTTGCTTCTTACATGTGCTGAAATATTGCCTATAAGCCAGTATAAATACATTAAAGAAGACATTCATGTATTCTGTCAGTGCTACCCTGTGAGCGAAAGGTTAGCCAACTTTTTCTTACTGTTCCCTGCCTAATGCTTTTCTATCCCTCTTTGAATTTAGGAGCATGTATCCCGTTTGGAAATCTTTTCTCGAGGGAACAATGCAGGTAGCCCAGTCTCGGATGAATATATGTGAAAACTATAAAAACTTCATTTCTGAGCCTGCAAGGACAGTGAGAAGCTTAAAAGAACAGCAACTAAAAAGGGTATTGTTTTTATTTCTGCTCTTATATGCATTTTAATATCTCAGCGCTACATTTGTAATCTGTAAGATTATGCTAAATCTTATTTAAAACTTTATATGGTCCTGTATGTTTTCTAGTTGACATTTTACTAGGATTTTCTGATTTCAACATGTTCTCATTAAGTACTATGTTTTATTAACTGCTAAAAGTGAATATAATTCAAATCCGTGAACATTCAAGAAGCTCAGTAAATATTTTTTAGAAATACCACTTTTCGGCATAATTCATGTACATAGATCTACTTAGTTTCACAATATCGATATAGTTTGGTGTATATTAGAATAGTTACAAGGTTATTAATCCCACTGATTCTTCAAAAAAGTTTACATTAATTTGTCTTACTTTCAACTTGACCCATTTTGTATAATTAAAGGAAATTGACACATTTTGACTAAATATAAAAAACTTATTTTAAAAACCCTGTTGGACTCTAAACTTTATATGGGTTACACATGAGTAAATGTTTTCAAATGGATGTATTTTATTACACAGAAGTAAAACATTCATAGGAAAATGGCATTGCTTAATGTGACTTTTTAGAAAAGTTGGCTGTTGAAAATAGGCGATTGAATTGCGTTCTTTTGGAAATAGAGTTACAAAAATTGAGATTATCATTATACCTAATAAGTAATTAAAATTTTTTGTGGAAGTATTAATACTTTAGAAAATATTAAAGTAAAAGAAAGAAAATATTAAAGTAATTATTTAGGGAAATAATATTTTAGAAGCCATCCAGTGTTTTGATTCTAGTTGTAATTTGGATTTTCAGAACATTTTTACAAATACCTTTCCCACCCAAAACCCCTCAATTTTCCATTTGCCAAAGATGATTCTAGTGACTTGAAATCAGTATGTTAAATGTATATGTGTCTTTATGTAAAACGTTAATTTCTTTAGAGCACTCACCTAATATTAGTCAGTTAACATATTTGTATAAGAATGCTTGTGTTTTATCTTTGCCAAAAAATACCTCTTTCATAACAAACATAGTGAGTAACCTATGTGGTCACTGGCCAGTGATTTTGAGTTGGAAGAAAGTTTTGTGTGTGTGTGTGTGTGTGTGTGAGATTGTGCAGAAAGTAGGTGGAAGGTAGGGGCAGAGAATTAATACTAGTATAACTTCCCAACCAGGAGGAAATACTGCATTTCAAATTTCCGGTGCATTCATCACATTTAATTGAATTACTGGAAAGTTCCACCTCACTCAGTATCTGAATATTCTGAAAGTTTAACTACCTCTGGTTCTTTTCTCTTCCATTGATGAAGTAGTCTTAGACTTGAATTTAATTGACATTCCTGGGCAAAGAATGTTTGGTAAGGCCGGGTGCAGTGGCTCACACCTGTAATCCCAGCACTTTGGGAGGCCGAGGTGGGCGGATCACGAGGTCAGGAGATCGAGACCATCCTGGCTAAAACGCTGAAATGCCATCTCTACTAAAATACAAAAATTAGCTAGGCATGGTGGCATGTGCCTGTAGTCCCAGCTACTTGGGAGGCTGAGACTGGAGAATTGCTTGAACCCGGGAGATGGAGGTTGCAGTGAGCGGAGATTATGCCACTGCACTCCAGCCTGGGCGACAGTGAGACTGTCTAAAAAAAAAAGAAAAACAAAATCTTTGGTAAGATTCAACAAATGCTCATGTCTGTGAATTAACTTGTTTTATATTATAGCTGATAATCTATTTATGTTACATCTAAGCAATTGTTAAATATTCAGTACATATTGGGTAAATCTGTCAGGACTCTGAGATAGCAAATGACAGAAACCTCCTTCAAACCGTTTAAGCCAAGAAGGGAATGTATCTGCTTGTATAACTGAAAGTTGAAGGACTTCAAGCATGGATGGATCTAGGGGTTCAAATGATGGTATTAGAATTCAGACTTTCTTTCCATCCATTAGCTCTGCTTTTCTGAACGGCTTCACTCACTAACAACTCTCTCCACATGGTAACCCCCAATGTGCCAGATTCATAAATCTTAAAGGTAGCAATCCCAGATTTTTCATTTTCCCAAATGACCAGAGTTGCTTTGCATAGCACCTGCATCATTTGGCATTCCCACCAACAGTGCACAAGGGTTCCAATTTCTCTACAGCCTTGCCAACATTTGTTATCTTTTTTTTAAAAAAAGCTTCCTAACAGGTGTGAGGTAATTAATATTTTACTGTGGCTTTGATCTATATTTCACTGATGGTTAATGATATTAAGCAATCTAATATTCTTTAGTATCAATTTTTCCCTCCACTATTAGCTTCTTACTTTTTAAATCCTATATTCTTTTAGTAATTACCTTAGAGAATCTAATATGCCTCCCTAACTTATTACATTACCTTGAATCATTAATTTTACTATTCCCCAAACCTTGTTCCAAATTACCTTTTTTTTTTGAGATGAAGTCTTGCCTTGTCACCCAGGCTAGAGTGCAGTGGCGTGATCTCATTGACTGCAGCCTCTGCCTCTCAGGCTCAGGTGATCCTCCCACCCCAGTCTCCTGAGTGGTTGGGATTACAGGCGTGTACCACCACGCCTGGCTAATTTTATTGTGTTTTAGTAGAGACAGGGTTTCACCACGTTGGCCAGGCTGGTCCTGAACTCCTGACCTCATGTGATCTGCCCACCTCAGCCTCCCAAAGTGCAGGTTTTACAGGCATGAGCCACCTCGCCTGGTCCAAATTAACTTATTACAGTCTACCTTGAATTAGTATTTTACCACCTCATGAACAATATAAAAATCTTCTAGCAAGATAATTCTATTTAACTCCCATTTATGACTTTTTGGCTGTTAGACCTTTTGCCTCTGTTCATATGTCTTTTCTACTTTTTTAGCATTTTCTGTTTTCCACCCTTTTTTCTCTGTGTACTTCAATCTGAATGTTTAACAAGTTTGTTAATATACTGTTCTACTATTTTGAATCTGCTTTAAAAACTCATATTTTGGGGACGGGAGTGGTGGCTCACACCTGTAATTTCAGCACTTTGAGAGGTCGAGGTGGGAGGATCATTTCAGTTCAAGATCAGCCTGGCCAACATGGTGAAATCCTGTCTCTACAAAAAATGCAAAAATTAGCCAGGTGTGGTGGTTCATGCCTGTAGTCCCAGCTACTTGGGAGGTTGAGGCAGGAGGATCCTTAAGCCCAGGAGGTAGAGATTACAGTAAGTCGAGATCATGCCACTGCACTCCAGCTTGGGTGACAGAGGGAGACCCTTTCTCAAAAACAAAACAGAAAAACCTCATCTTTTGGAATCTTAAGGTACTTTTCAGTTCCAGGATTTTTATTTGACTTTTAAATAATACATTCCATGTTTCTGGTACAGTTCTCCATGTTTTTCCTTTATCCTCTTAAACATGTTACTACTAATCTCTGTTGTATAATTTCACTATCTTAATTGCCTGTAGGTCTCTTTTAACTGCCTGCGGTTTTTCTTGATTTTTGGTTATTTGGAGCTTCTGTTTGGTTATGACTCACAATGTTGGACATTATGGATAAAAATTATAGAGGCTCTGGAAGATGTTATTTCCAAAGAGGGTTAAGCTTTCTTCTGGCAGGCAGATAGAATGCTATTAGATCACCTTGGTTCTCCGTTAGGATCTCTGGTTTTAGGCTTTTTAGGGCTATTCTGTTTCACTTACTCCTAGAGTTTTAACTGAAAGGTTAAACTAGGTTGCTTACCAAGACCCTTCTACTTTGACAAGACTTGAACTCTAACCTTTGTCTTCTCAATGTCATGTAGCTGCTCTGATGCTCTGATCTCTGCTCACTCTTTAGCCTCTCGGCTACTGTTCTCCACTGGATTTCTTGGCATTTCACCCAACACCTGCTTTTTAGAAGTTGTCTGTTAACCGAAGGGGAAATTGCATACAGACTTTTGGACTTGCTTTTCTGCAGTACCCCTCTTTCTAGACCCTTACCTCTCAAGTTCCTGTTCTTTTGGCGTCCCTAAACTCCAACCTCTGTCCCCCCAGTCTAGTAAGAATGCCACTTTCTGTTTCTGTCCTATTTCTTTATACCGTGATTCAACAAATGCCCTGAGAAAAAAGCCAAGTTGAATTTAAGACTTACCTTGGTGTATTCCTCTTCTCCCATGTGTCTTAGTCCTTTAAGTCCAGTGTATGGTTGTGGTCTTTAATGCTGGCAGTTTTTAAAAAACGCATTTTGTCCAACTTTTACACTTTCCAGACTAGAGAAAGGTAGTCTGATCCAAGTTGTTCTGTTATGATCAGAACCAATCTGACTTAAAATTCTCCCTCTGTAACATTTTAAAGTTCATGTTCTTTTTAAGATTTTCTCTAATTTGGCTATTTTATAATGCTTGAAGGATAAACACAGTTATATTACAATTCTGAAGAGCCCCAGTTTATAATGAGGATTATGAGAATTATTACATTTTTCAAAATTATTTTCTATATGTTGACATTTACTTAAAAATTAGAACAAGAGCCATAATAATTTAAGGCTTTTTGCCATTCTTATGTTTACTTAACCATACTTTTGTCCGTATCTTTCTCATGTATACTAAAGTTTACTTACCTTCCTTGAAATATTGTGGTTCACATTTGTGTAACACTTTAGAGTTTGCAGACTGCTACTATATCCATTATAGTCTCATTTGATTTTTATACAACCCTGATAGTATTTAAGTATTATTATTTTACAAATGATAAAATTAAAGCTAAAAATATTAAAGAGACTTAGGTAGTAAATAACAGAGTGGGAACTTGAATATACTACTACTTCCTAATTCCAAATCCTATACAATGCTTTTAAAACAAAGCTTAATATTGAAACAGGTTTATAGAAAAATACATGTAAATGCCTTCACCATAGTAGACTACTTAATTCTCTTACTCCTTTTATCTTCATTCTCTCAGTTTCCTAATTTTTCATGTTTCTACATAACCTTTATATTTATTATTTTTTATTATTTTGTGAATTTTTCCATTCTGCTTTCTTTAATCTTACATCTGGTTTTGGACATTACCCTTAAGTCTACAGTAAAAATTAACTTTTTATATTTTTTTCTTAGGATAAATTTCCAGGGCATTATTACTGGGTTAGAGAACCTAATCATTTATAGGACTTCGATGTGTTGGCCCAGGTTACTTTTATTTTTATTCTTATATTCAAATTATTAGCAAGTTTATTATTGTGTCTGTGTCATACTCAGAGACTATACTTTTAACTTCTTTTTTTTTTTTTTTTTTGAGACAGAATTTTTCTCTGCTCTGTCACCCATGCTAGAGTGCGGTGGCATGAACATGGCTCACTGCAGCCTCAATCTCCAGGGCTCAAGTGATCCTTCCACCCCAGCCTCCCAAGTAGTTGGGACTACATGTGCTTGCCACCACACCTGGCTAATTTTTGTACTTTTTTTGTAGAGATGAGGTTTCACTATGTTGTCTCGAACTCCAGGGCTCAGGATATCTCACTTTCTCAGCCTCCCAAAGTGCTAAGATTACAGGTGTAAGCCACCGCACCTGGCCCAGTTTTTGGTTCTTAATATCGAATTGTAGCCATGAAGCCTGCTTTTAGCTCTTCACACCTGCAAACACAGCGTTATTAGGATGTTCAGCACTTCTTTATGGGAGTGTCAGGTTGTCATCATATCATTTATTAAACAAAAGCTTTGTATTTGATAAGTACTATTACAATTTAGGGGGAAAGACAACTTTTCTTTCTGCAAGATAAAAGCTTACTTTTAGTTTATATATAACGAAATACTATTCAGTGATAAAAAGGAATGAAGTACTGATACCTGCTACAACTTGAATGAACCCTAAAAATGTTTTGTAAGTGAAAGAAGTGAGGCACATAAGGCCACATATTATCTGATTCCATTTGTACTAAATATCCCAAATAGGAACTCCATAGAGACAAAAAGTAGATTAATTGTTGTTAGAGGTGGGGAGAAATGAGGAGTGACAGCTAATGGATACAGAGTTTCTTTTGGGGGTAAGAAAATGTTTTGGAATTCAAGGAGAGTGATGGTTGAACAACCTTGTCACCACTGAATTGTATACTTTAAAAAGGTGAATTTTGTTGTATGTGAACTATATGTCAGTTTTTTTAAAGCTTACTTTTAAGATAAACTGTGTCTATAAGAGACCTTTAAAACATGGTCATCACAGAACTAGGGTACACACTTTAATGGGTTGCATGGTAAATGGTATCACATCCTTGCCGTGTGACTCGGAATAAATTATTTAACATCTGAGTCTATTTTCTCATCTTAATGGGATCACTACTACTACTACTACTACTACTACTACTACTACTACTGCTACTACTACCACCACTACCTTTTCCATAGAGTTGTTTCAAGGACTAAATGTGATAATGCCAGTAAAGTGCGAAACATAGCACTTGTGCAGTGCCCACAAGGGGTCTTTTTAGAAGTAATAAGCATTCAGACTCCCGTGGCTGTCATAGGCCACACCTGACAAGAGGTTTACTGAGAAGGACAGAGTACAGGGAACACAATGTGTCAGTAGGGAAGCATCTAGCATTAATGGGATTAATTCTCCCACTATTGTATGTCTCAGTCCACGTAGCCAACCAGTCATTCTGTTTGGTCCTCCAAGTGGCAGGTCTAGGACAAGGGAGTAAGACTCACATTTGCAGGGCCAGTTTTAGCCCCTAAAGGAGACTAAAATTTTTTTACAACAACTCTATAGACAGAGCTTCCAGGGTCCCTGTAAGGGACATGTCCAGATACACCATACTCACAGAAGCCCAAAGCCATGGCTTTTGTATCAGATATTTATAGTTAATTTTTAGCTTATCCCAAATTGATGCAGTTTGCCTACCAGGGTTTGTAAGCAATGTTGCCTAACAACACAGCTGACATTGTGTCTTCTCATCAGGTTTCTATTGAAACACAGATCTAGAAAGTTGAGCAGAGGCCCAGTTTCATGCAGAGGGGAAAAGTTTTGTTTTATTTTGTGTGTTTTTTTTAACCTTTTCCTTCACAGACTAACACTTATTAAGTGCTTAATAAATATGAGTGGTTATTTTGCTTTTATCTGTCCATGCAGAATCTTTTAGATCTCTCATCCCCTGTAGTCCTTTCTTAACACCTAGCAGTTTCTAGGAAAGTCTAGCCTGTATGTCATATGGTTAAGTTTATCCTTTTTTTATCCCGGTTCTTCTGATATCCTTGCCCTCCTCCACACTATTCACCCTTGCACAATAATCCCTCACCAGTGTGTCCTTCTGCTTTGCTGAGCTTTTGTCAGTCTCTGCCAGTGCTGTTTCAGGCTTAGAAGTTTTTAGATGTGACTGCTCTAAGCTGGCCTCAGGCTGGTGAAACTTCTCAGTGGTTTGTTTCAAAGTGGAGTCAATCTCCTTTGGATACTCAGAAGGGTCCTGAAGCAGTATTGCTTTGGCCCCAATGTGTTATAAGAGTTAATTGACTAAACATTGTTTTAGTTGTTACGTCCATCCCTTTTCCTCGAATGTATATGTGTATCCAAGGAGTTGGGCAGGGGATGGTTTTGAGTAATAATTGTTATGTGGTACCCAGGTTTCCTGCTTCTCTTGTTCACCTTGGACTTACCAAGTCAGACTACTCAGGGGTCACTCCCTCTTGTCTAAGGGGTGAATTCTTCAGTACCCCTTGCACTATCAGTTACCCAAACATAGAGACTTTATTAAGATGATGGGGAAATACAGAATTACCTTATTCTTTTGCTTTTATTATCATGGTATCTCCAACAGTAAGAACATGTTTTGTAGTTGCTCTTCCATGTCTTACCTTAATGTCAGTCATCAGCAGCAGCATTCGGGTTATTTCTCAATGTATAGTTGTTAGGCAAACTGTGACACTGTTTGATGTGTAGTACTTGAGATGGAAATACCAGGATTTTAAATCACAGGATTTTAATTTGCAACTTGAAGGACACTGAAAGTACTGACTTTTCTCCTGGGTTTCCATCCTGAAGGCATAGTGTATAGTCCTTAGGATGAAGCCATTTTCTGTAAGCCTGAAAACTAAAATCATAATGATTGTACTTTTGTATTTTATAGTGTGTGGACCAGTTGACAAAGATCCAAACTGAATTACAAGAGACAGTGAAAGATTTAGCTAAAGGCAAAAAGAAATACTTTGAGACTGAACAGATGGCTCATGCAGTACGAGAGAAAGCTGACATCGAGGCAAAGTATGTGTTTTAACATTTCTGAGAAAATAATTATGCAAATAAATGTTATTGTTGCTAATAGTTTGTTCTCTATTAGTAGTGAGCATGGACCTATTCTCAGGTAGTGGTGGTTTCATTTGACCTACATATGTTATATACTTTAGGTCACTTTTTTTAATTGGCTGATTTTTATCTGAATTAATATAGCAAAATGGGAATATTAGATTAGTCAGTTTTTCACATTAAATTGAATTTTGAAAAAGAAGGTAAATGAACATTATATTTACAGACTTGAAAGCTTTCAAAAGCCTAAAGTCACTGCTGTGGTATCTGAATATCAGGGTTTAAGAGCCTCATTTTTCTCATGCTGGACTCTCAATCAGTTGTAGTTGGAAATCCCTGTGATCCTCAAGATGCCACTGAAGGTCCATGAAGACATCAAGTGAACAAGAGCACTGACCTCCATGTAGAAACCCTGCCCCAGGCACTGTTTTTTTCTTTTACACAAAAATCTAGCGTATATATATATAATTTTTCATGTATGCTTTAGCAATTGTATGAATTTCCCTTTCAATGTATGTGAATTATAAGACCTTTTTTTTTAAAGAATAAGTAGGAAAAGAAGGAACTGGCAACTGGTAAAAGAAGGTGATATAAAGCAAGCAGTGTAATAGAGATTTTTGCAATGACAATTTAAGGCAAGATAAAAAGTTGATGAGAAAAAGCATGTTATAGAACTGGACTCTGAAGAGGTCTGTGAGAAGGAGAGCTGAGACTCTGGTTCAGTGTGCTGACTGATGCAAAATCTAGGAGTCTGAACTCCTAGTCACAAACTCAGAAAGTCTTTGAACACTTGTACAAACAGACCAGCAAGGAAGGGGGTGTCTTTCTAATACGGTTTTTATGCACAAGAAATGTAAGCAAGCTTATAAGCAACTTGTGAAAATTCAGGGGCTCCCTGATTTATCAAGGGCTAGTGAGTATTCATGAAGGACTTGATGTTATAGGAAAGCACATTTAATATTTCCCTAGTTTATTTTACTGTATTTATTGTTTTATTCTTTGAACATACAAATATTTCCTGTACTTTTATAGAATCAATGAACCCATCTTCTCAATAAGACCTGAAGTTTTTATATTAGATCTCCATTGGGAATATACTGTCATAGTCATTTTTAGAAACTTGTTTTCTTAAACTTTCAGAGATCCCAGAACAGAGAATTGACAGATTTGTAAAGAATGTATAAACACCTAATTTAGCCACAGCCCACAGGATGAACATGAGCACAGTGGAGGGCTGTTTCTGAGAAATGGGGATTTGATAGGGTCTAGTTCATAGAGCTGATAACAAGGAATTGCCTTCTAACATGACCCAAATTCGGAGGGGATACAGCAAGCTAGACACACTAATGTTAACTTTTCAACTATGGAGTAAGGAATGCCTCTTTATCTTCATTTATTTGCTCTTTGTTGAATACTTTATATTGGGTACAGTGAGTACAGAGATTACTAAGGTAAGCTTTGTGCCCTCAAGGAGTTTAAGGCCTGGAATTAGAAACTAAAAGAAATTAAGTGTCTAAAGTCACTTAATATTAACTAATAACTTATTTGCAGTAGTGATGTGAAAACACTCTTAGGAAAGCATAGAAAATATAGAGGTTAATTTTGCCGAATGATAAAGGAAAGCTTTATAGAAGAGGTGATGTTTGGATAGAATCTTGAGGAATGAGTATAAATTTTCTAAGTAGAGTTGAGGAGGAAGATCAGGAAGGGGAAGTTAAACTGTACTACCTATAGTTTTGATAGATGATTTGACAGATGGTGTGGAGATGCACGCATTAGGAGAGACCATAGAAGGAAGAGGGATACAATTTGAAGGAGATGATGAATTTCATTTTGGATATGTTTATTCTGAAGAGTGTGGGAAACACTGGGGTGAGTATGTTTGGAAGGTAGTCAAATATCTGGCACTTAAATGAGAATTTGGGCCTCAAGATCTTGCTTTGAGGGTCAGTTGCCTATCAGATGGTAGTTACAAGAAGAAAATTATGTATAGAATAGATGAGAAGTTGAGTTTGGAACCCCAAGGGACATAAATTTTGAAGGGTAGGTGGTAAAGAGTAGCACACGGTATAGTTCATTATTTGTGTAGTGTTTGGGTGTAAAAATCCTGCCTTATTTTTTCTAGATTGCAATCTTTGAGAACAGGTACTATCTTATTCTATCTATCACTAATACCTACCTTAATACTGTATATTAGGATTAGGAAATAAAGCAGAAGCCAGAAACTTAAAACCTTATATTGGAAGATCTACATGCAACTCAGCCTATTTGGATAATGACTAAAAAAAGGAGAACTGGGAATATCTCCAAACACAGTCTTATTCTGAAAAGGCTTTCTCAGAGATTTGAGTTTATGGCCTTTACTTTTCTAGATAAAATGAACAGGAATATGATTAATAAAAAAATAATTATGAGATATGACTATGACAAGGTAAAAAATAACAGGGATCTTTTAAACCCAATTTTTTTAATAGTTGGGGAAGTAGTTGGGCTGCATATGTGTTCAACCCTGAATGTTTTCTCTTGTTAGAAAAATAAGAGACTGCTTTTCCTATCCTCTTCACACTGGCTTTGCAAAGACTAACTGCTCCATCATCCAGTCCCAAACTGGGCAGCAACTTTACTTCATGAGGCACGGCTGCCAGCACATGTATTGAATTCTCCCGTGGAAATCACCGTGACACTGAAGTCAAGACAAACATTGCAGCTTTAAAAAAAAAATCACTGGTCCTGGGAGTGTTGCTTGTTTCCTAGCATTTGTCTGTTGACTTTCTCCATATGGTTTTCTCTAGCTGTTTGGGTAAAATCAGCATGTTTGTACTACTGATTGTTAGATTATGGTTATTCTCCCAAACTGAAAAAGGATCAAGGGAGATAAGAATACAGAGTGGGAGAAGATTACATCATACAGAGCAGAGAGTCCCAGGACTTTCTCAGTAAGTTCAGAATACCGTTTTAGAGCAGAGGAGGCACACAGGCAGGTACCCAAACAAGAAGTACTTTTAATGGGGGGAATAATAGAAGTAAGGACTTCATAGAGCCTGTTGATTGGATTATTGCATTCCTGGTCTTGTTAGAGTCTTTCACACACAGCCCCGAAAGTTTGCTGACGCTTGCATCCATAGGCTGGTTGTCCCTGGGTCTCTCTAACCTTTGCAGGAACTAAAGTGTGTGAAGTTGTATGGTACTGAGAGAATAGTCTATAGTTTGATGGCTTTTGTTTATTAGGAGACAACAATATATTTTGATTTTTTTTTTTGTCAAGTTTTTTTTTGGGGGGGTCATTCTGGTTATTTTTCTTATATTAATCCCAGTATTTCCTGTTTTACCATAATATTAAATTCTTCCTGTAGTAAAATAAAGGAAAATAATCATTACTCTTGGTTTTCCATTTTTTCATTCTTTTTTAGAACAGTATCTTCAAAAAAGATTATTTTTAAAATTTAATAATATATTTAATAATTTTATTGTGATATAATTAGATGATTTTATTAAACACAGTTTTCTATTTTTATTATAGATCTAAACTTAGTCTTTTTCAATCAAGAATCAGTTTACAGAAGGCAAGTGTAAAGGTAAGTTTTCAGTAAGTATATTTCACAACTGAGAAACCTCTTAGCTTGTAAAACAGAGGATTGGATCTTTGAGGGTGGAGGTGAATTATTTCTACCTTAGAGAAGCATTTTAAAGTCACTGACTCAGGGAGGAACTTTCCCTCCCAGTTCATGGGGGTTTTTCACCCAGTTGTCAACACCTTGGACACACTTGCTTTTCAAGACTGCATTAGGGATAAGTTTCTATACCTTACCTGCTTAGGTAGCCTGTTGTCTTTAGCTCTTAGTCCAAGAAACTTAACCCGGGGGCTTTGGAAAGCTCTACAAAATCTATTTCATTTAGATTTAGACCCTTGAGTGATATTCTGGGCCAGATGTGAGTGAGTTTTTCCTTCGAAAACTTCACACTGTAGAATGCCTGATTAAGTAAGCTTAGAGACCTGGCTGTGGCTGCCAGGCTTCAAACTAGCATGCAGTTCATCTGGCACATTAGGAGTGCTGATTTTTAGAAAACGATTTTCTAACTCCACTAGATTTACCCATACCTTTGAAGATAAGGTACTTAATTTCAGAACCTTTATTTACTCATTTGAATAAAATGGGCAAAATATTTTTAAGTTATTTACAAAGCTTTAGAAGTATGTTAAGCAAATATTTGAAATTGTTCGTACCCTGTATAACAGTTCTAGTCACTGTTTCATTCCTCAGTAGTGATGAATAATTTTTATATACATATAAATGTTTTCCCCACATGGTTACCTTTATTCTTGTTGGGGAGCCATTAATTGCAGACTAAGAGTAGGATTCCTGTGTTTTGCAGTACAATATCAATTTGGACTGATTGTTATTGTTATTTTTTTTTTTTTGCTATGTTTTAGTTAAAAGCCCGGCGATCTGAGTGTAATTCCAAAGCTACCCACGCAAGGAATGATTATCTTCTTACCCTAGCGGCAGCAAATGCACATCAGGATCGCTACTATCAAACAGATTTAGTTAACATTATGAAGGTAATATAGATTTTGTATCTATGGTAATTTTACTTCATTAAAAACAAAAACAACTCGAGTTGGATGTTGGGTTTATGGGATTGAATCTATAGAAGAGTAACCAGGCTATGTTGCATCTCTTTGGAATATACTTGTTATTGTTTGGATAGCATCTGTTTCAGATAATTTAGAGTTAATTTTTAGTTCAGAAAATGTTTACAGAGAAGTCACAGTAAAGGATTATAATACTCCCTAGGTGCGGCAAACATTTGTTATTTAGTGGTTATTGATATAGAAGATACAAGAGTGATATAAGAAATAAAATAATAACTCAAACTGGGAAAATACTTCTGAGCTATTTTATAAGACTCATGTCATGGTTTCAATAAATTATTGAAGCTAGGCAGAATCTTCAGGTATCTTCTGAATCATCAGAGAAAGACTGATATTTTAGCATAATTTTTGTTAGATTGTATCTGTATTTTTTGAAAAATGTTTGTAAGAAAAGTTTTATGCAAAAGAATATTTCTATTAAAATGTATTTTTATAGTGTATCTCTTAGCCCGAAGTTTTTATTAACTAGAATTTTGGCCACAACTATGTCTAATGATAATTATGAAGCTTTTTTTAATTTTAATTTTTTAGAGACAGGGTCTCACTCTGTTGTCCAGACTGGAGTGCAGTGATGATCACGGCTCACTGCAGCCTTGAACTCCTAGGCTCAAGAGATCCTCCCACCTCATCTTCCTGAGTAGCTGGGATCCAGACGCATGCTACCATGCCTGGCTCCTTTTTTTTATTTTTAGAAACAGGAGTCTTGCTGTGTTGGCCAGGCTGGCGTCAAACTGGCTTCAAGTAATCCTCCCTCCTAAGCTTCCCAAAATGCTGGGATTACAGGTGTGAGCCTGCTTGGCTATTTTTTATTTCTAAAAAACTTAGATTTTTAAAAAATTTCATTAAGTTTATCCTGAATTTATAGGTAAATTGCACATTACTATTTGATGATTTTGAGCTGCGTATGGGACAAACAAAAGAATATGTTCAGTAGCTATCTGAAGATGTCCTCTGGGTATTACTCTGAAATGCAGATAGATTCGATTACAGTTTGTGTACCCAAACTTGATCTAGCCTTTCCCTGTTTATACCAGCTATGATGTGTCTTTAACTTTCACTAAAGTAAAGAGAAGAGGGTAGAGGAAAAGGAAACCTTTTAATCTGTTGCCAAGTTTCTCCCTTGTTGCTGGCAGACAAGTTCTGCTTTGGATTGTATCTGTCTTTCTTTCCTGTTTTCCCAAAACCCAGACATTTTGTCATTTTCTTTTTTCTTTTTTTTTCAACCCATCCCCCTCAAATGTATTGTTCTTAATGACTGACAAACACACACATTGCTGTAGTTGAATTGCTTAATTTACACATCAGCAATTGTGAATGGGGATGCAGCCAGAGCAGGTGCTCTTTTTTCTATAATAGCTCTGGGAAGGAGGTCAACTCTGGACAGAAACTGCAAGTTATTTCCTTGAAAGTAGAGATGGGACAGTTCCTGGGACCTTCAGGCAAAAACAAGAGTATTGAAGGGAGTCCAATTGGACTAAGAAGTATCCTATTGCAAAACATTTTTTTCTTTCCTTTTTGTTCACTGCCTGAAATCCCCTTTTCCTAGCTTCTGTTACGACTTCTGCTTATTAGAATACAGGTTAGAAAATACAGAGACAAGGAACTGTTTTGTCATCTCTCATGAGAACTCTGCATATATTTTCCATAAAGTATTAGACCTAGAGGTTTAGGTGTTTTAGTATATATATTTTTTGAGACACAGTCTCACTCTGTCATACAGACTGGAGTGCAGTGGCTTGAACATGGCACACTGCATCCTGAACCTCCTGGTCTCAGGGATCCTCTTGCCTCAGCCTCCTATGTAGCCAGGACCACAGGTGCCTGCCACCATACCAAGCTAATTTTTTTTTTTTTTTTGTAGAGACGGAGTCTCACTTTGTTGCCCAGGCTAGTCTTCAACTCCTGGGCTTAAGAGATCCTCCCACCTCAGCCTCCCAAAATACTGAAATTATAGGGGTGAGCTGCTTGGCCTGGCCAGTTTTAATATCATATTAGGTATTACATAGTGCTTCAGACTTACAAGGACCAACAGTTTCAAAGAATGCATTTACTAAAGATGATTTTTAGCACCGCTTGCACTTAAGGTTGTAATTCACTATATCCTATATATGTCTACTATTGTATCAAAGCTGTATATTTTTCCCTATGAATATTTTTAAATGAACATTATATTAGCTTAAGCAACAGCAAAAATCAAATCCTTTTTTTTTTCAATTGCATCTACAGCCAAAAAAGAATGGCCTTTAATAAACCAGGGAAGGTACATTCTTATTTGGGGGGATCTGCTCTCTGCCTAAAGCAAAGAGGAAGTTAAAGGGCTGGCCAGCTCACAGATTAGTATGTGTTCTTGAACTTACTTTGAAGTCTTTATGCATATATTTGATCAGCATTGGGTAGGTTGTGCTTTGGAGTATTCATTTAATGAAACATTGTGGGGTACTAAACTGATTAAAAATAGAGGCAGGGGTTGGTCCCTCCTGCCCCTTAAAAATGAGAAAACATATTTTCAGTTTTCATGTACTGTGCATTAACTGACTTTCTTCCTCATGCTAATTCTGTAGTCTACAGTACTGGAAAATTCCTATCAATCATGCTATTAGCTACTTAGTAAATTTCCACCATTGAATTGACAGTGGCCCTTAGATGCCTTTCTTGAAAATATCTTTTTCTAAATGAATGTTAAGGAGATATCTATTTTTCTGAATTAATGTTAAGGTGATAATGCCCTATATGGGTAGCTTAAAGGCAGGGTATTTGATTTGTTGGTTTAATCATACACATTTAAGAGCCTCTTACAGCGTGCTAACTACTGAGTTAGGCTTTGGGAAGAGACAAAGATGAGTAAGACACACTGCTCATCCTCAAAGAGCTTGTTATGGTAGAAGAGAGCAAGAGAGAGATATATTTATATAGATGATTGCAAATTAGAGTGATGGAAATCACTTACCGCTGGAAGACTGTGGTTAGTTAATAATAATAGCTATCTTTTTTATTGCTTAATATTGCCTTGGCATTATCCTAACCACTTAATACATATTATCCTTTCTCATTTTCTTCATTATCCTTGTTAAAGTTCATAGCTCATTATTTAAATAATTCTCTAACTTATATTCTTATCTTTGCCCTTCTCCAAATGAAATGAAGTGGTAACTCTGATGAGCCCCCGTAACTGGATAATCTGTATCTAAGCAGCCAAGTACTGCTGAAGAAAAGTTTTGACAGAGCAGATTCATGATCATAAATTAATAGGGGAACCAGTGCAGCAGTCTCAACACTGCTTAGATAGCCTACTGTTTTTCCCTAGTTAACTTTTCCTACTATTTTTAACAGTTATTTCAACCACCTCTTTTATGCTTAGCAAGTGGGTTTTCTTCCTAATTTACAGAGACAGTGGAAACCGTTGGAAGGCAGCTTCATTATTGTCCACTATCTGACTTCATCTGTGTTCAAGACTCTTCCAGAGTCTCAGTAGCAGTTGTTCCTGTCTAAAGGTGATCTTTTCACCTCAGCTTTGGATTATATCTCATCCCCTCCTGCCTTCTTAGGGAACAGAAGAATTATTTTATATTCTCTTCGTATTTCCTGGACATTCTTTCTTACATTAGCAGTTGTTATCTTAGTGATAACAACCGTCATTATAACTGTCTTTTGAGTTACATTCTTCTGATCTGGACTAGTTGCCCTCTGTGTCAGATGCAAGTGTTTATTCTGAGATCTTCCTGTATGTCTCTGTTGTGTTAGATCTTCAGTTTTCTTTATGATATGTCTTATTTTTTCTTTATTTACACTGTCCTTTGGTAGAGCACATCTTCCAGTACCTTCTTGAAAAAGTAGGCATGGGAAGTAAGTTTTTTGAGATACTATGTTTAGAAAATGGCATATTCTGTGCTTGTACTTGGATATAGAATTAAAGCTTGAAAACTCTTGTCATTCAAATATTGGAGTCCATACCTCATTGTTTTCTTGTTTACTGTGTAAGTATTGAGAATTCAAAGTCATCCTAGTTCTTGATTATTCGTATCTGATCTAATTGTTTGTTTTTTCTTTTTTAGAAGTTTATGGAATATTCTCAGTGTACCCTTTGATTTCTTGGATTAATTTTTGCCTTTTGTTTTCTCTTTCTGAAACTTCCCATTATTAAGATATGATGTCTCCTAGCCTGCTTCTTTAAATTTCATTTCTTTCTTATTTTCTGTCCTTGTCATTGTGTTCTACTTTTTGGGCGACTTCTTCAACTTTACAGTTCATTTCTTTTATTGGACTTGTGATTTTTCCATAGTAGTTTTAATGCATGAGGGTTCTGTTTTCTCCACATCCTTACCAGCATGTTTTATTGCCTGTTGTATTAGTTCGTTTTCACACTGCTTTGAAGAACTACCTGCGGCCGGGCGTGGTAAGTGGCGCAAGCCTGTAATCCCAGCACCTTGGGAGGCCGAGGTGGGCGGATCACCTGAGGTCAGGAGTTTGAGACCAGCCTGCCAACATGGTGAAACTCCATCTCTACTGAAAATACAGAATATTAGCTGGGCGTGGAGGCGTGCACGTGTAGTCCCAGCTACTCAGGGGGGCTGAGGCATGAGAATCGCTTGAACCTGAGAGGTAGGTGGAGGTTGCAGTGAGCCAAGATCACACCACTGTACTCCAGCTTGGGCGACAGAGTGAGACTTCATCTCAAAAAAAACAAAAGGAAAAAAAAAAAAAAAAGAAAAGAACTACCTGAGACTGGGTAGTTTATGAAGAAGAAAGGTTTAATTGACTCACAGTTCCGCATGGCTGCAGAGGCCTCAGGAAACTTACAATCATGGTAGAAAGTGAAGGAGAATCAAGTACCTTCTTCACATGATGGTAGGAGAGAGAAAGCAAAGGGGGAAATGCCACTTTTAAACCATCAGATATCATGAGAACTCAGTCACAATCATGAGAACAGCATCGGGGAAATCACCCCCATAAGCCAGTCACCTCCCACCAGGACCCTCCCCCGATACATGGGGATTACAATTTGAGATGAGATTTGGGTGGGGACACAGAGCCAAACATATCACCTGTCTTTTGGATAAAAGTCATTTGAACTGGGATGACATGCTATCTAATTATAATTTTGATTTGCATTTCTCTGATGATCAGTTGATGTTGAGCGCCTTTTTATATGCCTGCTTGCCGTTTATGTGACTTCTTTTGAGAAATGTCTATTTAGATCTTTTGCTCATTTTTATTTTTTATTTTTTTATTTTTATTTTTTTATTATACTTTAGGTTCTGGGGTACATGTGCACAATGTGCAGGTTTGTTACATATGTATATATGTACCATGTTGGTGTGCTGCACCCATTAACTCATCGTTTACATTAAGTATATCTCCTAATGCTATCCCTCCCTACTCCCTCCACCCCATGACAGGCCCCTGTGTGTGATGTTCCCCACCCTGTGTCCAAGTGTTCTCATTGTTTAATTCCCACCTGTGAGTGAGAACATGCAGTGTTTGGTTTTCTGCCCTTGTGATAGTTCACTCAGAATGATGTTTTCCAGCTGCATCCATGTCCTTACTAAGGACATGAACTCATCCTTTTTTGTGGCTGCATAGTATTCCATGGTGTATATGTGCCACATTTTCTTAATCCACTCTATCATTGATGGACATTTGGGTTGGCTCCAAGTCTTTGCTATTGTGAATAGTGCCGCAGTAAACAGACGTGTGCATGTGTCTTTATAGCAGCATGATTTATAATCCTTTGGGTATATACCCAGTAATGGGATGGCTGGGTCAAATGGTATTTCTAGTTCCAGATCCTTCAGGAATCACCACACTGTCTTTCACAATGGTTGAACTAGTTTACAGTCCCACCAATGGTGTAAAAGTGTTCCTGTTTCTCAACATCCTCTCCAGCAGCTTTTGTTTCCTGACTTTTTAATGATCACCATTCTAAGTGGTGTGAGATGGTATCTCATTGTGGTTTTGATTTGCATTTCTTTGATGGCCAGTGATGATGCTTTTGCTCATTTTAAAAATTAGATTATTAGATTTTTTTTCCTATAGAATTGTTTGTGCTCCTTATATTTTCTGGTTATTAATCCCTTGTCAGCTAGTTTACAAATTTTTTTTTCCCATTCCATGGGCTGTCTCTTCATTTTATTGATTGTTTACTTTGCTGTGTAGAAGTTTTTTAACCTGATGTGATCCCATTTGTCCATTTTTGCTTTGGTTGCTTTGGTTGCTATAAGAGATGTCTTATAGCACTATTCACAATAGCTAAGATGTAGAATCAACCTAAGTGTCCATCAGTGAATAAATGGATAAATAAAATGTAGTATATATACACATTGAAATATTATTCAACCAAAAATATCTTGAGTAATATCCCTGTGCTTACAGGATATTACTCAAGAAATCTTTGCCCAGTCCACTGTCTTGGAGAATTTCCCCCAGTGCTTTATTTTCATAGTTTTGGGCTGGGTGTGGTGGCTCATGCCTGTAATCCCAGCACTTTGGGAGGCTGAGGCAGGCAGATCACAAGGTTAGGAGTTCAAGACCACCCTGGCCAATATGATGAAACCCTGTCTCTACTAAAAATACAAAAATTAGCTGGGTGTGGTGGTGAGCACCCATAGTCCCAGCTACTCGGGAGGCTGAGGCAGGAGAATCGCTTGAACCAGGAAGTGGAGGTTGCAGTGTGCCGAGATCATGCCACTGCACTCCAGCCTGGGTGATAGAGCAAGACTCTGTCTCAAAAAAAAAAAAAAAAATTCATAGTTTGAGGTCTTCGATTTAAGTCTTTAATTCATTTTTATTTGATTTTTGTATATAGTGAGAGATAGGGGTCTAGTTTCATTCTTCTACATATGGATATCCAGTTTTCCCAGCACTTTTCCCCGAATGTATCTTCTTGGCACCTTTGTTGAAAATGAGTTCACTGTAGATGTGTGGATTTAATTCTGGGTTCTGTCTTCTGTTCCATTGGTCTGTATGTCTGTTTTTATGCCAGTACCATACTGTTTTGGTTAGTATGGCTCTGTAGTATAATTTGAAGTCAGGCAGTATGATTCCTCCAGTTTTATTTTCCCCTAGCCTAATTAAAATTTCCCCTAGCCTAATTATTCTGAAGAATAAGATCAGGCCAGGCACAGTGGCTTATGCCTATATTCCCAGCACTTTGGGAGGCTGAGGTGGGAGGATCTCTTGAGTCCAAGAGTTTGAGACCAGCCTGGGCAGCATAGTGAGACTGTCTCTCTACAAAAAAATTTAAAAGTTAGCTGGGTGTGGTGGCACGTGCCTGTAGTCCCAGCTACTCAGAAGGCTGAAGTGGGAAGATAACTTGAGCCCAGGAGTTTAAGGCTACAGTTAACTGTCATCATGCCACAGCACTCCAGCCTGGGTGACAAAGTGAGACCTCATCTCTTAAAAAAAGGAAATAAAAATAGTAAGTTCATGTTGGTATCTAAATACAAGTATTTGGACAGATTCCCCAAGAAATATTATTTATTTCTTATGCCAGTAGTGATTAGAGCAGATACTGAATATATCATTCTGTGTCTGTATATCATCGGGCAGATTTCTTTAAACTCTAAACTAAAGCAAACAAACAAAAAACTATTGCTAGACCCTGCAAATCAGATAACTGATTTCATCAAATCTATAGAAACCAACTCACCTGGTTTGAGATGATTTGTTCCTCACATGTTCCTTTTTCATAGCATGTTCTTGTGCAATACACGAACTAACATTTTTTAGAAGCTTGTGAAATATTTTCTTTGTGGTTTGGATGAGGAAGACTGAGATACAATGTGTCATAGTAGAAAAGAGAACAAATGCCAATTTAATGAAAGATTTTTTAAAAGCTTAGTAATTCTTAATAGGACTTTATTTCTAGACAAATATTTCTTCAGTGGAAGCCAAACATAAATGGGCTAGTTGATAATTTGGTGAGGTAACAAAAGATAAACATGTTTCTGTATGGCAGAAATCTAGAAAATATAATTTGACTTATCTTTTGCAGACTTTTTTTGATCAAATGTAGAGAAAAACATTAATATACAAATCCTTTCTAAAATTGATACATAATAACTATATATTTATAGTGTATGTGTGATATTTTGATACATGCGTACAGTGTGTAAGGATCAAATGGGACTAATTGAGATACCCATCACCTCAAATATTTATTGTATATCGTGGAGTATTGAGAACATTTCCAAATCTTTTCTCTTACCTATTTTGGAATATACAATAAATTATTGTTAACTATAGACACCCTGCTGTGCTATTAAACAATAGAATGTATTCCTTCTATCTGACTGTAATTTTGTACCCCTTAACCAACCTCTCATTGTTCCCGCCTTCCTACCCTTCCCAGCCTCTGGTAACCACCATTCTACTCTCTACTGCTGGATATATATCCAAATGAATGGAAATCAGTATATTGAAGAGATGTCTTATAGCACTATTCACAATAGCTAAGATGTGGAGTCAACCTCAGTATCTATCAGTGGATAAATGGATAAAGAAAATGTAGTATATATACACAATGAAATATTATTCAGCCATAAAAAAGATTGAAATCCTGTCTTTTGCAATAACATGGATGCCCCTAGAGGACATTATGTTAAGTGAAATAAGCCAAGAACAGAAAGCCAAGTTCTTTTTTGGCTTTTCTGGCTAAACATTAATTCCAAAAATCTTCCTCATTCATATGTAGGTATATATAACTCATCTTTTTTATTGTGAGTTGTGGCTCTTCTGGTTTCTCTGTCATCTCTAGCTCTTGCACCTCTGATTCACCTAATGTCTGTTCACTTAATTAGCACGGAAGTCTTCAATTCTATTAAATTCTGCTTAATTCTGCTTTAATTCTGTTAAATCTCTGCTTCTGTTGCTTTATATCCTTTTTTTTTAATGCCCTCTTTCTTGGAGAGAGTAATCATTTGACTCAATTCCCATAAATACCATATGATTCTCAAATCTATCTGCAGCCTGCCCTTTAATTATCCATATTTGTGCCTTTATCATTGGTACATGTAACTACTTAAAGTAACTAAAAATAAATACATTTTACAATTCTGTTTCTCAGTCCCAGTAGCTGTATTTCAAATGCTTAAAGGCCACATGTGGCTGGTGTCTACCATGTTGGACAGTGCAGATATAGAACATTTTTGCCATCTTAGAAAATTCTATTGAACAGCAGTGCTCTAAAGCTTATTTTGTTTTTACTTGTTATGGTTTGAATGTGTCCTCTAAAGTTCTTGTGTTGGAAACCTAATTCCCAGTGCAACAATACTGAAAGGTGGGACTTTTAAGAGGTCATTAGGTCATGAGGGTAGAGTCCTCATGAATGAATTATTGCCATTGTTGTGAGAGTGAGTTATTTATTACAGGAGTGGGTTCCTGATAAAAGGAGAAGTTGGGCCCCTTTCCACTTTCCCTCTTGTGTTCTCTTGCTCTTCTGCTTTCCACCATAGAATGATACAGCATGAAGGCCCTTGCCAGATACAGGCCCCTACACCTGGACTTCTCAGCCCCGAGAACCATGAACCAAATAAAGTCTGTTGTTTATAATTACCCAGTCTGTGATATTCTGTTATAGCAACAGAAAATGGACCAAAACATTTGTTTTCTTCCATCCCGCCCCCCCCACCCCACTTGTCTGTCTGTTATCAACTCTGCTGGTCATTTTTCCCAGTAACCATGTCCATGGTTGTATTCAGTTATTTCACAATTAATTGCTCCTTAATTTGCACTCTAGGTCTTTACTTATATCTTGTTAAAGAACAGAGGTAGGCAAACATTTCCTGTAAAGGGACAGATAATAAATATTTTAGGCTTCTATGTTGTGGTTACTCAGTTCAGCTGTTGCATTACAGCCATGAATGTGACTATGTTCCAGTAAAACTTTACTTACAAAACTGGGTGATGGACTGGATTTGGCCTACGGGCCTTAGTTTGCCCACCCTTGGTATAGAACTTTAAAAACTGTGTTATGAATGTTCTAATTATATAAGTATACTGAAGATAATAAAATGAGTACCCATTTACCCAACCACCAAGCTTCAAAAATGAAACACTCTCAGTACAGTGGAAACCTCCTAGGTGACCACTCCCAAAACACCTCCGTTATGTTCAACACATTGTAACTACCACTCTGACAATAGATAGTGTTGTCTTAGATGGTATTATGCCCTATGATATTATGCAACTTGCATTTTTCCCACTCAACATTATATTTGTTGAGATTCATTTGTATGGATTTTTAACTTTCTTTGTTATTTTTTCTATATGGTATTTCATTGTGTGTGTGTGTATATATATATATCATAATAACTTACCCATTTTCTTTTTTTTTTTTTTTTTTTTTTTGAGATGGAGCTTCGCTCTTCTTGCCCAGGCTGGAGTGCAATGGCACAATCTCGTCTCACCGCAACCTCTGCCTCCTGGGTTCAAGCGATTCTCTGCCTCAGCCTCCCGAGTAGCTGGGATTACAGGCACATGCCACCACACCCAGCTAATTTTGTGTTTTTAATAGAAACGGGGTTTCACTGTGTTGGTCAGGCTGGTCTCTGCCTCCTGGGTTCAAGCGATTCTCCTGCCTCAGCCTCCCGAGTAGCTGGGATTACAGGCACATGCCACCACACCCAGCTAATTTTGTGTTTTTAATAGAAACGGGGTTTCTCCATGTTGGTCAGGCTGGTCTCGAACTCCTGACCTCAGGTTGAGCTTGTTATAATCATACCCCATACGGATAATATAAGGAAGGGATAAGCTATATATTCTGTTAAAGGATTGAGAATAGAAGTAAGTCGTATTATGCCGTAGCCGCCTAGTTTTAGGAGTACTGCAGCAAGGACTATTGATCCGGCAGTGGGGGCTTCAACATGGGCTTTGGGGAGTCATTGGTGTAGGCCATATAGGGGTATTTTCACTATAAAGGCTATCATGCATGCTAGTCATATGAGATTATGGGATCAGGTGGTCATTAGTTTTTGGGCGGTGAGTGTTAGTAGTATTATGTTTAGTGAGCCTAGGATATTGTAGGTATAGATTAGTACAATAAATAGGGGGAAGGAGCCGGCTAGTGTATAGAATAGAAAATATGTGCTTGCGTTGAGGCATTCTGCTTGGTTACCCCATCGGGTAATAATAATTAGGGTTGGGATAAGAGTAGTTTCGAATAGGATATAGAATATAATTAGTTCTGTGGCTATAAATGTTAGAATTAGGGAGATTTGTAGGGAGATCATTATGGAGAGGTAGAGTTTTTTCCGTGAGGTGGGTTCATTGTGTAGATGATATTGGCTTGCTATTATTATGAGAGGTAAGAGTCAGGCTGTTAGTATTAGGAGGGGTGGTGTTAGCGGATCGGAAAATGAAGAGGTTGAATGGTTGAAGAGATTGTTACTAATTTGATTGAAGAATAATAGAGGAATGAGGCTAATAATTAGGCTGTGCATGGTTTTGTTGACCCAGATTATATTGTTTTTGGAGAATCATGTTGTTAGTAGTAGTATGATTATAGGAATAATTATTTTTAACATTGGAGTAAGTTTAGGTTGTGGATGTGATCTAGGCCATATGTGTTAGAGAGTGAGATTAGTAAGGCAAGGCCTACTGCTGCCTCCCGAGCAGTGAACACTAATAGAGCAATGGGTATGATGTTGGCTAAGGAGAAATGCATGGTTAAAGTTGTGAGGGTACTTATGATAAAAAGTGATAGTATTATTCCTTCTAGGCATAGTAAGGAGGATATTAAGTGTGAACGGTAGGTTAATACGCCTAAGAGTGAAATAGTAAATGCTAGCATAATGTTTATGTAGATGGAGGGTATTTGGTGAGTATGATTATCATAATCTAATGAGTCAAAATCATTTATTTTATTTAAACTACTTACCAATTCAGTTCAATCTAGTCCTTTTTGGGTTCATTCATAGGCTAGGCTAAGAATTAGAATGATAATTAGCATAATGGAAGGTTTAGTTATTAGTGGAAGATTGGTTGTTTGAAGGGCTCATGGTAGGGGTAGTAGTAGGGCGATTTCCAGGTCAAATAGTAGAAAAGTAATGGCAACTAAGAAAAATTTTATGGAGAAAGGAATACGAGCAGAGCTTAGTGGGTCAAAGCTGCACTCATAGGATTGGATTTTTCTATATAAGTATTGAGTTGAGGTAGTCAGAATGTAATAGTTATTAGTAGTAGGGCTAGTAGGGTATTAATTGTTAAGGCTAGTACTAGGTTGATCATTCTTTTTCGAATGTTATCGAAACTAGTTGATTGGAAGTCAGCTGTACTGATTATACTAAAAGAATAGGATCCTCATCAGTAGATAGGTATATATAGGAATAACCAGACTACATCCACGAAGTGTCAATACCAGGCGGCGGCTTCAAAGCCGAAATGGTGGTTGGATGTAAAGTGATACAGTAGTTGGCGGATAAGGCAGATAATGAGGAATGTTGATCCAATAATGA
>NW_012104610.1:82214-84153 GCF_000951045.1 Mandrillus leucophaeus
CGAGTTGATGGGTGCAGCACAGCAACATGGCACAAGTATACATATGTAACAAACCTGCACGTTATGCACATGTACCCTAGAACTAACTTAAAGTATAATAATAAAAAAAACCCCACCCAATTAAAAAAAGAAAAAAAAAGAATGTCGCACCGTAGACACCATCAGAAATAGTAAAAGATGATTCGAAGTACCCTGAGGTTTGTAGGAGGGTGAAGTAAATGCCTAGCCGATTGTAATGAGAAGTGCTTGAATTATTTGTTTTCGGTTATTTTCTGTTAGACTATGATGGGCTCAAGTGATTGTGACTCTTGATGCAAGTAGTACGGACGTATTTAAAAGTGGTGCTTCTAGAAGGTTTAGGGGAATAATGCCTGTTGGTGGCCAGTGTCCTCCTAATTGCGGGGTAGGGGCGAGGCTGGAGTGGTAAAATGCTCAGTAGAAACCGGTGAAGAAGAAGACTTCTGAAATGGTAAATAGTACTATTCCGTAGCGGAGGCCTTTTTGGACGGATGTTGTGTGATGGCCTTGGTAAGTACTTTCTGGAACAATGTCGCGTCATCATTGATATATAGTTAATATATTAGTTAGTAGGCCTAGTGTTAACAGGGTGTTGGAATAAAAGTGAAATCATATAATTAAGCCAGATGTTGTTAGGAGAGCTGAGAGGACTCCTGTTAGTGGTCAGGGGCTGGGTTTAAGTATGTGGTAGGCATGGGATTGGTGGGTCATTAGGTGTTGTCGTGTAGGTAGAGGCTAACTAAGAGTGTGAGAACATAGGCTTGAATCAGGGCGACGGCGATTTCGAGAATGGTTAGTAGTACTAGGAGTATGAAGATAATTGAGGTGGTAGGGGGGCTAATAGTTGATAATGCTAATGCAGTACTTCCAATTAGGTGTAGGAGTAAATGGCCTGCCGTGATGTTAGCAGTTAAGCGTACAGCTAAGGCCACTGGTTGAATAAATAAGCTGATGGTTTCAGTGATTACTAGTATGGGGATAAGGGGTGTGGGCGTACCTTGTGGTAGAAAGTGAGCTAGAGAGTTTTTAGTTTTAAAGCGAAGTCCTGTAATTACTGTGCCTGCTCATAGGGGGATTGTTATAGCTAAATTTATGGATAGTTGGGTGGTTGGGGTAAATGAGTGAGGTAGAAGTCCAAGAAGGTTGGTTATGGTAATAAAGATAATTAGGGACATTAGTATGAGGGATCAGGTTTGCCCTTTGGTATTGTGAATTGCTGTTATTTGTTTTAGGGCAAGTTGAGTTAGTTTTTGTTGAATGGTAATTAGCAGGTTGTTAATAAGGTGGTTGGAAGTTGGAAATAGTAAGCAGGGAAATAGAATGATAGGTACTGCAGCAGGCAGGTTTAGAATTGTTGGGGCGATGAATGGAGTAAATAGATTTTCGTTCATTTTGATTGTCAAGGGCTGTTGTAGTTTTGTGTGTTAAAAATTTTTTGTGAGGGGGATAAGTGGTAACTTGTGTTTAGTAATTTTAGTTGTATGATGAGATATAGTGTGAGGAGTATGGATGTGATGATGATCGGTCATGTAGATGTATTTAGTTGGGGCATTTCACTGTAGAGAGGGGTTGCTTCTCTCGGTCTTTAACTTAAAAGGTTAATGCTGGAGTGTACAGTGGGTCTGTAGAGATATTTTGTAAAGATTTATGGGGTAGAGGTGTTTTAGAAGCATAGAGTAGGGTGTGGTGAGTCTATAGAGTAAATACGGGTCCTATTTCAAAAATTCTTAGTGGAATTAGTTCTACCACGACGGGTATAAAGCTGTGGTTGGCGCCGCAGATTTCTGAGCATTGTCTGTAGTAGACGCCTGATCATATGGCGGTAAATGTAGTTTGGTTTAAGCGTCCGGGGACTTCATCTGTTTTTTTGTTTTTGTTTTTTTTTTTTTTTGAGATGGAGTCTCGCTCTGTCGCCCAGGCT
>NW_012104610.1:84485-121345 GCF_000951045.1 Mandrillus leucophaeus
GGCCTCCCAAAGTGCTGGGATTACAGGCTTGAGCCACCGCGCCCGGTCCGCATCTGTTTTTTAACCCTAGTGTGGGAACGGTTCATGAGTGTAAGACGTCCTGAGATGTAATTATTATACGAACGGGGGCTTCAATTGGAAGAACTACTCGGTTGTCAACTTCGAGAAGCCGAAGGTCTCCTGGGTTTAAAAATAATGGTGGAAGTATATAAGAGTTAAAGATTAACCCCCCGTAATCTGTGTATTCGTAGGTTCAGTATCATTGGTGTCCGGTTGATTTGATAGTAAAAGAGGGGTTGTTGATTTCATCTGTCAAATACAGGATGCGTAAAGATGGGAGAGCGATTAAGACTAAAATGATAGCAGGTAAGGTGGTTCAAATGGTTTCCATTTCTTGGGCTTCTGTGATATTGGTATTGGTTAGTTTTGTTGTGAGTGTTAGGGAGAGGACATATAAAACTAGGAAGCTGATTAAGAAAATGATTATGAGAGCATGATCATGAAAGGCCATTAGTTCCTCTATAATAGGGGATGTGGCATCTTGAAGACCTAGTTGAACTAGATTAACATATATAGGATTTAACCTATGAGTTAACTTTGACAAAGTTATGAAATAGTTTTTCTAATATCTTATTGAAAAACATATAGGGGTTATAGGGTTGGCTTGAAACCAGTTTTAGGAGATTCAATTCCTTCCTTTTTCTTCTAGGTTTTATGTAGGTTGGCTCTTCAAATGTATGGTAGGGTGGAGGGCAACCATGCAGTCACTCTAGGTTGGTAGAGGGCTGTTCAATTAATGAGACTTTACGTTTTGAGGCGAAGGCTTCTCAGGTTATGTAGATTATTAGTATTACTGCTACTAGGGAAATGAAGGAGCCTATGGATGATAGAATATTTCATGTGGTATACGCATCAGGGTAGTCGGAAAGCGTCGGGGTGTTCCATATAAGCCGAGAAAATGCTGTGGAAAGAAGGTTAAATTTACACGTATAAATATAATGGCAAAGTGGGCTTTGGCATAAGCTTGGTCTAGTGTGTAGCCTGAGAATAAGGGGAATCAGTGAATAAAACCTCCTATAATAGTGAACACAGCGCCTATTGATAGGACATAGTGAAAGTGGGCTACAACATAGTATGTGTCGTGTAATACAATGTCTAATGATGAATTCGCTAATACAATGCTGGTTAAGCCCCCCACTATGAAGAGAAAAATAAAGCCTAGGGCCCAAAGTATTGCGGGGGATCATTTGGTATTGCTTCCGTGGAGTGTAGTAAGTCAGCTAAAAACCTTAACACCGGTGGGAATAGCAATAATTATAGTGGCAGAGGTGAAGGGAGCTCGTGTATCTATGTGTATACTCACTGTAAACATGTGATGGACTCATACAATAAAGCCTAAGAACCCAATTGATATCATGGCTCAGACTATACCTATATACCCAAATGGTTCTTTTTTTCCGGAGTAATATGTTACAATATGAGAGATTATTCCAAATCCCGGGAGGATAAGAATATAGACTTCGGGGTGACCGAAGAATCAGAATAGATGTTGGTATAAGATGGGATCACCCCTTCCAGCTGGATCAAAGAAAGTAGTATTGAGGTTACGGTCTGTTAGTAGTATAGTGATGCCAGCGGCTAGGACTGGTAGAGAGAGGAGGAGGAGAACTGCTGTAATTAGGACTGATCAGACACATAGGGGGGTTTGGTACTGAGATATGGCAGGGGTTTTGTATTAATAATAGTGGTGATGACCTTGGCCTCCCAAAGTGCTGGGATTACAGGCATGAGCCACTGCGCCCGGCCATAACTTACCCATTTTCTTAATGGAAATTTTAGTTGTTTATTGTTTTACTGTTATAAACAATGCTGTTACCAACAGTCTTCTGGTTCTCTTGTGCAAGAGATTCTCCCTGGTTCACTTGTGCAAGAGATTCTTAAGGGAATATACCTAGAAGTGGTATGTATTAGAAGCTGTACAAAAGAGTGCCAGCTTACAATCCTTTTATTGTACCTTTCAGCGTCGTTTGCATATCATTTTAAGCTTGGGAAGCATTTGAGTTTGTACTAGGTGATAGGTACTTGGTGATACAGAGATGAATTGCATGTGATCCATACTGTCATTGAGCCAGAAACAAGGTTATTCTCTGTCCCCAAAGGGCTTATGGAATATGGGGTTATAGATTGTTTCCCTGCTACATTGGTTATATTAGGATTGGTTCCCTGTGACTTAAAGAGATAAAATTAGGATGCTTCTTGTAAGTCTTTACCAAACTTCTAAAGTAATTATTTTGAAATATTTTTAGCAGTTGAACAACTTTTTAAAATGAACTCCTACATGGAATCTTTATGTATAAAGCAGATAAAAGGGAAGTTATTTGGTTAAAGCTTGTGAGCCTGTTTCCTTTGTGTGTTTTCCCCACTCTCCATACCTGCCTGTGACATCCTCTACTTTCGCATGGTTCCTAAGGCATCAGGCTGAATACTAGGGCACCTTGAAATATAGTTTGGAAACAAATGTTCTAAGACAGGATTTTCCAACTACTAAATTTCTTATAGAGGTCTAAGCTTTACCTAGATGATCTTAATTTTAGACTTTTTTGAGGTAATCTCATAAAGATATAAATCAGAACATGGTAATCAGTTCACATCCTTCAGTGGACCAGTCTAACAGGTAATTGAATATTCTCATTTCAGAGTTTAATGTCTTGGGCTGGAGAATCAACAATAGATGAGGGGTACCGAAGCAGAGAATACATAAAACTGTTAATGAGAGCATTGTATAGAGTGACAAGAGGCATAAGAAGAAAATTTTAAAGAGGTTAACTCTTTTTAAATCATTTTTATTGAGGTACAATTAATATACAATAAGAAGCATCTATTTTAAAATAGGATTGGTTGAGTTTTGACAAAAGCGTATAACCATGTAGTCATTATCATAATTGCAATCAACATCTAGAGTATTTCCATCCTTCCAAACTTTCTCTCTTGTTCCTTTGCAGTTATATTTGATTTCCATTGCTATATAACAAATCACCACAAACTTAGAGGTTTTAAACTACCCCCATTTATTATCTCACAGTTCTGTAGGTCAGAAGTCCAAGTAGGCTTAGCCAGGTTCTCTGCTTAGGGTTTCACAAGGCCAAAATCAAAATGTCACCTTGGCTGCATTCTTATCTGGAGATTCTAGGGAAGAATTTCCTTCCAGAGTCACTCAGGTTGTTGGCAAAACCCAGTTCCTTCTGGTTGTAGGACTTAACCCTGTTTTCTTGCTGGCTGTAGGCTGGGGTCATTCTCAGCTCCTAGAGGTGCTCTCAGGTCCTTTGCATATAATTCTCCATTACCAAGCCAGCAGTAGTGTGTCCAATCCTGTTCATGTTTTGAATTTCTGACTTTTTTGCTACTCGCTAGAGAAAACTCTGCTTTTAAAGATTCATGTGATTAGGTAATCACAGATGATCTCCCTTTTGTCATTTAACGTAGCATAATCACAAGAGTGATTATGTTCTACTGACACTCAAAGGAAAGGGGATTATACAAGGGCAAGGGTCATTGGGATCATTTTATAGTTCTGTTTACCTCAGCAGTCTTCACATATTTTGTTAAATTTACTCCTAAGTATTTCGTATTTCTCAGTGTTACTGTAACTTTTAGATTTTAATTTTACCTTTCAATTATTTTTATTGATCTATAAACATATGATTGATTTTCATATTTTACATAAAATATAAAATATATTTTATTTTATATTTTAAGTAACACAGTTACTTACAGTGTTACTCTGTGTAACAAATGACTGTAAGACTTAGTGGCTTAAAACAACAGCATTTGGTTTCCCTCAAATCTATACTTTGGGCAGGGGGGGCAGTAGGGATAACTTATCTCCGTACCACTCACATCAGCTAGAGAAACAAGTGTGAAGGTTGAATTCTGAGGGCTTTCTTTCTCACATGTCTCATTACTGCTGGCTATTGACTTAGACCTTCCCGAGGCTGTCAGCTGGAGCTTCTGCACTCGGCTGCTTGGTATTGCCTGGACTTTATCAGAGTGTTGTGGTTGGGTTCCAAAGGCAAATATGAGGGCAGTAGGGGTTAGGGGAATGTTTTGTCTCATTTTGTATACCTGGCCCCAAAATCGGTGTTGAATGAGTGAGAAAGGAGAGGTTCAGTTGCCTTTTCTTCATGGAAGTCTTTTCTTCACAGAGGAATTCGCATCTCACCAAGGGCTTTGTATGTGAGTGGGATGTCGGCAGGCTGTGGCAGCAGACAGCGGCATTTCACAGGGATGGACTTTTATGAGAAGGGGAGTGAAAGTGATGCACAGAAGAAACCAGTAGCTCTGGAGAGAGCCAGGAGAGTTCTAGCAATAGTTTTTAAGTGAGGTTAAAAAAAATTTGACCTTGAGGAAAGAATTCTAAAATGCCACTAAAGTAGCTTTGATTTTTTAAAACCAACCAGGTTAAAATGTGAACACATGATTATTTGTTATCACTAGTTTTAAATGCAGTTTTCTATAACATATTATATTTTTACATTATATTTTATTGTAGGACTTTTAAATAAAAGACAATTTTCATACATTAGAATTGTCAAAGTATTTTTAATCACTGGATTGTAGACTGTTAGGTTTTGGTAGTCTTCTTAGATTCTATAATATTTATTGTTGGTTAACAACTTGAGGTGGTGAGCACTGTTAGCATTAATTTTGGGGTTAAGAAAGGAAATGGCATATGGATTATCTGTTCAACATTCTTAGCCATTTGTGGCTTTCGTTGAGTTTTCTTGGTTTATCAGTCATTTATCAAGTATCTCCCTTTAGTTTTCTTTTTTAAACCATTTTGAAATGGCAAGTTGGATTCATTTTACTGGTATTCTGATGACTGTTGATTGTGGTTCTCAGGCTGATGTAATCATGTCACAAAATACAATAGAGATTATATTCCATCACTGAGGTGCTTAGTCACAGATTAAAATAGTCCCTGGCCACAGACAAGTCTTTTTTTGAGCCCAGTCCCCTATTGCTGTAATAACAAGGGTCGGGTCTCACTTGTGTGCATTTGGTCATGTTTTACCTAGCATAACCAATGTGTGTTTAAACTTCATCCAATAAAGCACTTAAGCCTAAGAATTTTGCTTCTTTATCACAAATAACATAGTGTGGAGTTTGCTGAACTCTATTTTCAGACACAGCTTTATAATTTCTGACTTAATTGCAAGTTAAGCCATTTTATTTGTTTTCTTATTAAATTAACTAGTCAAAACATACCACAATTCATTGAGTCTAACATTTGGGCTTTTTTCTAATATTTTAATGTTTTTTATATCTTCGATGCTTCTCGTATTCTGTGGTATCTTAAAGAAAGGAAGATAATTTTGCCTAAAGTTCCACTTTGTACAAAGCACAGAAAGAAGTAAGGAAATGGGACAAACACTCTCTAACTTCAAAAGATTAAGACAAAGATTGATCTTTTTGTCTCTGTCTCTCTCTGTGTTTTTCTCTTTCTTTCTCAGATACATACTCTAAATAATTAACTGAAGTGGCAAAACCTAAATGCCAACTAGCTTTTCTGCACAATTCTAATCCAATTTTTATTCCTGATATAAATAACTCAAAGCCAAATAAAATTAAATGAAACCATTCTAACATGATCCAAGAGGGAGAAAGTCTGTAGGTGAAGATAATAAACATTGGAGTGCAGCTCCTTCTCTCATAAGGTTTTTGAAGGGAGTAGGTAGACTGTTAACACTGATTTTGACATGCTACACTGGGCAGTTCAAGTATTAACTTAGCCCTGACAGTGAGGAGGAGACATCTGGGGTCTGAGAAGACCAGCCACCTAAGTGATACCCCAGGTATACTATTTTAAATTGATTTCAAAGAAAATCTATATAAAAGGTAGTAACATATGTATATATGTGTGTATATCATTAAAACCATGTTTTTCACTTAAGATGAATCACTGGACAAAGCCTTACCTATCAGTTTTGAAGGGAAGGATAACTGGGTTTTGTTTTGTTTTTGTTTGTTTGTTTACCAATTTATAGAAATATCTTTTAACATTGCTAAAATAAAACCATTAAAGCACCAAGGAAAAGTGTTAGTCAAAGGATGAACCTTGGGTACACAGAAGCACTGCTGGTCTCTGGAGTGAGGATGACTGGTCAGAGCATCCTGACTTCTGTAAGCAGGCCTTATGTTTGTAGGGTATATAGTTCATAGCCTTTAACCCTGCCAAGAACAGAGAAAGTTTGCAGGGCTTCTGAAATTCCATACCAACACTATCATTTTGGAAATCAGAATAACCCTCCATTTATGGATATTGTAATTTGTCATCTGTCAGCATAATTGGAGATATGTATTATTTGGCAAGAAGAGTTCCTCTTCAGGGCTCTCCACTAAGATATGTGTGCCACAGTTATTCTGATCCTGTGTATTGGAATCCCAGCCCTGGTTAGTCCTCATGGATTATCTTTCAATGAGACATCAAGACATAACTACAGGTAAGATAGCACATCTGAAAGGTAGCCTCTGGAGAGGAGTAACCCTTTCTGAAGAAAAGCTTAGGTCAACCTGAAGGTATTTTCTAGGAAACAGAATGATAAATTATAGTTTCAAATTAAAAGGCAAAGATCTATCAGTCTTAAGGACAGAGTACTAGGGTTATTTATCTGTAATTATTTTCATTTGTTCAGAAAGTAATTTTGGAGCATCTACATTGTACCCTACATAAAACCTTCAGTGGCTTCTTACCACTCTTAGGATAAAATTGGAAAACCTCAAGATAGTTTCAAAGGCCCTATGTGCTCTGTTCTCTGCCCACTTTTTTTTTTTTTTCCGAGACAAACTCTTGCTCTGTTGCCCAGGCTGGAGTGCAGTGGTGCGATCTTGGCTCACTGCAAGCTCCCCTTCCCGGGTTCACGCCATTCTTCTGCCTCAGCCTCCTGAGTAGCTGAGACTACAGGCGCCCACCACCACGCCTGGCTAATTTTTTGTGTGTTTAGTAGAGATGGGGTTTCGCCACGTTAGCCAGGATGGTCTCGATCTCCTGACCTCGTGATCTGCCCGCCTCACCCTCCAAAGTGCTGGGATTACAGGCGTGAGCCACCGTGCCTTGGCCTCTCTACCCACTTCTTTAAAAAAAAAAATTAGATATAATTCACATACCATAAAACTCACCATTTAAAATGTAAAATTCAGTGGTTTTATTATATTTACTAGGTTGTACAACCATCACCACTATCTCATTCCAGAACATTTCTGTTACCCCCCAAAAAAGCTCTATACCCATTGGCAGTCATTTTCTGTTCTCCCTAGTTCCTGGCAACCACTAATCTGCTTTCTGTCTCTGTGAATTTTCCTCTTAATGGTCATTTCCTATAAATGGAATCATATAATATGTGGCCATTTGTGTCTAGACTCTTTCACTTTGCATGTTTTCAAGGTTCATTCATGTTGTAGCATATATTAGTAATAGTACTTTATTGTTTTTTATACCTGAATAATAGTCATATTGATATGGATGTACCACATTTTGTTTACCCATTCATAAGTTGATGGGCATTTGGGTTGTTTCCACTTTTTGGCTGTTACCAGCCTATCTCTTTATTCTCATCTATTTCCCCCACTACACCACGGTCTTTTTACATATTGCTCTTACTGCCTAAAACAATCCCTGTCTTCACTATCCTCATTTACTTTCTTAACTCTTTGTTTTGTTGTGTGTGTGTGTGTGTTTTGTTTTTTGTTTTTGTTTTTGTTTTTTTTTGAGGCAGAGTCTTGCCCTGCTGCCCAGGCTGGAGTACAGTGGTGTTATCCCGGCTCACTGCAAGCTCCACCTCCTGGGTTCATGCCATTCTCCTGCTTCATCCTCCCAAGTAGCTGGAACCACAGGCACCCACCACCACGCCTGGCTAATTTTTTGTAGTATTTTAGTAGAGACAGGCTTTCACCATATTGGCCAGGATGATCTCGATCTCCTGACCTCGTAATCCGCCCCCCTTGGCCTCCCAAAGTGCTGGGATTACAGGCGTAAGCCACCGCGCCCGGCTACTTTCTTAACTCTTAATCAGGGTTCACATCCCAGTCCAAATCTATTTCTTTAGGGAATCCTTCCTCAAACTGTATCATATTCCTCTATTATATGTTCTTGTAGCATCAGGTTTTTTTCCTTCAAAAGAATCCTTGTGATTTATAATTACATACCTGATTGTATTATCTCTTTGCGTTTTCCTCCTACCCTTAGTATGCTAAGCAAAATTGTGTTTTCTGCTTACAATTGTATCCCTGAAATCTAGCACAGTAACTGACATATGTATCTGTTGAATGTATTCATGCAGGAATCTGTTTGCATCATTGAGTACTAGGGACACAAAAATGAAAAACCAGTCTCTGTTTGCAGGGAGCTTGCAGTGAAGCTATGCAGGCAAGTAAGTATTTTGTAAGAATAAATGCTATAATTCCTATATTAGTATAACAAACTAATATGCTCAGTTTAGGCTGGATGTGGTGGCTCACACCTGTAATCCCAGCACTTTGGGAGGCCGAAGCAGGAGGATCACTTGAGGTCAGGAGTTCAAGACCAGCCTGGCCAACATGGTGAAACCCTGTCTCTACTAAAAATGCAAAAATTAGCTGAGTGCGGTGGCGGGCATCTGTAATCCCAGCTACTCAGGAGGCTGAGACAGGAGAATCACATGAACCCGGGAGGCACAGGTTGCAGTGAGCTGACAGGGCACCACTGCACGCCTTCCTGGGCAACAGAGTGAGACCAACTCAAAAAAAAAAGCTCAGTTCAAAGAATAATAATAAAGTGAACATCCTCCTTCTTGCCCTGTAGATGTATCCATCACCCTGGTAGTTATATTAAATGTTCCCATGCTTTTCTTTATTGTTTTATTACACAGGAATTTATCCATAAACAACGTTGTTTATCTTTTTCTCTTGCCTCATTGTTACTTTATGTGAGTAGAGTCATGTTTCCTGCCGATGTTTATATTTTTGAGATTGTATCTATATTGATACATAGAACTGTAGTTCATTCATTTCCCCTCCAGTATTGTATTCTGTTTTATGACTGTATTACACAAAGCATGGATTAGTCCTGGTCATGAGGTAGAGCAGCAGAATCTTATCACAAGAGATGACATACTATGTGATTCCATTTCTATACTTAAGAACATGCAAAACTAATCTGTGGTAATAGAAGTCAGAACAGTGGTTATCTTGGGTGAGGAGTGTACATAGAATGGGAAAGAGTGCCTTCTGAGGTGTTGGAAATGCTCTAAATCTTGATCTGGATGGTAATTACCCAAGTATAATCACATTGAAGACTTATGAAGAGTCACATTTACATGTTATACTTTAACAAAAAGTTTCAAAAATAAATACATGAAAATATTGAGTTTTAAAACAAAATACTGTAATGACAGTATGTACAAATGTAATTAGAACATAGGAAATAGAAGGAAAGTCACAAAAGGCTTTATAGAAGTAGCTTTTTTTAAGTTAAGACTTATTTTGTCTCACCTGGTAGAATGTATGGCATTGAAAGGAGGAAATGTGTATTGTTTCCTACTGTGTTTTAGTGCATAGAAGAGTGGCTCAGTAAAAATTCATAGAATTGAATCAAATTTAGTTTTCCTGGAAGACAGGCAAATGGAGAACTTTCCAAGTATAGAGGCAATAATAATTCTGGGCTACAGATAGAGGTAGTTCAGTATTTCTACAGTGTAATGTACAGCTGGAGTGTGGCAGGAGATGAGACTGGATTCTAGGAAGTTATATGAATGGGCTTGTATCCACTGCTAAGAATTGTTCTACAGGCAATAGGGATCTATCAGAGACCTTTGAATTAAGAAGTAAAATGATCGACCAGGCGTGGTGGCTCACGCCTGTAATCCCAGCACTTTGGGAGGCCAAGGTGGGCGGATCACAAGGTCAGGAAATCGAGACCATCCTGGCTAACACAGTGAAACCCCGTCTCTACTAAAAATACAAAAATTAGCTGGGCGTGGTAGCGGGCACCTGTAGTCCCAGCTACTTGGGTGGCTCAGGCAGGAGAATGCCGTGAACCCAGGAGGCAGAGCCTGCAGTGAGCCGAGGTCACGCCACTGCACTCCAGCCTGGGCGACAGAGCAGGACTCCATCTCAAAAAAAAAAAAAAAAAAAAGAAGTGAAATGAACCAATTTGGATGTTTAGAAGGATTACTCTGGCAGCAATATGAAAGGCAGATACTAATAGCAAGAATACCAGTAAGGCTATTACCATAAAGACCTGGGGCTGTGGGTTGTAAAGGAGAAAGATGTAGATTCAGAAGTTAACGCAGAAGATTCTGCTGCTGATGATGATGATAGAAGTTAACATGAAGAGAGTGCTTACTGTGTGTCAGGAACTCTGCTAGACTCCAGATGAAAAGGCAACAAAAACACAGCGCTTGTCCTTGAGGAGTGAAGACAGATGTGTACTGTTAGAGGCATGTACACAATATGATAGGAGCACAAAGGGGAAGGAATAAGCAACCTCATCTCAGGGAGTAAAGACTTCTCACACATGGTTACATTTGTGTTGGGTCTTAAAGGATGGATGGTATAATGACGTCAAAGAAGAGTTATAATGACATCTTAAGCATGGGGAAGAGCCAGTGCAAAGACACAAATAGTACATGATTCAGTGTGGTGGGAACATAAGATTGGAACCATCAACCAGTTGTTCATTTTTCTGTACATATTCCACTGATTTTTTATAGTCAGGATATATTTGTTTTTGTTTCTTTAAAAGTAATTCTCTTGATTTCTGTTACATCATTTCAGTCTTTAGAGAAATATTTGAATGCTGATTGTGTCATCCATAATATTAACTGTATTATCCATGTTTATATCATCCATAAATTTGATAGGCTTTCCTACTATTTATTCCTTCAGGGATTAGTTAGTCATTGAAATGGATAGAGCCCTGTGGTTACTTGGTAAGTAAAGATCTGCTTCCAAGTTTTACCCATCTATTAATTAGCCATTGTTACTCAACTGTGAAATCTATTCATGACACAGAGGTGTCATCTAATCCAGGGGTCCCCAGCCCCGGGGCCATGGACCTCAGCGGTCCATGGCCTGTTAGGAACCAGGTTGCACAGCAGGAGGTGAGCCGAGGGCCAGTGAGCTTTACTGCCTGAGCTCCACATCCTGTCAGATGGACAGCAGAATTAGATTATCACAGGGGTAAGAACCCTATTGTGAACTGCGCATGTGAAGAATCTAAGTTGCACACTCCCTACGAGAATCTAATGCCTGATCATCTACGGTGGAACAGTTTCATCCCAAAACCACCCCCACCCTACCCATCTGTGGAAAAATTATCTTCCACGAAACCGGTCCCTAGTGCCAAAAAAGTTGGGGACTGCTGATCCAATCCACATTTTTTTCAGTCTTGTTCATAATCACAGACATTATAGTGGCTAAAGAAGAGAAGGTTTTTTGAGCAAAGCAAATTTGGTTTGACTCCTGGTTTCACTACTTACCAGTTTTGCAGCCTTGGGAAAATTATTTCCTTTCTGTAAGCCTCACTTAACTCATCTGTAATGTGAGGCTGCTAGTAAGTATCCCAGATTGCTTTAGGAAATCTAAATGGGATAGTGTATAGTAAATGCTCACTACTTTGCCAAGTATATAGTAAGCACATAGTAAATGGAAAAGTAGTCATCATCATTATTACTATTAACAAGATATTATTTAATTTTAAATTTTTTATTGAGGGTCTACTCTGGGCCTAATACTGTTCTGGATATTTGAAATACATCAGTGAAACAAAGACAATATATTTTTTAAAACATATGTAAAGTACTGAGTATATGCTAGGCACTGATCTAAATAATTTACTTTCATTAGCCTACCAACTCTCTGTAGTAGGTGCTATTACTATCCCTATTTTACCAAAGAGGTAACCAAGTCACAAAGAGGTAACTTGCCAGCTCACACAGGTAGGCAGTTAAGTGTTAGAACTGGAGTTTGAACTCAACCAGTCTGGCTCCAGTGTACCTTCTCTTAACCACTGTGTAATATTGCCGCTCATCCAGAGTCACTTCCACTGATGCCTGCTGAAATCAAGATATTTAACTTTTGTGGCAGTTCTGTAATCTATTAACTCTAATTACATAAAAACGTAAATTAGGAGGGACCATTATGATATCATTTTTGTGTGATTTTTTTGTTTGTTTCGACCTGTGCTGGCTCCTGGTGATTATTGGTATTTTTTAAATTATAAAGCTATTTGTTTAACCATCTTTTCCAGAATTTGATAGGAAATCACATTAAACTTGCCTCTCTCTCATTTGTTTTACATAAAGAACATTCTTAGTTTAAAAACAAAAAAGAAAGAAAAGAATAAAAAAGGAGGGAACTTAGTTAATATCTTAGTTGACAATGGTTGAAGAAAAGCATCTCAAAAATCACTTAGTTTATATAAAGTATATTTTGTAAACTCATATTCTTTTTACAGTGAATATCAATAGCTTATACCAGAGGTTCTCAAATGTTTTTGTCTCAGGACCTCTTTACACTCTTAAAAATTATTGAGGAATCAAAGAGCTTTTGTTGATGTGGATTATACTTATTGGTATTTAATGTATTTGAAATTTAAACTGAGAGAATTTAGAGACACAAGAATGCCAAAGTACAGATTTCATTAGCTATCAGAGCGATTGCATCATCACGTTATTCAGCCTCTAGAAAACTATACCACATAACTTGTGAAAGAGTGGGAGTTAAAAGGGCAGTCTCAGTATTATAAAAATAACTTTGACCCCACAGGTCCCCTAAAAGGATCTCAGAGATTCCCCCCAGTGGTCCCTTGATCTTACTTTGAGAACCTCTGCCATATACTAAATAAACTTATTACTGTCAAGTTAGAAGAAACTCTAAGACTAAAATTGAAGATCTAGAATTGAATATTTCAATGGAATTCTTAGGTTTCAATAACAATACTTATTAAGGGTTATCTAAATGTATTAGATACTTTCAGGGATGCAGAGATGAAACAAATACAACTTCTTTTCTCCAAAAGCTTTCTCATTAGGAAATGTGGCATTTACACATTGAGTTGAAATACAGTGAAAAGGGGTGACATGTTGTCATAGTAAATAAACTACATACCACTGGACTCACCTTTGCAATTTATAAACTAAGTTACGTAATTCTGTAAAATATGTTTGACTGTTGATGATTCTCTTGACATGTGATTAACTATAAACAAAAATGACACCAAATTTAGAGATCGTTGCATTTTGCTTTAGCCTAGTGTATTTAATAACTTGCTCTGAAAGATTTGGGCAAACAGAAAGTAGGGAATTGCTGTCTTCAAATCACTTTAGATTCATTTCTCAAAAATACCCATTTCTGAACTACACATACTTCCATATTTAAAACAGTATGAAGCCAGATGTGGTGGTTCACGCCTATAATCATAGCACTTTAGGAGGCCAAGATGGGAGAATCACTTGAGGCCAGGAGTTCAAGATCAGCCTGGGCAACATAGTGAGACCCCCATCTATTAAAAACAAACAAAATAAAACAAAATAAAACTTAAAAATAAGCCAGGCATGATGGTACACATCTGTAGTCCTAACTGCTTGGAAGTCTGAGGTGGGAGGATTGCTCGATCCCAGGAGTTCGAAGCTGTAGTGAGCTGTGATCCCACTCCAGCCTGGGCAACAGAGTGAAACTCTGTCTCAGAAAACAAACAAAAAGTACTAAATACAGAGAAATACAATTCAAAATGACCTAGAAACACCTGGATTTGATATACTTGTAGAGCAGCTAAGAATTGGGAGGGCAGATACCACATTTTAAAACGGAATATTAAAGAATAAAAACAGAGTCAAAAGTTACAATATGGCAATGGAAAGTATTAGGTTTGAGCAGTGCTAAGGCAGCCTCACATGTGTGCTACCTCCCCATTCCTAGGTCACCATTATCTATTTACCCCACTCTGCAACCACTAAAAAGTGCTTTAGATCAAAAGTAGGAAAACATAGTAAGTGAGAGGTATGTGTGCCTCTTTCCCTAAGCATAATTTACTCTCTGTGTCTTCACCGGCAAACTTCTGGCTCAGCCTTCTTATCTACAACTTGGGAATTCTTTTTATTAAAGCCTTTCTTTACCTATATTCTTATTATCAGAATATATTTCACACCCTGGGATTCTTTATTATGCCCTGTCCCTTACCCCATACCCTTTCCCCACGTCAACTCCCAACATTATTAAAGCAGAGAGAACTTTCTGGTGACTAACAGAATGGATACTATTTTACTAGAAATCTTTGTAACTTTAAAGGAATGGGGATGGCAAATAGGTTTCAGTTTATGTGTCAGTTGTAAGAAATTAATAGCAGCTGCATGGAATACTGGACCAAGAAGTATTATAAAACTGCTAGGCTCAAGTGCCATAATCCATTATCAGTCACAGGTGTGAGAAGAGTGAATGACAGCACATGGACTCCATATTTGAAGCCCCCTAACCTAGCAGATCTCTGCCTTTGAATCCATTTAAATCCAAAGGAGCAGCAGACTGGAGCATATCTTCCATATGATATAGTTTGGATATTTGTTTCCCCCAAATTGCATGTTGAAATGTGATCCCCAGTGTTGGAGGTGGGGTCTAGTGGGAGGTGTTTGGGTCATGAGGGTGGATCCCTCTTGAATCACTTAGTGCCCGCCCCGCAGTAATGAGTGAGTTCACGTGAGACTGGCCATGGCACCTTCCCTCCCACCTGGCTCACTTGTGACACGCCTGCTGTGCCTTTGCCTTCCACTATGACTGTAAGCTTCCAGAAGCCTCACCAGAAGTAGATCCTGGCACTATGCATTTTGTACAGTCTGCAGAACTGTGAGGCAAACAAACCTTTTTTCCTCGTAGACTACCCAGCCTTACGTATTCCTTTATAGCAGTGTAGAACAGATTAATACCCTATATTAGCATGTGTTTGAAGTATGTGGGTTTCTTCCTATATATCTGTGCTTTTAAAAATATCTTCCTCAAAGTTAGACTGAGGAAGTGAATTGAAATATCTGAGGTATATTGATATCTCACACACACACACACACACACACACACACACACACACACACCCCAGAAACTTAAAATCAGAGAAATTTGAAGTATAGTTCTACCTCTACTAATCAGCGTATAATTTACATGATCTGTCTTGATCTCAGTTGGACCAGTGCCTGACATACAATATTAAATACTTCTGTTGCATCCTTTCAGTAAACACATAGAAAGCTATTGGGAGCAGATGCATTAAATGTCTATCTTAGCAGTTTATTGAAACCAAGCCCACATTGTGTGGAGACTTGTTATTTAATGCGGTACCTGACTGACTGTAGAAGCAACCCTAAATTGACAGTCTCAGAGTAGACTGAGCCTTTCTGACTTTTTAAAAAGACTGCGGAGCCGGGCACGGTGGCTCACGTCTGTAATCCCAGCACTTTGGGAGGCCGAGGCGGGTGGATCACAAGGTCAGGAGATCGAGACCATCCTGGCTAACATGGTGAAACCCCCGTCTCTACTAAAAATACAAAAAAAAAAAATTATCTGGGCATGGTGGTGGGCGCCTGTAGTCCCAGCTGCTCGGAAGGCTGAGGCAGGAGAGTGGCGTGAACCCAGGAGGCGAAGCTTGCAGTGAGCCAAGATGGCGCCACTGCACTCCAGCTTGGGCGACAGAGCGAGATTCCGTCTCAAAAAAAATAAAATAAAATAAAGGCCGCAGAATATGTGAAGTGGAAGAGAAAGAGTAACAGTGAAACCAGGATTGAAATTTCTAAAGTGGATAAAGAGTATTGACAGAATCATAGAGACCATCTAAGCCTGTGAGTCTTAAGTGGCTTATCTCTCCTCCTGTCCTCCCAAGATTCTGGTATGTAAGGAGATGCATGTCCCATGCACACATGCATGTACATACACACACACACACACACACACACACACACACACATCTTACTGATGAGTATATGTAATATCCTGTAGGAGTCCTGAAGCAAGAAAATAATTGAGAGACTTATCTATTCCAGTGCTCCTGTTTCCATAGATGGAAACGGGTAAATTGTTCTGGCAGACTGGAATGTCCTTTTATGAAACAAGAGTCTGAATTTTTTGTTATTGTTTATTTTTTTCAACTTTTAAAAGGATTATTTCTTAGGGAGATTTGGTTAAAATAGATAACTTTTTTTTCTTAAATCTGATCACTTTTAAGTGACTATAGATAAAACTTGGGAAGGAGATAAGAGACCTTTCTCTGAAGGTAGATTTTTAATAAAAGGGGAAAGTGGAGTTGGTGAACTTGAGGTCGAAACTGATGGATCAGTATCGGAAAATATTGAAATACTCAGTTATTAGATTTTGTTCCATGGTGTTTACATAGAGTCCAGCAACTGTTTTTTGTTGTTGTTTTGTTTTGCTTTCTTGAGACAGAGCGTCGCTCTGTTGCCCAGCTGGAGTGCAGTGGCGCGATCTCAGCTCACTGCAGCCTCCGCCTCCTGGGTTCCAGTGATTCTCCTGCCTCAGCCTCCCAAGTAGGTGGTACTACAGGTCAGCACCACCATGCCCAACTAATTTTTATGTTTTTGGGAGAGACAGGGTTTCACCATGTTGGCCAGGCTGGTCTCGAACTCCTGACCTCAAGTGATCCACCTGCCTCAGCCTTCCAAAGTGCTAGGATTTCAGGTGTGAGCCACTGCACCTGGCCAGAACTTGTCACTTTTTCACTCTAGTCCTTAGCATCAAAGGTTTTCCTCTAACTTGATTTAAAGCAAGCCATCTTTCCCCTTTGTAAAATAGTGGGAACATTTATTGCTGAGGTTTTCATGTGAAATGAAGTCAAAATCTTTTAAGATTACAAACGAGTACTTTAAAGTAGTTAAATGGTGAGATAAGAGTCGTGTGTGTTTAGATATATACATATCTGTAGATTCAGATATTGTATACATTTATCATTCAATAGAAATGAAGAATAGGTTTATTTTTATGTTAACTTTTTAAAATAATTTATGTTTATATAATTCCAAACTTGTAGAAAAATTGCAAGAAAGTACAAACTCCTATATGCCCCAGTTAACATTTTGTTCTATTTGTTCCCTCTCCCTCACTATATACTTGTTTATGTGCTTGTGTATATATAAATATCTATATCCATTATCATTATTCTTTTTCTGATCCATTTGAGAGCAAGTCGTGAACATAATGCCTCCTCACCTCTCAATACTCCAGAATTTATATCCCCCATGCAAGATTACTCTCTTACCTAACCATCCAAATCAGGAAATCAACATCAGTAGATACTGCCATCCAATCCACAGACCCAATACACATTTTTACGAGGTGTTCCAAAAATATCTTTTTTATTTCTGACTTGAGATCCAATCCAGGATCATTTATTACATTTAGTTGCCATGTCTCTTTAGTCTCCTTCAATCTAGAAGAGTTCCTCATTTTTTTCCTATCTTTTATGACTTTGGCAGTTTTAAAGAGCAGAGTCCTTTGATTCTGTTGGATGTCTGTCAGATCATGCATTCTTGGCAGAAATGCCTTAGAAATGATGCTGTGTCTTCTCTGTATATCATATGAAGAAGTGTATGATGTCAAACTGTCTCACCCCTGGTGATGTTAATATTGGTCACCTAGTCAGTTTGGGGTCTTCTGGGTTTTTTTTGTTTTTTTTTTCCCCCACTATGAAATCATTTTTTTCCCCTATGCAATAGTGCTATGGTCTGAAGTTTCCCCAAAATTCATATATTGAGGTCCTGACCCCCAAGGGGATAGTAGTAGGAGGTGGGGTCTTTGGTTAAGGCATGAGGGCAAAACCCTCATTGTTGGGATCAGGGCCCGTATAAAAGAAGTCCAAGAGAGACCTCTTGCCCTTTCCGCCATGTGAGAAGGCACTGTCCATGATCCAGGAAGTGGGCCCTCACCAGACACCAAATCTGCTGGCGCCTTGATCTTGGACCTCTCAGTCTCCAGAAGTAAGAGAAATTAATGCTGTTGATTATAAGTCACAGTTGATTATAATCACCTGTTGATTATAAGTCACACTTTATGGTATTTCTTGTATCAGCCTCAACAGATTGAGACAAATAGTATTTTGTGGGGAGTCTCTGCCAATATCCTGTTCCTTGTCAGACCTCCACTCACCAGCCTTAGCATACTTTGATGAAACCCTACTGAATCAACCACCTTTATGATGGTTGCCAAATGGTGGTTTTCTATTTTCATCATTTTTTCTACTTTTCTTAGTTGGCATTCTAATGAAAGAAGAAGTTTCTATTCTCTGCCATTTAGGTACTTGTTTATTTATTTATATCATTATGTCCATGGATTTCTGTTTTATTCAATGGATTGAAATTTATTATTCTTATTATTTATTTTTATGCTCAAATTGCTCCATACTTGACTGATAGGAGTATGTCCCCATCGTTCTCTGAGCACTTCCTTTCTGGTTGGTGCAGAATGTTCCAGGCTTATCATGTACTTTCTTCACCCCAATTCTGGAATCAACTATTTCCCCAAGAACCCCTGTTTCCTTTTAGTGGAAGATGTTATTTAAAAACTAAGCACTTTGTGTGCTCATTGCTTCTGAGTGCTGTTACTTCTAGTCCTTCTTAGTGGGCAGAACTAGGAAATATATGTATGTACACACTGTAATATTATAATTTGAAATACATGTTTGGTCTCTGCCCCCAAGTTCCTGGCACAGAGCTCCTAAAGCCCTTGTAGATAAGGGGCACTAAGAGAATCTTTTGTTCGTATATTTGGTCTTTGACCCCAGTTCCTGTCACAGAGCTGCTAAGACCTTTCTAATTTCCTGAATGACAGGAGTGTGTGACACAGAGTTTCTAAATCCCTTGGAGTTTCCTGGGTCATAGGAGAATCTTGTTTTAATGAAGTGACTCTTAGTGGGCTCTTGAATACCGTCAGGATGGGGGCTGGTTGCCAAGGGATCCAAACATGATTAAAGGGTTGGAACTTTTAGCTCCACCCCACCTACCTACTTCAGAGAGGAGCTAAAGGTTGACTTGATCACCATTAGCCAGTGGTGTAATCAATTATGCCCATGTAATGAAGCCTCCATGAAAAACCCAGGACAGGGTTTGGGGAGCTTCCTGGAGGTTAGTCCACCCAGAGAGGGCATGGAAGCCTCACATGCCTTCTTCCATACCTTGCCCTATGCATTTCTTCTATCTGGCTGTTCATCTGTATCTTTGTAATAATCTTTTATAATAAATGAGTAAGTATAAATAAAATGTTTCCTTGGGTTCTGTGACCCACTGTAGCAAACTAATCAACCCTAAGAAAGGGGTCATAGGAACGCCAATTTTTAGCTGGTTGGTCAGAAGTACAGGTCACAACCCGAGACTTCCAATTAGCATCTGAAGTGGGGAGCAGTCTTGTGGGTTAGCAGTCTGTGAGACCTGACGCCATCCAGGAAGAGTGTCAGAATTGGATTGGAGGATGCCCAGCTGGTGTCTGCCAGGGAATTGCTTGGCATGTAGGAAAAAGTCCCCACACATCTGAAGTCAGAAGTATTGTGTTGAGTGGTGAGTGAGAGTAGAAAAAACACTTCAGTTTTTTCCCATCTCTGTTACATATACATACAGCCAGATCTGTTTCTGTATCTTATCTGTGTGTGTGTTTGTGTATGTATAGCTATCAATTCACATTGAGGTGGCTGATGGCCAGTTCAGTACTTCAGGATTCTTTGTGGCCTTCCCCCTTTCTATATTTGTATGTAATTATCTTCCTTACCATTGATAAATTTGGCTTTCATCATATTCAATATATTTTCTTAATCTCTTTGTACATTACTCATCTCCTAACCAGCCTGGTTACCTACTCAGCCTTTGATTTTTCCCTCCCAAACTTGCTACTCTTTTGATCTTCCCAATTTCAGTAATGACAACTATATTCTTGCAATTGCTCAAGCTAAAAGTCTTAGTGTCATCCTTCTTGCCCCACTCCAAACCCCACATTCATCCCATTAATAATTCCTTTAAATAGAATGATTTTTTGGCCAGTCGTGGTAGCTCACACCTGTAATCCCAACACTTTGGGAGGCTGAAGGGGATGGATCACTTGAGCCCAGGAGTTTGTAATCACCCTGAGCAATGTGAGACCCCATCTCTACAAAAAATAAAATACTTAGCCAGGTATGGTGGCATGCACTTGTGGTCCCAGCTACTCAGGAGGCTGAGTTGAGAGGATTGCATGAGCCCAGTTATTTGAGGCTTGTGGCGAGCCGCCATGCTGTGCCACTGCACTCCAGCGTAGGTGACAGAGTGAGAACCTGTCTCAAAAAAAAAAAAAAAAATTCCCCACATTCACTGCTAATATTCTAATAATCTAAGCCACCATTATTATCTTTGCATGTACTTCAGCAAGATTCTTCTAATTGGCTTTCTGCTCCCACCCCCACCTTTATGTCTGTTCTCTGCATAATAGCCAAAGTGATCTTTTTATAACCTAAGTCAGATTATGTCATTTCTTTGGGCAGAGCCTACTAGTGGTTTCTATTCTCACTAAATTTAAAATTCAGAATTCTTATCAAAGTCCTAGGTCATCTGCTATCCTTTCCCTCACTGTAATTTAACCATATTTGCCTTTTACTGTTCCACACCAAGCACACTGTCACCTCTGGACTTTTACACATGATGTTTCCTCAAGCAAGCTCTTCTGCCAGATAGCCACAGAACTTGATACTCCCTCACTCCATTCAAGTCTTTGCTCAAATGTGACTCTTAACAGTGAGGCCTTCCCTGACTACACAACATAAGGCGGCGTCTTTTCTTCATTCTCTATTTCTTTACTTTGTTTATGTTTATTGTATTTATTACATCTTGCCATAACATTGAAGAGCAAGAGTTTTTGTGGGGTTTTTTTTTTTTCCCATGCAGTGTCTCCAGTACCTGGAATAATGTCTGACAAATAGTAGACTCTTGATAAATATTTGTTGAGTGACTTTTTATGGATTCATGTTTAATAAATTCATGTGGTTGAAATTGATTTAGGTGATATATTAGCAGTATCTTTTATATAGCTGTAAATTAGATGATGTTTTACAAGGAATATTAGCGTCAAATAAGCTCTCAACTGGCCTTAAGAGAGAGAATTTATGTTCCAAAGTAGATATTTCAGAAAACAGAATTAGAGATTAAAGATTTTTTGAAAAAGAAATTGTGAAAAAGGAATTTTGAAAAAGGAATTGACGGGAAGTATACTCATCATCAGCAGTATGTTTCTGGAGATCTAAGATCTGGAGTTTACCTCACTACCTTAGTGTCTGATGCTTATCATGCTTTCTCAAGACCATTTCTCAAAGAATGTTCCTCTTCTCTGACTATACTTTTTCTTTCTGATCCAGCACTGTCAGGCGTCTCATGTTTTCTGGCCTGTTTTACTTTTCTTAATATCTAATACTATGTTTATTTTATTTTCTATTGGAGCACAGTAACTTCATAAATATCTCATATTCTTTGCACTTTCCGTAACAAAATTTTTTCAAGTCAAAGTCTACCGGCACCATAGAGGAGTAGTTGTGTTTGCTTCAGGATTGTCTGAGGCTTTAAAGAGGGTGAACTGCTGACCTTGAGGAAAAGCAGATAATTCTATCAAGAAAGCCTCCCTCCAGGAGTAGGCTTTTATTGCTTTATTATATATCTTAAACTGTGAGATCCTGTTTCTTCACCTATGGAAATAAGGTGAACAATATCCTTTTCATGAATTGTAAATATGTGTAAGTGGCTGGCACATAGTAGGTGTTCTGTAAGTATTCATTTATCTTTCTTCTTTTCCTTATCTTCCACTAATCCATATAACTTAATGTCTCATTTCTACCAATAAGCTCTTATGTATCTTAACCAAATTTTCTTACCAAAATAGTTAAACAGGTCGGGCATAGTGGCTCATATCTGTAACTGCAGCACTTTGAGAGGCCGAGGCCGGTAGATCACTTGAGGTCAGGAGTTCGAGACCAGCCTGGCCAACATGGTGAAACCTCGTCTCTACTAAAAATACAAAAATTAGCTGGGCATGGTGACACATGCCTGTAATCCCAGCTACTCAGGAGGCTGAGGCAGGAGAATCACTTGAACCTGGGAGACGGAAGTTGCAGTGAGCTGAAAGAGTGCCACTGCACTCCACACTAGGTCAGAGTGAGATCCTGTCTTAAAAATAAAAAAAAAAGATAGGCAAACTTGGTGAACACAAGCAAACAAAAAAGTGTATGGAATTGTTTTTGCTCTAAAAGTACTGAAGACTAACATTAGATTAGTGTTTTCCTTTATAGGCCATATATATCTTTCTGGTATTAAGATAGAGAAGAGAGAGTCGCTTCATCTGAGTAACCAAGCAAGACCAGTATAAGTTAAAGTACACAGGGAGTTTCCAAGCATTAAACTCATGGGTGTTCTTCCTGTCTTACCTTGTCTTCATTTGGTAAGACATGTGCAGACCTACCATGAAGCTTCAGGGAATTCTTGATTCTTGCCAAAAATAAAAATGCCCTAAAGTGTGTCTGTTGAAAATGCCAACAACATGTAGATTCGAAAGTTATCTTGTAAGTGAAAGAAAGAGTACAGCTGTTACAGTGTTCTTATCAAATAGGTTTTTGCCTAAGTTTTATGGGAGTAAGTACTTTGCGATACTGAACCCTAGCCTGATTTCCTCAGCAAGCATGATTGATCTCAGTTAGATATTAAGAATTTATAAAGAGATTGTAAAAGGGTAAACCTCAAATCAGTGGGAAAATAACAGATTATAAAAGTCATGACGTTGAGACTCTTAGGAAGAAAAATTTTGTTTCTTCCATCATATCAGACCAAAGTAAGTTATAGGTTTGTTAAAGATAAATGTAATAGAGAAAAACATGTGAGAATGTTTATCTGATCTTAGTGTAAGGGTGAGATTTTTAAGGATTCTAGCAAAGGCAAGCACTCTGTGGGAAAATGATGATAAATTTTATAATCCCACAGTTCAGAAATGTATACTAATAACACCAACACAAACATTTATTGAGCTAAATGCCAAGCCTTGTAGTAAGTGCTTTACATATAAGTCACAGTGCCAATGTTGAGAAACTCTGCCCTAGACCTGCATGATCTGTAGCTCTCATCCGCTGTGTTATCATATGCCAGATGTTTTGTCATGGTGTAACAAGATTTACCAGCTTTCCAATCTGCAGCATCTGTTTCTTCACTATTTGCAACTCTGCCACTTAACAGATGCCACCTCTATTAGTTTTTTTGTTATAGCAATGTCCTACACCAGATGCTAATCCTGTATTAATTAGGATAAAGGCTAAATAATTAAAATCGGGAGACCCAAAATGCAGTGGTTCACACAAGACTGATGTTAATTATTTCTCATGCAATGGTTCAGAGTAGATAGGTAGCATTTGCCTCATGAAGTTATTTAAAGACTCAGATAGCAGGGTAGCTCCATCACTTTCTCTCATGCCTGGCTGAACCTGTGTCATTGATTTATTTGAGTTCTAGCCAGTGGATAGGGGAAAGAGAGCATGGAGAAGACGCACCTGTTCTCTTAAGATCTAGTCCTTAAAGGAGCATATGTTACTTCTGTTCACATTGAATTAGAGAGAACTTAGTCACGTGGTCAATCTCACAGCAGGTATGGGGGCTAGGAAGTGTAGTCCCACAGCGTGTGCCCAGGAAGAAAGGGATAACAGATGTTGGCAGACAACAACAAATAGTTTCCACTACAACCACTACCTGTGCTGCCTCTAAATATCTGAGAAGCCAAATGATAATGTGGGTGTTAAGTATTCTTATAAATGAAAAATTAAAATATCCTAAAAGAAATAAGGAAAAGCTACAAATTCAGTTTTAAAAAGGGAAATACAAAAGACTGGTAACCATACATCAGTAGCTGATTGTCAACAGAGGTACTAAAGCAATTCATTGGAGGAAAGAATAGTCTTTCAACAAATGGTACTGGCACAACTGAATATCCACATGCAAAAAGAATGAAGTTGGACCTCTACCTCACAGCATATATAAAAATTAATTCAAAATGAATCAAAGACTTAAGAGCTAAAACTATATAAAACTCTTTGAGGGGGGAAAGAAAAACACAAGTCTGTGTAAACTAGAATAGGCAACAGTTTCCCAGATATCACGAAAAACACAAGCAACCAAAGAAAGAATAGACAAATTGCAGAAATAAAAACTTTTGTGCATCAAAGGAATCTATGAAGAAAGTGAAGACACCCCACAGAATGGGAGAAAATACTTGCGAATTACATATCTGAAAAGGATTTAATATTTAGAATATATAAAGAAGTTTACAATTCAATAAAAAGACAAATAACTCAGTTTTTTTTAAAGGGCAAGGACTTTAGTAGACTTTTTCCCCAAAGATGAGTAATACTATTATTCATTAGAAATGTGCAAATCAAAGTCACAATGAAATACCACTTCACATCCACTAGGATGACTAAAATTTTTAAAAACAAAATAAGAAGTGTTGGTGAGGAGACGGAGAAATTGGGTGAGAATGTAAAATGGAACAGCCGTTGTGGAAAAACAGTGATGTGAACATTAACATTTGGTGGTTTCTCAAAATATTCAACAGAATTGTCATATGACCCCGAAACTCCACTCTTAGATATATACCCAAGAGAATTGAAAACAGGTGTTCAAGCAAAAAGTTGTGTACACAAATGTTTGTAGCAGCATTATTCATAGTAATCCAAAGGTGGAAACAACCCAAATGTCCATCAACTAGTGAATGGATAGACAAAATGTGGTATACCCATACAATGGAATATTATCAACCATAAAATTGAATGTAGTACTGATTTATGCTACAATATGGATAGACCTTGAAAACTCTGTGTTAAGTGAAAGAAGCCAGACACAAAAGGCTGTATATATTGTGTGATTCCATTTCATTTGTCCAGAATAGGCAAATCCATAAATGTAGAAAGTAGATTAGTGGTTGCCAGGCACTGGGGGAGAGGGCACTGACTACTTAATGGGTATAAAGTGTCTTTTTCTTTTCTTTTCTTTTCTTTTTTCTTTTCTTTATTCCTTCCTTCTCTGTGTCTCTTTCTCTCTTTCTCTCTGTTTCTTTCTCTCTCTTTCGCTCTCTCTCTCTCTGTCTTTCTGTCTTTCTCTCTATCTCTCTGTCTTTCTCTTTCTCCCTTCCTTCCTTCCTTCCTTCCTTCCTTCCTTCCTTCCTTCCTTCCCTTCCTTTCCTTCCTTCCTCCCTCCCTCCCTTCCTCCCTTCCTTCTTTCTTTTCCCCTCCCCTCCCCTCCCTTCCCCTCCCCTCCCCTCTCCTCTGATGGAGTTTTGCTGTTTGTTGCCCAGGCTAGAGTTCTCAGCCTCCCAAGTAGCTATAATTACAAGCACCCACCACCACACCCAGCCAATTTTTGTGTTTTTAGTAGAGACGGGGTTTCACCATGTTGGCCAGGCTGGCCTTCAACTCCTGACCTCAGATGATCTGCCCACCATGGGCCTCCCAAAGTGCTGCGATTACAGGCGTGAGCCACCACACCTGGCCAGGTTTCTTTTTGTGGAGATAAAAATGTTCTGGAATTAGATAATAGTGATGGTTGCATAACTTTGTGAATATACTAAAAGCCACTGCATTGTGTACTTTAAAACGATGAACTTAATGGTGTGTGACTAGTATCGCAATAAAAAATAAGACTAGTGACTGAAAATCTAGCACCCCGCCAATAATCAAAGAAATGAAAATTATAACAATGTTAATCTTAATTGTATCCATTAAAATGGTAAGTTAAAATTTTGTTAATGCATTCATATTCTATTGATAATGTAAATTGATACAGTTGTTTTGGAGGATTTATTGGTAATATGTGTCAAATGCCTAAAAATAAACTATACTTTTTGTCTCAGTAATTATATTGTAAGAATTTATTCTAAGGATGTAATAAACATCTATTATGATATTTATCTACATCCTTGATGATTACAATGAGATTAAAAGTGGAAAGCAACTAAAATGTTGAAAAATGAAACATTCAGTAATTTTGAAGTAATTGAAATGTTTCATAATAAGCAGCCAATAATTTATGATATCCAGTGGCTGGGCGCGGTGGCTCATGCTTGTAATCCCAGCACTTTGGGAGGCTGAGGTGGGTGGATTGCTTGAGTCCAGGAGTTCAAGACCAGCCTGGCCCACATGGCAAAACCCCATCTCTACTAAAAATACAAAAATTAGCCAGGCCTGGTGGCACACACCTGTAATCCCAGCTAATCAGGAGGCTGAGGCAGAAGAATTGCTTGAAACCGGGAGGTGGAGGTTGCAGTGAGCTGAGATCACACCACTGCACTCCAGCCTGGGCGACAGAGTAAGACTTCATCTCAAAAAAACAAAACAAACCAAAAATGTATAATATCCAAACGATGTCATAAAATTATATGTTGTATAAGATTATACCATTATAGTGCCATGGAAAATGTTAACACTGTATTAACTGATTAAAATGACAATCATAAATAATATGTAGAATATAGTCCTAAATTTGTTTTTAAAGTCTGTTTTATAAGTTAATGTTCCCATATTTATGTGCGATTACCTATGATTTTTGTTTTCTTTGGATTTTTCTGTATTTAATGTTCTTTATTGAGCATGTATTCTATAATCAGAAAATTATGTTTTCAATGTGTTTTTTTAACTAATGATTTTAGCACACTGTAATTTATACTCAGAGAAATCTGTGGACTAACTTTTGGGACATAAAGTAAGGGCTGTTCCAACAGAATATGCTGGAGGATGGGAGTTCCTACACGTCCCTAGGACCAGCGGTATAGTGGTGTGGCTATTAATCTTTTATTATAATATACCCATTTCTTGCTAGACTTGGTGACTCTGGTTGATTAGTTCATTGCTTAGAATAAGATCTCGTGGTCAATTCCTATGTGAGTCAAGTAAACACTGACTTTGGCTTTAATTCTAGTCAGACAGCTTGTAAGTGTGTATCACAAGTCAGAGGGGACACTAAATGGGAGAGGGTAAGTGGATTTTTGTAGATCAACCATTGTTGTGGGAAAACCTCTTCAGTTCTCCTCCTTGGCCAGACGTGGGCCTGAGTGTGAGTCTGGAAGAGAAGAGTTCAAGCTTCTCTTGTGACGCACTGAATTTCTTACCCAAGGGAAGTTTAAATAAACTTGAACATAAACCTAGGTCTTCCACTTGGTTTAAAGCCCTTAATGAGGCATAAGATATATTGGAAAATGCTTTTTACCTATAACATTGTTGTTAAGAGATGTTGGCCCCATGGGGCATGCAGCTGTTAAACCAGAGTGACTCCCAGATCCACTGATGTGAGTCCCATTTTCTTGGACCTGAATCTCACCTGGGGCCTGGGAAAGCGGGCTGGGACACAAGGAGAATAGCTCTTGGGTAGCTGGGTGAGCTATTGCATAGATGGCTGCAAAGACTAGTCCCACAAAGAGGAGCACCTGGTGCTGCCTTGTTGGCAGGCAGTCATTTTTGTCCTACATCCTTCTGAGTAGTCTTGTGAATATGAATGTTAGTTAAGCTTTAAAACTTTCCCTGGGCATTGTACTTAACATCTTGGGACTCAGGCTCCTGCTCTGTAAAATGAAAATGTTGTCTACCTTAAGGGTGGTTGTAAAAAGTACAGTTACTGCACAAAGCTTCTGGAATATAATAGATATTCTGTAAATGGTAGCTATTACTCTGTTTATACCATCGTATTTTAAAGGTAAAATATGCTAGATACTTCCACAATACCTATTTTACAGACTTGCGTTAGAGGATATTGGCAGGTATTGACATTTTGAGCATTGTAATTATTGACCATGTAATTGTCTAGTTTTAACTCCATGTCATGCAATAGAAGTTAAAGTTGGCAGCATCACAATGAATAGTGATTGAAGTCTGAGTATTTAATATTCAGTTTATCTTCATATGTTCTTAGTGTAGTGGTTTACAATATTTTTATATGCCTTAGAACAAATATTTAATTATAGATGTGCTAACTGAAACTTCTTGCAGTTAATGAACTAATAAAATATCAAAATATAATGTTAATGTATCTTATTCAGCAAATATTTCTTGAATAAATACTAAGTGTGAGGTATCATTCTGAGTGCCTAAGTCAGTGAACAGAACAGCCAATATAATTTTATACTTTAAATATGTAAAACACTTAAAACATATATGTTCAAAAGTCAAATAGACTGACCCAGGGAATTCTCATTTCCATCTCTGTGCCCTTCATCTCCTCACCTGTCAGTCTCTTCAATTTCCTTCCCTTTCATTAAAGCTATTAATAAATAACCAAGGTAATGTGAATTTCACATCTACTGTTTTCCCATAATCCATGCTGTTCTGTGCTGCCTTTTTCCTGATTCAGTATCTCACTAATCCTTTCCTACTCAAACCTCTCCATCAAGCATCTTGGAATTCTATTCAGTAGTCCTCAGTTAATCCTAACTATAGTTGAATTAAGTAGGTTGAAGTTGAAAGAAGTGTTAAGTGTGGATAGTAAATATAAAAGTCAGGGCCAGGCAAGGTGGCTCATGCCTGTAATCCCAGCACTTTGGGAGGCAGAGGTGGGCAGATCACCTGAGGCCAGGAGTTCAAAACCAGCCCGGCCAACATGGCAAAACCCCATCTCTACTAAAAATACAAAAATTAGCCAGGCCTGGTGGCACACACCTGTAATCCCAGCTAATCAGGAGGCTGAGGCAGAAGAATTGCTTGAAACCGGGAGGTGGAGGTTGCAGTGAGCTGAGATCACACCACTGCACTCCAGCCTGGGCGACAGAGTAAGACTTCATCTCAAAAAAACAAAACAAACCAAAAATGTATAATATCCAAACGATGTCATAAAATTATATGTTGTATAAGATTATACCATTATAGTGCCATGGAAAATGTTAACACTGTATTAACTGATTAAAATGACAATCATAAATAATATGTAGAATATAGTCCTAAATTTGTTTTTAAAGTCTGTTTTATAAGTTAATGTTCCCATATTTATGTGCGATTACCTATGATTTTTGTTTTCTTTGGATTTTTCTGTATTTAATGTTCTTTATTGAGCATGTATTCTATAATCAGAAAATTATGTTTTCAATGTGTTTTTTTAACTAATGATTTTAGCACACTGTAATTTATACTCAGAGAAATCTGTGGACTAACTTTTGGGACATAAAGTAAGGGCTGTTCCAACAGAATATGCTGGAGGATGGGAGTTCCTACACGTCCCTAGGACCAGCGGTATAGTGGTGTGGCTATTAATCTTTTATTATAATATACCCATTTCTTGCTAGACTTGGTGACTCTGGTTGATTAGTTCATTGCTTAGAATAAGATCTCGTGGTCAATTCCTATGTGAGTCAAGTAAACACTGACTTTGGCTTTAATTCTAGTCAGACAGCTTGTAAGTGTGTATCACAAGTCAGAGGGGACACTAAATGGGAGAGGGTAAGTGGATTTTTGTAGATCAACCATTGTTGTGGGAAAACCTCTTCAGTTCTCCTCCTTGGCCAGACGTGGGCCTGAGTGTGAGTCTGGAAGAGAAGAGTTCAAGCTTCTCTTGTGACGCACTGAATTTCTTACCCAAGGGAAGTTTAAATAAACTTGAACATAAACCTAGGTCTTCCACTTGGTTTAAAGCCCTTAATGAGGCATAAGATATATTGGAAAATGCTTTTTACCTATAACATTGTTGTTAAGAGATGTTGGCCCCATGGGGCATGCAGCTGTTAAACCAGAGTGACTCCCAGATCCACTGATGTGAGTCCCATTTTCTTGGACCTGAATCTCACCTGGGGCCTGGGAAAGCGGGCTGGGACACAAGGAGAATAGCTCTTGGGTAGCTGGGTGAGCTATTGCATAGATGGCTGCAAAGACTAGTCCCACAAAGAGGAGCACCTGGTGCTGCCTTGTTGGCAGGCAGTCATTTTTGTCCTACATCCTTCTGAGTAGTCTTGTGAATATGAATGTTAGTTAAGCTTTAAAACTTTCCCTGGGCATTGTACTTAACATCTTGGGACTCAGGCTCCTGCTCTGTAAAATGAAAATGTTGTCTACCTTAAGGGTGGTTGTAAAAAGTACAGTTACTGCACAAAGCTTCTGGAATATAATAGATATTCTGTAAATAGTAGCTATTACTCTGTTTATACCATCGTATTTTAAAGGTAAAATATGCTAGATACTTCCACAATACCTATTTTACAGACTTGCGTTAGAGGATATTGGCAGGTATTGACATTTTGAGCATTGTAATTATTGACCATGTAATTGTCTAGTTTTAACTCCATGTCATGCAATAGAAGTTAAAGTTGGCAGCATCACAATGAATAGTGATTGAAGTCTGAGTATTTAATATTCAGTTTATCTTCATATGTTCTTAGTGTAGTGGTTTACAATATTTTTATATGCCTTAGAACAAATATTTAATTATAGATGTGCTAACTGAAACTTCTTGCAGTTAATGAACTAATAAAATATCAAAATATAATGTTAATGTATCTTATTCAGCAAATATTTCTTGAATAAATACTAAGTGTGAGGTATCATTCTGAGTGCCTAAGTCAGTGAACAGAACAGCCAATATAATTTTATACTTTAAATATGTAAAACACTTAAAACATATATGTTCAAAAGTCAAATAGACTGACCCAGGGAATTCTCATTTCCATCTCTGTGCCCTTCATCTCCTCACCTGTCAGTCTCTTCAATTTCCTTCCCTTTCATTAAAGCTATTAATAAATAACCAAGGTAATGTGAATTTCACATCTACTGTTTTCCCATAATCCATGCTGTTCTGTGCTGCCTTTTTCCTGATTCAGTATCTCACTAATCCTTTCCTACTCAAACCTCTCCATCAAGCATCTTGGAATTCTATTCAGTAGTCCTCAGTTAATCCTAACTATAGTTGAATTAAGTAGGTTGAAGTTGAAAGAAGTGTTAAGTGTGGATAGTAAATATAAAAGTCAGGGCCAGGCAAGGTGGCTCATGCCTGTAATCCCAGCACTTTGGGAGGTAGAGGTGGGCAGATCACCTGAGGTCAGGAGTTCGAGACCAGCCGAGCTAACGTGGGGAAATCCCATTTCTACTAAAAATACAAAAAATTAGCCGGGCATGGTGGTACGTGCCTGTAATCCTAGCTACCCGGGAGGCTAAGGAAGGAGAATTGCTTGAACCTGGGAGGCAGAGGTTGCAGTGAGCTGAGATCGCACCATTGCACTCCAGCGTGAGCAACGAGCGAAACTCCGTCTCAATGAAAAAGGAAACTCAGTATTAATGAATCTGTGATTTAGCCAGGCATGGTGGCTCACACCTATAATCCCAGCACTTCTGGAAGTATGCACCTGTAGTCCTAACTATTTGGAAGCCTGAGGTGGGAGGATTGCTTAAGTCCAAGAGTTTGAAGCTGCAGAGAACTATGATCAAACCACTGCACTCCAGCCTGGGTGACAGAGCAAGACCCTGTGTCTAAAAACAAAACAATGAGATATGACTTCACACCCTCTAGGATAGCCATAATAAAAATAAAATAAAATGAATAGCATAGCATATACCATAGCATTCTATAGCATGTTTGTCAGTACTTTTTAATTTTTATAAAGTATGTATTTTCTGTTTGATTACCAAAGTACCAAAATAAAATTTGAAAAGTACAGAAAACCTAAAGATAAATATAAAATAACTTCACATTGTAAAAGTAAACCACTCTTACTGTAATCTTGGCATATCCTTCTAATCTTTCCTATGCATATATTGCATATACATGTTTCAAAATTGTTATATACCTAAGTCCTTTTCTTTTTTCACATAAAATACATTCTGAGCTATTCCTGCCTGTGTTAGCCCATTTGCATTGCTTTAAAGAAATACATGAGGCTGGGTAATATAAAGAAAAGAGGTTTATTTTGGCTTACAGTCCTGCAGACTGTACAGAGAGCATGGTGCTGGCATCTGCTTCTGGTAAGGCCTCAGGAAGCTTACAATCATGGCAGAAGGCAAAGTGGAGGACCGCATGTCATATGGCAAGAGATGGAGCAAGAGAGGAGGGAGCTGCCAGGCTCTTTTAAACAGCCAGCTCTAGCGTGAACTCATAGAGTGAGAATGCTCTCATTACTGTGAGGACAGCAGCAAGCCATTCATGAGGGATCTGCCCCATGACACAGACACCCCCTACTAGGCCCACTTCCAACATTGGAGATCACATTTCAACATGAGATGTTGAGGGGACAAAAAATGTAAACCGTATCACTGCCTTTACATGTTACTTGAAAATGTGATTTTAATAACTGCATAGTATTTGATCATATTAATATGCAATTAATTTTCTTACTCTTTTTTATGCTTTTATAAAGCTTTTTTTATGGTTTTTAGTGAAGGTTCTTTTTTACAAATCTTTATACACCTCTTTGATAACTTCCTTAAGATATCTTTTTTAAAAACTGTATTCCCTGGTCAAAAACAAAGATTGGTTAATACTTTTCATTTGACTAACTGATTCGAAAAGATTATCTCAATATATGCTTCTGAAAGCAGTGTATGAAAGTGCCTATCCTTGCACCCTTGTCAAAACTGTGTTTTGTATTTAAACAAATGTACATATGTGAGCAACCATCTGGATGAAGGTAAAAAATTCTTAATTTTTAATTTTTTGCTTACTAACAAATTGAACATTATTTCATGTTGTTTAAACAACTCTGCTGACTAGTAAAAATGAGTTAAAGGATAGATCAATAAAAGAACAAAACAATTAATAAAGTAATAATAAGTAATAATATATTAATAGAGTTGGAGTCTATATTTTATACTAAGCAAATTGACATCCAACATAATTTATATTTTTATAAATATAAAAATTATATAAATTATAATTTAAGTATAGTTTTTATATCCTCTTAGATACTATTTTGGACATGTGGGATTCAGTGACTGTTAGCAAAGGTTTTTATTTGAGGCCATTCATTAATTCATAATTTAACAAATATTTACTGTCATTCTATGTGTCATTTACTGGGGACACGTAGTGAACAAGACTCATGTGGCCTCTGGTCCCTTGAAGGAGAGTAAAAATATGAAAATAGCTTATTTATTTATTTTTTTGACTGTCCTAAATTGTTTATTAGGTATGAATTTTACAAACTTTACTTATATTAGTGGTAACGGTGGAGCTGGAGAGTATTGCGCCTTCTCTAAGCTGCCCGGTGAGAACCACCAATAGCGTGGTGGAACTTAATGGCCCTTTCCAAGCCCATGGCTCTTTTGGCCTGTAGATGTCAGCCCATGCATCTCCCTGTGCTTGTGGACTGGTTTGGTGATTCATTGGGTGTCAGGATTTCTTCTGATAGCTTTATGGAATGGGTCAATGAGGATAACCTCAAAAAATTTGTGTGTGGAATCTTCACCATCCCAGTAAGAATTCAGGACTCTCAGAGCCCCACAGTGGTGTCCAGCTCACTCCTCTGCAACGAACTGAAGGCTTCAGGCAAACTTTAGCTGGTTAACACCATGATGAACAGGCTTGCCGTTAGTCACACCCTTAGAAACTGGGCGTTTTCGGCCACCACGGCGAACACGAATCCTATATATAATGTAACCTTGCTTGGCCTTGCAGCCCGGTCAGCGCACTTTATCAGGCTGGGTGGGGTGGGGAGCCCTGTGGAGAGCAGAGAGCTGGTCAGCCAGCAGCTGACCCTCAGAAGAAAGTGCATGATGTGAGACTGCTTCTTTCTCCATAGCTCCTGGATGTGCGGGTATGCACCCATCTTGGCTTACCTGATGGCTACCGCCAGACAGAAAGGAAAATAACTTATTTACTGACTATTTATTGCCACATATTATACTAACCTCCTTACATATATTATTTCTTTTAATATTAAAGAAATACTTGGTAACTGCATTTTAGAGACTAGCATGTTTCTAGTCAAACCTGTTTACATCAACTAAAATACTAACATGCTTTATAAAAGGCCCTTCAGTATTGAAAGTGTGATGCATTTGTGGTAAGCATAATATAAACACACAAAGCCCCATTTAGATATTGTGAGGCTTTCGGTATTTAGAATCTTGGCAGTGATGAGTTTAAAAGGCTAAGGATGATGGCAAAGGTGATTCCAACTTGGGGCTGAATTTTATTTGTCCTGCTTCTATGAAATTAGACCCAAGAGTCACCTATGGTAGGCCATAAATGCCTTTTCAATTTGGATTTGCTTGCATTTTCTACACAGGCTATATAGCACTGCCGCATAAAACACTAGGGGTTCTTGCCAGAGGGGACTGTACAAGCAGATGTTCTCGAAGAAACTCCCTGGAACGTTACTACTCAGTTACAGAAAGAGCCATCAAGGCCAGGCATGGTAGCTCACGCCTGTAATCCCAACACTTGAGAGGCCAAGGTGGGCAGATCACTTGAGGTCAGGAGTTCAAGACCAGCCTGACAAACATGGTGAAACCCCATCTCTACTAAAAATACAAAAATTAGCTGAGTGTCTTGGTGGGCACCTGTAATCCCAGCTGCTTGAGAGGCTGAGGCATGAGAATCACTTGAACCCAGGAGGCAGGGATTGCAGTGAGCCTAGATTGTACCACTACACTACAGCCTGGGTGACAGAGCAAGACCCTGTCTCAAAAAGAAAAAAGGAAAAGAAAGAGCCATCAACTGTCTTCAAAGATTTCCTATAAGCCAGAGAATTTTCTCAGTGATCAAATTCTAACCGAGAAACTGAAATATATTCATCAAACAGGCAGCTTTTAACATCTGAATAAATCTCTATAACTCTCTAGAGAAAATTAAGTTATAATTGTGGATACCATTAAACTGTGGAACATGGAAGTTGAAACTTAATTTTTGTTTAATAATTAAAAAGCCATTCCTTAGAAAGGTTTGTGAGACCCAATTTGTTGCCACCACAATCTTACTGACCGGAGGGAAAATGCTTGGTTATAATTTTTAGGGGGGAATTACTGTCATGCTGCTGAGAAGTGGATCCTGTCTTTCTTGACCTTCGTTCCTTCCTGAATGTCCTCTGCTAATGTTTTTTTCTGTGATTCAACTATTGCTGAGCACAGCACAAGTTTTTGCTGGAATTGACTTTAGAATGGACATGTGAGTGTTTATAATAAGGAAACAGATTCTTTTTATCATAGGCTCTGTTCTTGAAAGATTTGATATTCTGAATAACCATATACCCCCAAAAAAGTACAGTTTGGCTACTGTATTAAAATTTGAAAATATCCCGCATTGTTTAGTAGCTCAGAGGCCACTTTTATTATGTAAAGACCAAAACTTCTGTGACTTTATCCTTATTATATTTTTTTAGAAAATATTTATAATCTTAAATCAGCTTTAGAGTGCAATTCAGAAACCATTTTAAAACCAAATGAATTTATTAAGAAAACAAAAATCAAAATGATAAATTAGTCTTGGATTAGCTTGATAATGATTTTTTTCAGTAGTTTGAACTGAACTATTCTGTTAATGAAAACTGTGACTAATGTAATTCTGAAGGACTTTCAAGACAGGTTCCTTTCCACTGTTTCTGTAGAATACAAGTAAAAGAATGATGAAAATTGACCCTCTCCGGACAAACCTATAGAGACTTCCACTACTTGCTAGAAGATGCCTAAGCTTCTCCATCTGGTGAGATGCTATGATCTGCTCGCCTCTCATTCTGTCAGGAAAAGGACACCCTGCAAATCCCTGACTTGTTTTGCTGGCTGTGGGCATACCTAGACACCAGCAAGGAAGAGAATAGAAGGCAAATTCTCCCCATACCGGCTACTGCTTTGAATACCTTTAACTATCCTAGACCCTTCTTGTCTCGATCTTTGAAACTTTCTCAGTTCTTCTAGCTATGCCAGGTTTCTTGAACTTCTGCTAATAGCCTTGTCTAATAGTCTCAACTGGCTGACATAAAATTCAAGTATAAATCTCGAGAATCACTTGAACCCAGGAGACAGAGGTTACAGTAAGCCGAGATCGCGCCATTGCACTCCAGTCTGGGCAACAAGAGCAAAACTCCATCTCAAAAAAAAAAAAAACACAAAAAACTCCTTCGTAATCTGCATAATACTGCCCCAGTCTTACCTTCAGCACTCTTCATTTATTTACTGCAGGTAACTAAATTCTGCCGTTGAGGGTGCTGGGGATGTATTTTCCTACCTGCAATGCTTTCCTCCTATCTCAATTCGTGTCATACTCCTTAGACATACTCCTTAGAGACATACTCCCTGAAAACTCCAGCCAGCATTATTCTGTTGTTTCCCTTAACATTCAGACATAACGCTTACTCTTATTTTAAATTATATTAACAGCTACATTATTCTTTGTTTCACGTATTTTATGTTATGTTCTGTATTTCCCATGGTGCCTAGCATAATTGGTTGCACTCAGACATTATTTCCTATAGAAAATCATTTTTAAACCCTCATGTTTGTCTAGGTGCCTCTCTTCTAGCACCCCGTATAATTGAAATTATCCTGTGTTACATTTTTGTTTCCACTGCTTGCCCAGGTTCTCATGGTTATGTATTCAAAAGCACATAGACAAACAGAGTTAATGCTTAGCATAGTTCTTGGCACGGAATAGGTTCTAAAAACATATTTTGGCCAGGCCCAGTGGCTCACGCCTGTAATCCCAGCACTTTGGGAGGCCAAGGTGGGCGGATCACGAGGTCAGGAGATCGAGACCATGCTGGCTAAAACGGTGAAACGCCATCTCTACTAAAAATACAAAAAATTATCCAGGCGTGGTGGCAGGCACCTGTAGTCCCAGCTACTCAGGAGGCTGAGGCAGGAGAATGGTGTGAACCCGGGAGGCGGAGCTTGCTGTGAG
>NW_012104610.1:121395-134698 GCF_000951045.1 Mandrillus leucophaeus
ATATATATATATATATATATCTCAAACTGAATTTTTGAATATAATTATTATTGTGCTTATCATAAGGTTTTTTTGTCATAATATCCTGAGTTGCATAGATAAGGCAGGTGCAAAGAAATTTAGCTGTCAGGCTGGGCGCTGTGGCTCATGCCTGTAGTCCTAGAACTTTGAGAGGCCAAGGCAGGCGTTGAGCTTAGGAGTTCGAGACCAGCTTGGGCAGCATGGTAAAACCTTGTCTTTAAAAATATAAGATAAGGCCATACTCAGTGGCTCACGCCGATAATCCCAGCACTTTGGGAGGCCGAGGCAGGCGGATCACAAGGTGAAGCGATTGAGACCATCCTGGCCAACATGGTGAAACCCTATCTCTACTAAAAATACAAAAATTAGCTGGGCATGGTGGCGCGCGCCTGTAGTCCCAGCTACTCGGGAGGCTGAGGCAGGAGAATCACTTGAACCCAGGATGCAGAGGTTGCAGTGAGCCAAGATGGCGCCACTGCACTCCAGCCTGGCAACAGAGCAAGACTCCATCTCAAAAAAAATAATAAAATAAAATAAATTTAAAAAGAAATTTAGCTGTCATTTGTGAGTATACCATACATGTGAGATTGTTCCAGTTAGAGGCTGTCTTGGGGCTGTAAAGGACATGTCACGCCATGTTTAATGCAACTACCAGTTGTTATTTTAGAAGAGAGCAATGGAAACATCTAAAGAGATCAGATCTTGCCTTTCTGTTAATGGTCCCATATGTCCATGAAATGTGTATTAACTCTTCCCTAAAATGTCAATGTAAGGAATACTTGAATTGGCCAGCATCAGAGATATTGTCTCCTGAACTAACACTAAGACTTTATATTTCTTTGTGCTAAATGCTTTCTGTCAGTTCAATACTTTTATGTCAAAAATGCACACAAAAGAGACCATTTAAATAATATGGCCAAAAGATGAATATAGGAAAATCTCAGACTAAACTGAAATGCCAAGAATTTTTTTATTTGCAGCAATCATATTTACTGTCTAATATTTACGTTTTTCTGATTTAGATACCTAAATATCTAAACTTCTATTTTAGTTTCCCCAAAAGCCTTAAGAGTTCCTTCATCAAGCCTTTGGTCCTCTGGCTCTGTCTTCCTCCAGCTATGCAACTGTGTTCATATTCTGTTCTTTATCAGGACCGCAGCTAAGGAAGAATTCCTCTTTGCTATCGGATGGCATGGTTGGAGAGCAGAAATCTGCTATTTAAATGTTTGATTTTTAACAAGATTATGAAGCATGTAAAGAAATGGGAATATATAGCCCATACACAGGAAAAAAAGGAGACAAGGAAACTGTCTCCAAGGAAGTTCATACATTGGACTTACTAGACAAAGATTTTAAATTGCCGATTTTTAATATATATCAAAGAGCTAAGGAAACCATGTCTGAAGAACTGAAGGAAAGTATGAGAATGATATCTCACCAAATAAAGAATATCATCAAAGAGATACAAATTATGAAAAGGAATCAAATAGGAATTCTGGAGTTAAAAATACAATAACTGAAATAAAGATATACTAAAAGTGTTCAGCAGCAAAGTTAAGTTGGCAGAAGGGAGAAGCTGAATTTAAAGGTCAGTCAATTGAGATTCTTTTTTAAAAATTGTTATTTCTTTTCTAAATTAGAGATGGAGTCTTGCTATGTTGACCAGGCTGGTCTCCAACTCCTGGCCTCAAGCAAGCCTCCCATCTTGGCCTTCCAAAGTACTGGGATTACAGGCATGAGCCATGGCGCGTGGTCAAGATTCTTGAGTTTGACAAAATCACACTGATAATTCCCAGGCAACCATGCCAAAATATATAGTAAAAGAAACAAGGGAATTAAAATGGTACATAGAAAATATTGATTTAACAGACCTCTTAAGAAGATGCTATGTTTTAATTATTTTATAGTTAAGGTAACAGACTTAGAGCATTTCTACTGCTCAAGTACATAATAGAGTCAGACTCAAAAACCAAGTCTGTAACCAAAATTCCTTACTATAGTCTTACAAGGGAGATAGATGAAATTCTCTGGTAGAATATAGAAATGGTTAAGCCCTATTATTTTAATAACCACCATTTACACATACCATACTCTTATGATTCTGTCAGATAAGGAATGGAAAGCTCAAGAATGGTCAATGTCTTCCCAGAGTGATGGTTGCTAGTGAGTGGTAGAACTGGGGTTTGAATGAAAGTATATATCGTTCAAGGTTTTCTACTGCCCATGCTGTTTTGAGATGGCAACCTAAATATTATGTGGTTTTAGCACACTCACAACTAGGTCAGCATAAGTAGTACAGCAGATCTTTTTCAGGCATCTGACTTATCTTGCATGCTAGTAGTAATGCAAGAGGATAACACAAACTTTACAGAAAAACAGCATTGAAATTTTCCTTTCCTGGTTTTGTAATTTACAGACATAAACTTCCTTATTTGTTTCCTCTTTCACAGAACCTGAAGTAACCTAAAGTAACTCTGCTTTTAAATAAAACAACCACATAAAAAATTAGGTGATATGTTTCAGATTTTACTTTATATCAATTGACAAATTCAACTACATATGAAGATATTTACAGTAATGTAAATACAGCCCAGTACTTGTTTTGATTTCTTTAAATTTGTAGAAAGCTCCTTTTTCTTTTTAACCTGATTAGGTGTAGCTTGGGGTCTTCTGAAAAAGATAAACAAAAGCAAGAGGCAATCAGTGTTTTCTTCCAGTATCAGCAAAGAAAGACTGTAGAATTTCATGATTTAATTTTAAGACAACTCACATTTACCATCATCTTCATATTTATATCCTTGACGTTTACCAAAGGCTATTTTAGAAATGCCCATTGCTCTCAGAAAAGAAGAGTTTGTTTTTCTAGGCTGCATTAAGGAAACTCAAGGGATTTCAGCACAACTTTATTGCTAAAGAATCTGTGCCCTTCCTGGATCTAAATAAGGAGGGGACTGTTTAAAGTTCTTCCTTTAGGGGAAATTACATCAAATGCTTAGGAAAATGACCCATTTTCCCTCCTAATTCATCATAATCTTCTTCAAACAAGTTCTGGGACGTTTACACTTTGCTGTAAAATAAATGTTCGGTGGAGCATTCCAGATTTCTAAGTTTCTGAATTTGTCCTTAGAATATTCCTTTTTTTTTTTTTCTTCACTATTTTGAGTATTTAACATTATGAGTTTGGGAGTTGGGGTTCCGAACTCAACTGATTTAAGGGATCAAGTAGGTCAAATGAATAAAGAGGGCAGAGGTAATGTGTAAGGGACTGTGTGGCCTAATAGCTACCTGGAAAGAACGTGGCTGCTTAAAGGCATTCAAATTCAATTGTTTAAAAACATTGCTGGGTCATTAAAACATATGGCTGGTCAAAGGTCCCATGGTTTCTCAGTTTCTCAATTATTACAGAATTATTCCCCTAAAAATTTGTATCGAATAGTCAAAAAGTTTGGCTATTTTTTTAAAGTATATTTGGATAAATTACCTACCAAGTTTTTGCATATTGGAGACCACCAAGGAGTTCATACTGCCGGATTAACTCACATTTATATAAACCTTGAAAGAATGCTTATCCTGCCATTTCTGAGCATACATATGTGAATTCTATCATTGATTAAGAAATTTACGGCCAAGGACAGCAGCTCATGCCTATGATCCCAGCACTTTGGGAGGCCGAGGCAAGTGGATTACCTGAGGTCAGGAGTTTGAGACCAGCCTGGCCAACATAGTGAAACCTCATCTCTACTTTAAAAAATACAAAAATTAGCTAGGTGTGGTGGTGTGCACCTGTAATCCCAGCTACTCGGGAGGCTGGGCCAGGAGAATCTCTTGAACCTGGGAGGTGGAGGTTGTAGTGAGCCGAGATGGTGCCACTGCACACCAGCCTGAGCGACAGAGTAAGACTCCGTCTCACAAACAAACAAACAAACAAACAAGCATGGCTCTTCACACAGGTCTCTTTGAATTGAAATTTGTGCGTATCTGTTCACTTAAACAAACAAGTGTACTTTAAGAACATTCTTGTGCTTTGCTCATTTAAATGTAAAATGCTAGACAAGATACAGATGCATCTTCATCATACGTGCCCTTCTCAAACTGTTATTGTTATGATACTTTTATGATTTGTTGTAAGCTTTAAATAGCTCTTTTTTTTTTTTTTTTTTTTTGAGACAGCATCTTACTCTGTTGCCCAGGCTGGAGTGCAGTGGCGTGATCATGGCTCACTGCAGCCTCAACCTCCCAGGCTCAGGCAGTCCTCCTACCTCAGCCTCCTGAATAGCTGGGACTACAGCCACATACTACCACACCTGGCTAATTTTTGTATTCTTTGTAGAGATGGAGTCTTGCTATGTTGCCCAAGTTAGTCCTGAACTCCTGGGCTCAAGTGATACACCCACTTAAGCCTCCAAAAGTGTTGGAATTACAGGCATGAGCCACTGTACCTGGCAATAAATAGTTTTTACTTTACTTTAAATTTGTAAGAAATGTATGCAACTTTTGGGTTGTATTTGCGATTCAGCTTTGACATGAAAATTGTCTACTTTAAGCTTTGAGATCTATTTAATTGAAGAGAACCAGGAATAGTAAGGCAAGCAATTGAATTATTATTACTTGCAATTAATTGTCCATGTGAGTCAACTTTTTTTCCTTACAATGCAACCAAAAGACACAATTTGGATATGGCTAATATAAGTCGGGTATCATTTATTACTCTTTAGTAAAAAGTCTTTTGATTGCAAATAACAATGACCCAATCAAAGTAGCTTAGGCAAAACAGAGGAATTTGTTGGCTCAGGTAACCAGATCACAGAAAGGATGAGATGGTGCTTGCTCAAGAACTACCCAATTCAAGGACACTGCCCCTGTCCTCTGTCCACCATTCCCATCTTCACTTTGCCAAATTTCTCATCACTGCTTTTCTCTGTGAGTTGGTTTAATTCTTTCCCACTACAGATAGGCACTCTCTGCTTGCTAGGAAGAATAACCATTTGGTGGGAAGGAGAGGCCATTTTGGACTAATCTTTCAGCGTCTATCCCAGGGATTACCTAATTTAGGTCAAGGGACCACCTCCGCCCAGTAATTAGGGGCAGAGGACAGTGGTTTGAGGTTGTGTCTTGCATATCTGCCTACCCTGCAAGTTTATCCCTGAGGTCAGGAGAGCAGGATCTGTTGCTAGAAGAAAGAAGGCTTACAAGGTTATATATATTTTATGTCTTGGAATTCCACATAAAAAGATGCCACTACTGAAAATATTTGAAAATTACTGAATTAGAGTTTTGTGAAATCAGTTACTCCTTTAACTTGTATACAGTTTTATAGATGTTAGGTAATATCATTAGATTTCTCAGTCATAGGGCTCAAGTATAGGTTTATTCATTTTTTGTAATCATGTGAATTCCGATTGGTGTTATTTATTGAACAGATATTTATTGAGCACTACCAGTATGCCAAACTCTATACTCAACACAGAAGATGGAATGGTAAACAGATCTGATGCCTCCCTTTATGGAACTTAAACAAAAAGAGGGACATACAAACAAATATCACCAGCATGAGGTTGTATGCTATGATCAGGAATTATGAAGCAAAAAGACAACAGAGATATCCAAGTAGATGATTAAGCGAAGATACTAAGACTGATAAGAGTGAGCCAGACCACAGGAGAGAAAGCAGAGAGTAGTCAAGGCAGAAGAAAAGAATGTGTGAAAGCACAGAGGCAAAAAAGGAATATTGGAGAAGCCAAAAACTGTGCATTGTAGAGAAAGTGTAATAGGGAAGGAGAATGGGGAGTGAGTAATAAGTGAAGAAGCTGAAGAGGTATGCCAAGTTCAGATAATGTGGTCCATAATGATTTTTTTAAAAGCCTTTTCCTAGATGTGATGGGTAGCCAGTGAACAGTGTAGAGCAGTCAAGTAAAATACACAATTTAGAAACATCCTCCTAGCTGCAGTGTGGAAATTAGTTGGTAAGAGGGAGAGTTGGATGCAGGGCAACAGGAGATTGCTGCAATAATCCGGATGAGACAGGATGACCAGAGGGGAGTAGCTGTGGAGATCAGGAGGAGGGGATGGGTTTGGTTAATATTTAAGAAGTGGAATCAGTAAGATTTGGTCATTAACAGTATGTGGGGGATAAGACAGAGGGAAAAGTAAATCTTGACTTCCAGGTTTCTGCCACAGGCAGGCACGTGAATAGTGGCATCACACACTGAGGAACCCAAAAAGAAAAGCAGGTGGAAAAGAGAATGATTCAGTCTAAGAGGCAGTTTGATGCACAGGTTTGAAAGTCAGAGGAGGGAAGTAGTGTCTAGTCAAAATATAAGTCAGTCTGATAAAAATTTAAAACAACAATGAAACAAGAACATTGACCCAGAACGCTATTGCAAGATCTTGTGAAGAATATATGCATAGCCACCTGATCTTGTCTGTTTGTCTGTGCAATTCTATTTGATAGCTGTTTGTTGGATACTGTTATGCAAGATGTAAGAAGAGTTTTTTGTTTTTTTGAGACAGAGTCTTGCTCTGTCACCCAGACTAGAGTGCAGTGGCGCGATCTCGGCTCAGTGCAAGCTCCACCTCCTGGGTTCAAGCAATTCTCCTAACTCAACCTCCCGAGTAGCTGGGATTACAGGTGCCTGCCACTGCGCCTGGCTAATTTTTGTATTTTTAGTAGAGATGGGGTTTCACCATCTTGGCCAGGCTGGTCTGGAGCTCCTGACCTCGTGATCCACCCGCCTTGGCCTCCAGAAGTGCTGGGATTACGGGCGTGAGCCACCATGCATGGCCAGAAGATTTTTAAAAATTAGAAATTTTTTTTTAATTGTTTTTTAAATTTTTTATTTTATTTAAAAAAAAAAATTTAAGGCCGGGCATGGTGGCTCACACCTGTAGTCCCAGCACTTTAGGAGGCTGAGGCAGATGGATCACTTGAGGTCTGGAGCTCAAGACCAGCCTGATCCATGAACATGGTGAAACCTCATCTCTACTAAAAAAATAAATAAATAAAAATTTAAAAAATAAATAAATTAGTTGTGCATGGTGGTGCAAGCCTATAATACCAGCTATGCAGGAGGCTGAGATAAGAGAATCACTTGAATCTGGGAGGCAGAGGTTGCAGTGAGCCCTGATTGCACCACTGCACTCCAGTCTAGGCGACACAGCGAGACTCCCTTTCAAAAAAAAAAATTAATTTTTGTGGGTACATAGTAGGTGTATATATATATATTTGCGAGGCACATGAGATGTTTTGATACAGGCATGCAGTGTGAAATAAGCACATCATGGGGAGTGGGGTATCCATCCCCTCAAGCATTTGTCACTTGAGTTACAATCAAATTACACTCTTAAGTTATTTAAAAATGTACAATTATGATTGACTATAGTCACCCTATTATGCTATCAAATAGTAGGTCTTATTCTATTCTTTCGTACCCTTTAGTCATCCCTCCCTCCTCCTCAACCCCTGCTACCCTTTAAAAATTAAAAAGTTGTGTCAGTCTGAATAGTTACGTTTTGTTGTTTTGTTTTTGAGACAGAGTCTCGCTCTGTACCCAGGCTGGAGTGCAGTGGCACGGTCTTAGCTTACTGTAGCCTCCCTCCCAGGTTCTAGCAATTCTCATGCGTCAGCCTCCCAAATAGTTGGGACTGTGGATGGGCACCACCACGCCCAGCTAATTCTTGTATTGTAGAGATAGGGTTTTACCTTGTTGGTGAGGCTGGTTACAAACTCCTGTCCTCAGGTGATCTGCCTGATCCCAAACTGCTGGGATTACAGGTGTGAGCCACCACGCCCAGCCAATGACATTGTTGAAGTCAAAGAAAATACAGAGATGAATCTCTAAATAAAAAATGTTTTGTTTGGAAAACAAGAGTTGCATTTTGGGACATGCACACAGATTGGGTGATCTTCATTATGTCCAAAGAACAAAGAGAAGGTTGGCACTAGTAAAGTTTTGGGGAGCTGGCAAGCTCTGATTGGTGAGAGACAGAAGTGGGTAGTCTTAGAGTCACAACAGATTGTTTTAGTAGCTATTAGATAATACTGGTTTCAGGTTACCACAGGCAGTTTCAGCAGTGGGCTTGCAGAGAATTACATTCATAAAGCAACATTATATGCCGTAAGTGCTTTTTCCTCCTGGCCTCTCAATTGATTTAGTTGGATATGACAAGAATGACCCAATTTTTATAATCAACTTTCACAACGTATTATTTTTTTCATCATAATAAAGGTGACCCAGTTAAGATAAATGCCTCATTCTCTACTTCACTCTCAAAATGTTTCTTTGGTACTTTCCCTCTTATACAACTGGGGTCTGCTTTTGTAGCCCAGACCCTTCTCAGTTTGATTCATTTCAATAATCATTTATTAGAGGCCTTCTCTGCTAAGGATAGGATAAAGGGAAGAAAGTGCTGCCTGTTCTTAAGGAATTAAGGGTCTTTTGGGAAAATCTGACATGTGTATAAACGGTTTTAATGTAGTGTTTTAAATATTATGATGCGGAGTTTGTAAAAAGCGTTTTCAAGCTCTTTGGTTCTATTTTTGAGACTATTTTTATTCTAATCATTGGCTTTTTAATCAAATTGCATATAAATATTTATGCAATCTGCCTTCTAATCACAAACCATGTTAAGACAGTACTATCCAGAATTGCTTTGAACTTCATCTCTAGATGCTGTCATTGGTTCAGACAATTGCAGTTTAAGGCAGGGGGCTGGAGCAAATCATAGGGTTTTCATCCACTTCCTGTGCTTTGAATTCCAACTGTTTCTTAATTTTTGTATCTCCTGCATTAACTCTATGCACACTAGCAGTAATTCACCCAGGCCGGAAGGCCTCCAGCTATCTTACCCACCAGAAAATGAGTTCATGTGCAGGTTAATGAGTATCACAGCCTTGCAAAGGTGGTAATTAAAATTCAGTGAATTCTGGGTGTTGAATAGCTGAAAAAGATATTTTAAGATTAATCTCCGTTGAAAAAGGTTTCTGATCACTTGGGCCTCCTCTCACCTACTTAAATAAGATTCAATCCATGATTTGCAATAATACCCATATAGCACATAGAAGAGTATTGTGAGAACGCTAAGGAAGAGCTAGTTGAGTCAGTTTTATAAAGCACTGGGAACTCGGTAAGCCATTAGTAAATGTTAGTTGCCTGTGTTAACCATCGTTATTATTATCATGTAAGTGGAAGAGAATGGGGGAAGGACATTCTAGGCCAAGAGAGTAACTTCATTGGAAACATGAAAGTGAATGTCATTTTCCAAAATGACTCAGTATAGTTGGGATGTAGAGTATAATGCAGAGAACAGTGATGAGAGATGGTGCTAATGAGAGAGAGTTATGTTGGGACCAGATTGTAAAGAATCTTCAATGCCTGCTGAAGAATTTCTACTTTGCAAAATATACAGTGGGAGCCACTGAAAAAAATTTTGTGGAATTTTTTCCCTAATATGATATTCAGGTTTTCTTTATGCTTCTTTATGAAAAATTTCCAACATACACTGAAGAAAAAAAAAGGCGGTATAATGACCCCCATGTACTCATTACCCAATATGTGGCCAATGCATTGATGATTTTAAAGCAAGGCAAGAAAGACTAACATTGTACCACATCCTTTACCTTATTTAATCTTCACTATGTCCTGTAGAGTATGTGGTACTCCCACTTTCCCTAATTATAAATGAGAAGACCATCAACATGATAAAGTAAGTAAAAGCTCTGGGATTCTAACCTACATCCAACTGATTTCAGAGCTCAAGCTCTTTCCTGTCTGGCATCTGAAGTAGAGCATGATTCCCAGTTGAAAACAGCTGCTGATCCATCTACAATAACAGTACCTATTGGTGCTCTTGACCCTATTCAGGATGGTAGGCTTCTCTGCCTGCAGCTACTCTACTTCCAGAGGGTCACCAGAATCTAAGTCCACATAAATGCTCAACCTAGTCAGCTAAAGTAACTGTGCAGTCCAGTAATTTTCAAAGTATGGTTCCAGGCCAGTGGCAAGTTATTAGAAAATGCAGACTCTTAGGGCCCACATTCAGCCTGCTGAATCAGAGACTCTGGGTGGGGCCCAGCAATTTGTGTTTCTGTTTTTTTAAGCAGACTTTATTGTTTAGAGCAGTTTTAGTTCCACAGCAAAATTCAACAGAAGGTACAGAGATTTCCCTTACACTCCCTTCCCCTACATACAATTCCTCCCACTATCAACATCCCCCATCAGAGTGGCACATTTATTACAATTGATGAACATACATTGACACCATCATCATCACCCCAAATTCATAGTTTACATTAGGGTTCATTCTTTGTATTGTACATTATCAGTTTAGACAAATGTATAATGACATGTATCCACCATTGTAGTATCATACAGAATAGCCTCACTGCTCTGAAACAATCTGTGCTTTTATAAGCTCTGCAGTGATTCTTAGGCATACTTAAAGTTGGGAACATCTGGTTTAGTTAGACCTTAGAAAATGGAAGACAGCTCATATCTGAAGGATCTTCCTTACTCTTAAAGGCTTACAGAGTTTTTTGCCTACCCAGAAAAGAAGAGAGGGCAGGACTGAAATACATTTGTGCTTGTGAACTGTTAAGATAGTAAAAACTAGGATTTATTACTATTAAGTAGGGATTTACCTTTTTTAAAAGAATGGTTCAAATCCCCGTTGGAAGTAAATCTTTTTCATATAAGTAGTTAGGTACTACTAGTGCACCAAGTTGCCATTTTTTAACTCTTTTATGTTAAATAATGCACATCTGTATAATTCTGGTTGATATTCTGCCAACGTAAGTGAAGAAAGATGCTTCTACATCAAATTCAAAACTATCAACAAAAGTTCAGTATATCTAATCAGCCTCCTTTTGTTACGGGATCTCTGGGGTACCAGTTTTTCTGGCTAGAAACCTCTGTGGCCATGGCGCCTTTGCCCGAGTTCTTGTCCTGTGTCCAGGAAGTATGAGGTAGGCAGACAAGTGAAGGGTAAAGAAGAAGAGTTTTATTTACTGTTGGAACAGCTCAGAGGAGTGGGTAGCTCCTCCCTGTAGGCATATCGTCCCTTGGAGTGTCAGGTCTCAGCAGAGAGGAGGCCCTGGAGAGGGTGGCTTTTCTCCACAGGCAAGTCATTCGGATGTCTCTGCAGGTCTCTGAAGCTCTCAGCAGAGAGAGTAGCTCCTCTCTGCTGGCAGGTTGTCTCTGCAGCTTTCAGTGGAGAGAGTGCTCCTCTCTGCAGCTGGCCTTCCCATCGTCTCCAGCTATTAGCAGAGAGAATACTCCTCTCTGCAACTGATCGTCCCATCCTCTCTCTGCCCTCTTCTTCCTCTGGCCATCCTCTGCCCTGCTCTGGCTGAGCCCACGGCTTTTATGGACCTCAAAATGGGGGAAGTGTGTGCAGTTTGGTCTATGGACAGCCATGGGAAGGCCCAGAAGAGGGACCACCAGTCCCCACTCTGGTCTGCCGGACTGGCAGTCCAACCCCCAGTCTTCAGGCCGTCCCTGGCTTGAAGGTGGGGCCTTACTGGAAACCCACCCTCTTCTGCCCAGGACTCTGCCTCCCGCTGCTATTCAAGGCCCTAGGGCTCAGTCCCAACCCCGCTAATCGGAGTGGGCTCCAGGAGAAGAGAGAGGCCAGGCAGCAGGAACAGACATCCCCAAGCCAGCAAGGGACAGGGGCAGGGGACCCTTCCTGGCCCGCCTCTGGGAACACAGGGAAGCTCGGATCCACAGCTGCAGTTTGGGCAGCTGTAGCCCCTCTCAGGAGGATGGGGCTCCTGCCTGCTCCGTAGACCAGGAGGCCAGGGTCTGCAGCTGCAGTTTGGACAACTGCAGTGGTACCTGGGGAGCTCCCATCCCAACTCAGAAGGGGCAGGGCTCCGGAGCCACTGGCTCCATGTAGTGTGCAGCCCCAGCAGTACTTCCCTGCTGTAGCCAGCATGATGGCAGCAGCCACTGCCATCACTTTGGTAAGGTTTTGGCAGCCATTTTGATAATCGTGTCTACTGGTGGACCCTGGGATACATGCGTCAGTTATTATCTCATGATGAGATAATATCTATTTTATTGCTTAAGTGAATAACAACAAATTACTTCTTAAATGTCTTTATAAAGTGTTTAGAAATTTATTTATTTATTTATTTATTCATTTATTTATTTATTTTAAAGACAGGGTCCCGCTCTGTTGCCCAGACTGGGGTGCAGTGGCACGATCATAGATCACTGCAGATTCAAACTCTTGGGCTCAAACAGTCTTCCTGCCTCAGCCTCCCAAGTAGCTGAGATCATAGGCACATGTCACGGTACCCAGCTAGATTTTTTTAAGTAGGATTTAAGAAGCTGAGTGAAAGTATAATTCCTGATTTGTGATATACTTCTATCAAAATTAATAGTACATTGCCTTTAGTGAGAAATACCTATAATCAGAAATAATCCTGATTATAGTAAGGTCAAAAACAGAAGTACCAGCAGAACTTTGGTACTTTTTTTTTCAACTTTTTTCCTCCCTCTCACTCAGACCCATACAGCTAGCACAGAGCCCAGGCACAGTGGATACTGTTTATATTTTACTGAGATAATAGAAACTGTGTGGGTATTTGGTTCACCTTAAAATTCGTGCCTTATTATTATCATTTTTTTTTTAAGCTCATGATGCCTGTATTACCATTTGCTGTACTCAAATAAAATACTCCAGTGGTTTCCTGCCAAAGCATAATCATGTTATGATTGTCCACCAAGACCATTTCTAAGGCAGAAACCTTATATCAGAAGATGTTATATGTTTCTTTTTCTAAACAAGTTCAGGAAAAGTATGTCCTGATGTAGGAAATTTATTCAGACTTAACACCAGCAGTGTCTCTGGTGATGTTACATAATTACATGGAAATCATAGTAAAAATATTTGCAGTGCCTAAATTTGAAGTGCTCCATGGTGTCATCTAGTGGTGTAAGCACTATAGAAGGTGCAGCTTTATTACTCAGTGCTTTTGGGACAGAATTTGTGTATTTAAAAAAAACAAACAAACAAACAAACAAAAAAAAACATAGTAAAAGTTTAATGGAACAGCCAAACATAAGATACAATGGAAGACTTCCATTGAGGATTCTTAGATATAATACCAACACAGAAGCAACAAAAGAAAAATAGCTGGGCCAGGCGTGGTGGCTCACGTCTGAAATCCCAGCACTTTGGGAGGCCAAGGTGGGTGGATCACGAGGTCAGGAGATCAAGACCATCCTGGCTAACACGGTGAAACCCCATCTCTACTAAAAACACAAAAATACAAACAAAC